>NC_083349.1:21214062-21536062 GCF_030254825.1 Meriones unguiculatus
CCTCTCCAGGGCTTTGTCTGGCTCTCAGTCTGGAGTGGATTTTAATCCAGGCTCCTTCCTATAACCAGCATTCAGGGCGCCGATGTATCCAATGAGACCTGAGAGTCATTCTAGTGTATGAAATAAGTGTGGAACAGCTTCTCCTTGTGAGCCTCAAGCCTTGAGCTTGAGCCTCAAGCTCCCTCATGAGCTATCAGGAGAGCTGTAGACAGAGGTGGCACTCCAGGTGGTGACATTTGCAGAACTAACCTTCAGGATTGGGGGGTGGGGGGGAGACGACAGTAATTCCAGAGGCACTTGGGCCAGTCGCCTGCTAGGGCCTATGCTATGTATCACATCATCCTCCAGTTGTGACAATCAAAAATGTCTCCAGGTGTTGAGGCATTTCTCCTGGGTATAAAAGGGGGCAAGAGAAGCCTTGGTTGAGGAGCTACCACATGGAGTGATTGCTTGGTGTCTCCTGCTGTTTGGGAGACAGGACGGATGGTCACAGAGCCCTTTACGGGAGACCAGCCAGGGAGTCCGAGTAGGGCGTGCAGTCTTCTATCTCTCTGAGAGAGCCAGGATGTCTCCAGAGCATGCTGGGTCTGGAGAAACACATACCCCCTTCCACAAACAAGGGAATCAGGAGTCCCCATCCTCAGGTTGGGTCAGAGCTGTCATCTGGCTCCATATCTTCTCTTCCCTGGAGAGAAGACCAGGAAGGGAGCCCTGCTGTAAGACTTGCCACGACAATAAGAAGCCTTCTTAAGCCAGGGGATCCATTTGTCATCTCTCAGTGGGCAGAAATAGCTTTACATGAACCCACACCCTTCTGCAGACTTGCCCTCCCCAGCCCAGACTCTGAACAAGGCTCACTGGCCAGTTACAGAAGGCTGTCCCTAAGGCCATGGGTCACAGGCTGAGCTCAGACCTCCCCAAGGACCCAGGGCTCTGCTCTGAGTATCCACACTCAGACTGCGCCACCAGGGATGGTGACATGGCCTAGCCCTACTCTTTGATGGCACTTGGTCCCACTGCATTTCCAGCCCTAGTACTGGGACCAAACACTGACCCACATCCCCACATCCCCACATCCCCACATCCCCACATCCCCACATCCCCACATCCCCACATCCCCACATCCCCACATCCCCACATCCCCACATCCCCACATCCCCACATCCCCACATCCCCACATCCCCACATCCCCACTGTGTGCTGATGACTCTGTGTCCCTGCTGCAGAGACTAGGTCCCAAGAACAGATGAGGAGCCCAGGGCCCTTCACAGCACTGCGGCCACCTTTAATTCTCTCACTGTCTGGAGCAACTATCTGATAGAAGTTTCTAGGAATGTCCAGGATTCTTGATAAAGTACCAAGGGCCACATGGCTACTGAGCGCTGGAAATGCAGCCGGTGTGGTGACAGAATGAATCTGCTTTCACAGTAATGAATAAATCCGGTAGTTAGAGGTAACAGGCCTCCACCTGGTGAAGCTGGTTTGTTCTTAGGAAACAAAGGAACTGAGAAAAATATTCTTTCCCTCCCTCCATCTTCCCTTCCCATCAGCCCCCCCCCACTCCATACGCCCAGGCACCCACCCATCCTATTCCCTTTACTGGACCATTGCCTGTTGTTCTGGGGAGGGCAGCAGGTGATGTCTGTGGAGGTAGGTAGTGAATAAATGAATCAGGTTTTTTCTCCCCCAGGAGGGCCATCGGTTCCCAGAGCATAATGCAATACTATGTGGGCTGGTGGGGAAGGCAGGGACCCGTTTTCCAACATGACCCAGAGCTCAGCTCAGAGCCTGGAGCTGAAAGTGGAGAAACTGCTGCCTCACCCAAGGCTGAGGAAGAGTGCTGTGAAGCCCAGAGGCCCAGCAGGGCTCAAGGGAGGTAGCCGTCCATGTGCACCCAAATTTGGGGAGCAGAGGAGGAGCCCTCACAGATCCCCAGGATGTGGCAAGCAGTTCTGATTTTACTTCTACGGTGAGGAGGGTGTGAAATGGGCCTAGACATGTGGGGGCCCATTGCATTGGTTTGTGTGATGTCTATTTAAAGGGCAAAGTATCCCCCAAACTCATGTCACTGGGAGCCTCTTTTGGAATTGGGACCTTTGCAGAGATTATCAGTTGAGGTGCTAATATGGGGCCACCCCTGGGTGGGGTGCACCCTTAGTCTTGTGGTAAGGAGAAGGGACTTGAAGGGATAGAAGAAGGAAGTGGAGAACAGAAATGGAGGGATGGGATCTATGTTAGGACCACCCAAGAGCTGGAAGAGGGAGAGTCAGATATGCCTCAATCCCAGGTCTCACTTTTGGCCCCTGACCTGAGGTCAAAACTGAGCTGCTCAGGCAGTGTGTGGGTCCTCAGCCTATGATGTTCAGGTCAGCATCCCTGGAATGCTGACAGGCAAGAAGCCACAGGGCTCTGACCATGTGGACAGTCATACTTAGCACTGTCACAATGACACTGGAGAGCAGAGGACTCAGACCAATCCTTCCTTCCTTCCTTCTTCTCAAGTGAGGTTGATCTGGGCAATTCCTGGTCCTGATGGCCCTTGCTGGGATGGGGAGATCTGGAGTAGGCTGGACATGAACAGGACACAGAGGCCACTGTGCTGGGGTAGCAATTTTCTGACGTGTCCTGCCAGGTCCAGATGGCTCTGAAGGTGCCAAGGAGGGGCCAGCAGGATGCTCTTGTGGATTCACCTATCCCCTTAGTGGCATGCTGGTTGCATTCATGCACACCCACCAACATAGACTTCCTTGCCCCATCCTCTAGCAGCGGCCCTTCCTCTGCTAGATTCTTCAGCCAGAGGCATCCGGCTGTAAGCTGGCCTGGCTCAGCCAGAGGGCTCAAGTCCTCTCTAGCTCATGGGTTCCTACTGTGACCTTAGACAGGTCCCTGGGCAAGTCTTGCCCATCTGTAATATGGGGATCAGTATGGAGGGTGTTCTGAGTACTATCCAGGACCACCATGGGAGATATATATCCCAGAAATGGGGTTACCCAGGAAAGTAGGGGAGAGCCGATAAGTGTGGAAATGTGGGTCAGGAAGATGCCTTCCCACCCTGCTGCCTCCCCATGACCTATGGAATGAGTGTTGTCACCACCCTACAATTGGGGAAACTGAGGCCTGGTGGGTGTCCCACAGATGTCATGTTATACTTGAGGCCACCCGAGTGTCCTTTGGAGTAGGTAGAAAGAACACAAGGTGGAAATTGGTGACACTGTTCCCAGAGGACACTAGTGTCACTGCTCACGTGGCAGGCTGTCTGTGCCGCTGAGTTAGCTGGCAACTATCATCCTCCAAAGCCAGAGGAGGTGTCTTAAAGGCAAAGCCACTCAGCAAGTTCCAGCACTTCTGCATGGGCAAGGACGGGGTCTCAATGCCTATGTGACTGCCGGCGTCTCAGGGAGCCTGGGTGCTGTCAGGCAGGCAACAGAGCCTGAACTGTGTTACACACACACACACACACACACACACATATACATACCACAGACCATACACACAAACACCACACATATCACACACATCACATATACATACCACACAACACAACACACATACATATACCAGACATATATACATACATACACACCACAGGCAACACACCACACACATACACATATACACATACACACCACATGCCACACCACACACAAATACATACCACACACACACAAATACTAAACACCATACCACACACAAAGAGAGACACCGCACACGCGCACATCACTTGTGCGTTGGAGCTCCCTCATGCTCCTCTTTGCAGCGGAGTGCTTGGGCTCAGATGAGGTCAGAAGGGGGCCTCACAGTGGCATCAGTGTCCTCTGGGGAGGTACAGAGCCCAGGGCTCTGACTTCCAGAAGAACACGCTGATGCAGTGGCAGCCACAGCCCCCAAACGTGACATGTTCTCACCTCAATCTCCTAGCTTCCTCATGACTCCTTCAAAATTCTCCCCTCTGGTCCCAGGCCTCAGGTAATGAACAGGGGTGTGCCTGGGTCACAGAGAGGTTCGGCAACCCAGAACAACCCAGTCTGGCACATCTCCGGGTGGCAGCTAGGACCAGCCTGGAAGATGACAGAATGCAATAGGACAGTAGAAGGACCCTGTGGCTAGAGGTGCCATCACCCACCAGCCTCCCCTGAGCCCTGTCACAGTAGAGAGGCTTTTCTGACCTGCCACCTTTAGTCCCCAAGATGCCAGTATCCTGATTCCCAGAATCCGGAGTCACTGTCTGCCATGCCTTACCAGTGTACTGAGGGAGGAGCCTTACGGTAGGGGTGTGTTGAAGCATCTGGATGGGAACCAAGTGCTGTTACAGGGGAGCTAGTATTCTCGTCACGGTGATCAAATATCAAGAATGTAGGAAGGCTGTATCCTGACTCGTGGTTTGGGGGTACTGTCTACTGTGGTAGAAGGGCATGGAGGCTGAAATGGCTCTTGGGGTACTGTCCATCTGCCTGTTGGGGAGAGCTGACATCCAAAACTTGGCATGTGCATGTGTTGAAAGAGGGACCAGGGGCAATGTCAGGACCAGATGAGATGCACAGACCAGAGGGATGCAGGGAGAAGGATGTGGGGTGAGCTCATATGTTGACAGGGATCAGAGTCCACCATGATTCCCCTTCTCTACCTCCTACTGGCCACTGGGGTCAGAGACTCACTGGGTGTGCTCCCTGATTCTACCATGAAGCTGGGTCCCCTGGACATGACCTCCAGGCTTGCTAGATTAGTTCTAACATTTAACAAGTGTCCCTGTGAGCTTTGGGGACAATCTAGGTCTCTGTGGAGTCGTCTGCCCAGTTTCCAGGGCCATGCTTTTATTGCAGATGAAGCACTCCGAGTCTTGTGATGGGGGAGATGGTCGTGTTTAGATGTGAGCTTATTTAACTCAGACGTGTGCATGCTGCCTTGGTAATTGTGCTGAATTATGCCCTCCTAAGCCTCTCACGTCTTAGCATTCTTCGCCAAGCACCAGACTTAGGTTGTGTGGCATGATTACTGAGTCCCAGCCACATAAAAATGTCAAGCAAGAGACCTAAGTTAGGGAATGGCCAGGGCCCTACCACTCACTAGAGCCCCCTGGGAGGTGGCCAGGGGCACAAGCCCCACCCACCCATACACACACACATACACCCCTGCTCCACTGAATGTAAACAGCAATTCACCCTGCAGATTTTGATCTTGATTCAAACCTTTTTGCCTGAGTGGGCTCATTTTTAAGCTTTAAAATTCTATGTTCCCAGACATCCCACCTGTCAGACTGACCACCCCTAACACATCGCCGAAGGAGGCTTGCCAATGGAAGTGACTCACAGCTGAACCTTCTTTCTAGTGTGTGTCCCCTCCTCCTGCTCAACTGTGGTCCTACTGAATGGCCTATCTGGCAGAGGCCTCCCTAGGCCTGAACACTCTGAAAGTGCCAGTCCCAACCTCAACCTGAAGTGCAAGCACCCTCAATCCAGAGAGCTTGCTCAGGTCCCAAAGCTGGACACTGGAGACTTGGTACAGGGCCTGGAGGAGTCAGGGCCCCTGCTCCACCCTAATGGTCAGTCCTGTCCCCTCCGTGCTGAGCCCTCAGCCTTCCAGCAGCCCCTGCCTTCTGGGTACCCCACGGCATCTACTCCAGTCCTTCCTTTGCTTTGCCCCCTGGCTCTGCACCCTGCAGGAATCACCCACACACCACCCTTCCTGGACTGAGTGCTTCCTCTTGGGTCCCAGAAGCTGATTCTTATGTCTCTGACAGTGCTTGACTCAGTATGAGGTGAGGCCACCAAGGTCCGAGATTCCTGTTTCTGAGTCTCTGGGAGCTCCCGAAGGGAAGAGAAATGCTTATTGGAATCGGGGTGCTGATCAAGGGGCCTGTCAGGGTGTGTCACAACCATCTGGCAACATTTAACGGTCTTTGACCTACAAAAGTGGCTATTTCAGGTGGCTGTACCTCAGGAGAAAAATCAAGACTAGAATCAGGAAGGGAGTGCTGATGAGGGAGACAGCAAGAGCAGATGGGAGCCAGGGCTTTCACACCAAGGAGTGGCTCTAATACTGTGCTTCTGTAATACAAGCATTTTATCTGTCTATGTATCTATGTATCTATCTATCTCTATCTATCTCTACCTATATCTATCTCTATCTACCTCTATTTTTATCTATCTATCTCTATCTCTACCTATTTATCTCTATCTATCTATCTACCTACCTACCTATTTATCTATCTATCTATCTATCTATCTATCTATCTATCTACCTATCTATCTACCTATCTATTTATCCTGAGATAAGGTCTCATGTAGCCCAGGCTACCTCAGACCCAATATATACCTGAGGATAACCTTGAACCCTTGACCTTCCTGCTTTCACCTCCCTAGAGATAGTATTAGCAGCAAGTACCACTAAGCCTCCTTAGTTAATGGTATTAGGGATGAAACTCAAGACTTCATGCGTGCTAAACAAGCACTCTGCCCCCTGAGCCCTGTCCCTAGTCCCATCCTTCATCCTTTATGGGTTATCTGTAACAAATAAAGGATGACAGATGCCAGTGAACACACTTGCTCTTCCTCACCCTGATCCAGTCAAGAGAAAACACAGCAAGGGAAGGAGGCAGCAAGCAAACATCATTGACCACGGACCTGATTGTCAAGGTGGCCCCAGGTTGGGTAGAGGCTTGCTCCAAGAGCCAAAACCTGGAACTTGTCTGGCCAGATGGCTCTGGCCCAGGTCATGGAACCTGGGCCTGGTAACTTTGTCGCTGATGTGTCTACATCCTTCTGGAGCCACATCAAACATTAACATTAGCAAGTTGTCATTTACAGACAGGCAACAAGATTCAAGAGAAGCCCAGGGTCAGTTGCTGGGCTACCCTAATACTCAGAACATTCTCAGGTCCTACAGCACAGGCCCGCTTGTACTACAGCTGAGAACCCTGGGAACCAGCTGCATTCCTCAGCTCTTGAGTCCTCTCCAGCAACTAAACAAGCCAAAGAAGGGGTCACAGGATCCCTATATGTACCGGTCTGTGGGATCCAGCTCACAGCCTGAGACTCTGATTGACATCTGAGAATTAGGGCTGAGCTCCAACCTGTAGGGTCTGACACTGTTCCATAATGGCAGAACTCAACTGGGAACACCTGGTGGGCGAGGCCACCACAGAATGGCTGGCTCATGTGGCGTGTGGGGACAGCCCCACATTTATCACGAACATCTCACACTTTTCCTGTCAGTTCAGGGCAAATAGAGAGGCACGCACTGGGCAGCAACAAAGCAAGAAAAGAAAGCATTGAAAAGAAACACAGGCCCTATGTCCCCAGGAGTGGCCATGAGGAGCTCTGGCCAAGCCCGTAGCCCAGGTTCATTCTCTCTTTGTCACGAGCCTTCCTGGCTGTTCTCTTGGGGATTGTGAGTTTATCTAAATATAATTGTAACTGGAGGAGGAAGACTATTGTAGAAATCACGTTTGTGGGCTTGTGCTCACTACACTACTGTGAAGCACCTGAGATGGCTAGCTTTATGATGAGGAGAGGCTGTTCAGCTCAGGTCCTGCAGGTTTCAAGTCCGTGCGGGGGCTCAGTCAAGGCAGGGATGACTCACCAATGTCTGGCGATAGCAGGGGACGCCAGCGTTCAGTAAGTCACCTCTCCAACCAAAGTGGAGGGACGGTCAAACTCCAGCTTTTATAACACCCCTCTCTCCCAAACCTGCCTCCTGAAGACACTTCCCAATGATCTAGAACTTCCCTGGGTCATCTCCAGAAGGTTCCAGGAGAGCTGCCCTGGGACCCAAACATTTAACCCTGATCTGAAGGGTCCTTTGGGACACAGTGCAGCTGGCAGCTTAGATATAAAGGGGTGAGCCCTCAAGCCCTGGGTGGGTACCTCCCTGTCAGGGCACAGCTATGCTCTGTGAGGAAGGCCCTGGTGCACTTGGCCCTGCCTAGGACCTCAACACTGGGATCAAAGAGGCTCCCTGCTCAGCCTCCTCTGCCCTAACAGCTTAGCCCTGATGGGTTCCTCTTCCTCTGTGGTAGCAGCCGCATGGAGCTGGCCCATCCAGTCCTTCACACCCCGAGATATTGACCACCCCTTTTCAGGGATCTGAGCGGCAAGCTTCCCTTTGGCCTGCCTTCCATGTCCACATCCCCGTCCCCACCGTGGGCGCCATCGGCAGCTGGCAGGTGGCAGGGAAGGAGGCGTTTGGTTCCCTTCTTGCAGCCGCCAGTTTCTCGCTCCTGAGTGTTGCCAGGAGAATAGAGAATATGCCTGTCTCCATCATGTTCAGTAGGAAAAAAGCCGATTTCCCACCCATCCTGGTGGCCTGGCTGCCTAGAAATCCTCCCCCTGATGACAGCACCCCCAGGATGCCCTCCCAGATTGCTCAGGCACAGGGGTTGACTTGTGCACATTTTCTTTTTTAATCTTTTCCAACTCGTTCCTTAATTTAGCATAAAAGGAACCCCAAGGAGATTTGAACGTAGAAGCAGCCTTGAGGTTGGACAGCAGCTGTCCCTGGGCTAAAAAAGTCTCCAAAGTTTGGGGTTCAAATTCCTGAAGGTTCTGTGGCTACTGCTGGGAACTCCAAGTCCACCAACGCCAGAGCCAACAGGTGACTGTGAACTTGCCCTGTGCCAGCTGTAGGGGCTTCCATAATGAGCCCCTTTGTACTCCTTCCAGAACCCTAAAGTGCCTTCCTGGAGGGGGCTGCCTCTGCCACAAGCATAAGGCTTCCTGATGTGGGCAGGCAAAACTGGGGTGCAGGTACCCACAGCCCCCAGCCTGTCCCTTCCACCCTGGCTGTTGGGTCACTGGCTCTCTGGAAGCTCACAGTCTCAGGAGCTTCCTGCTCCGGCTTTGGGAGAGCAGCAGCCTTGATGTCTCATCCACTGTGGGCAGGACTGCATTTGCTAACAGGCCTGCTCCCACAGCGCCAACCAGGCCTTCTGCCTGGTAGTCCATTTGTCTCTAATTAATATGAAAAGGAGACAGTTACTGCAAGTGTGGTCCACTCAGAAAGCTACTACCCTCTGAGTCAGGGACAGCAGAGAACAAAGGGCCTTTTGGAGCCTCTACCTGTCCCAGGGCCCTGCTCTTGTTTCAGGGAAGCTGATGGACAGGGAGGATTGACCGTGGGCTGTAGGCACCACTGTGTCACCCAGCAGACCCAAGGGCTTATGCTGGAGCTGGAAAGCCAGACTGGTGATAAATGGGGCACGCCTGGCTTCTGGGCAGCCGGAGAGGACTGACAGCTGTGTCTCTGGTGGTCTTAAGGGATGAGAACTGGGGAGATGGCTCAGATGGTAAAGTGCTTGCTGGGTAAGCACGAGGTCCTGAGTGCAGATTTCCAGGACCTATGTAAAAAAGCTGAGTGGCACATAACTGTAATACTCCCAGCTCTAGGGAGGCAGGGACAAACAGATTCCTGGGACCTACCAGCCGGCCAGACATGCTGAATCAGTGAGTTCCAGGATCAGAGGGAGACCCTGCCTCAAAAAAATAAGATGGGAAGTGACTAAGCAAACGCTCAACAGCAGCCTCACAAACGTACGCTACAAACACACACACTCACTCATAGAAAGACGTGACCTATTCAGAGGCCACACTGGCAAACGCCCACTCTCAGGCCCCGGGGTTTTCACTGTAATAGAAACTGTGCATCCTCTTTTCTAGGTAAAGCTGTTTAAAAGTGAATGTTTATGCTGTCCCTTCTTCCTAGGGTAGGGTAGCCCTCACAGATGTGTGTCACCCCAAAAAGAAGCCCACGCTCCTTAGCAGTCACTCCTCACGCACCCCCTAACGCTGCACAGCCAGCTCTCTGCGTCTCCCCTGTGGACTCACGTGTTCGGGACGTCACAAAGTGCAGCCTTTTGTCTGCATTACGATGTGTTATGTATGTTTTGTCCCTGATCATAACTGAGCTGTGTTTCATGTTGTATGTTACATATATTTTGTTCCATGTATTCTACTGGTGGGAAGCTGTCTTCCGAGGTCCCTGTGTTACAGGTTTGGTCTCCAGGGCCCAGGTACTTACTGAAGGTGCTGTGGGCCCAATGGGGAGGTGCTTTGGGAGGCCTCAACTCACTGGGATGTATCCCTTGACTTTGGGACCTTGTCCTCTCCCGTCAACCTCTTGCCACAAGGCGCCATGCCCACCAGCAACGCAAATGGAAAGGGCTGCACAGCCCTAGGCTGGAGCCTCCAAGCCTATCAGCTGATAACCCTTTTCCTCTCCGTAAGAGAATCATCTCAGTGAGTTCATTATAGTAGCAGGAAGCTGGCTCGTGCTTGTTTGTGTGTGTGTGCGTGTGTGTACATGTATGTGTGTACATGCATATGTGCATATCACATCCACAGTGGGTTTACGTTATGGGTGTTTGCCCACTTTCCCTGATAATGGAAACACAATATGTGTCTTCTACCGTGTTTTCAGTTCTCTGGGGCTGTGGAGCCACAGGGCCGCACTCAGAAGCCAGACATGAAAAGCCACGGTGTAACTGTGTGACTGATCACAGCACCCCCAAGCTGTTCCATGGTACCCTAGCTTTGTGAGGACCAGGACAGATTAGAACAGGTACAGCCGCTCCCTGGACACTGTCCCTTTCTGTGATAGGAGCGCCCGGAGCTCCCCTCCTCCGACTTTGGAAGCATCTGCCCAGATGTAGCCAGCTGCTTTTGTTTCTGGCTCTGTGGTCTGTGAACCTTTCCTACATCTTCACAGGAGGATGGGCAAGCTAGAGCTGACATCAGGGCCCCTCGTCATTGGGTAGGCTGTGACACAAATATAACAGCGGGAGACCTAGGCCTCAGGAGACTAACGCCAACGCCTTTGTGCAGCCATTTTTCCCCTTCCCAGGGGGTCACAAGTGGGAAAGCTCCCCAAACAAGACCATTAGCACAGGGCTGTGTTTCTGCTTCGCTCTACCCCATGCAATGTCTTTCCAGAGAGTTCTTAGACAGCATCGTAAGTTAGTAAGAAATGTGAGCCAGGCAAAGGTCTGGTTCTCAAGGCCACTCGCTCCCTCTGCCCCACAGGCTATGAGGAGAGCAAGTCCCACAGGGAGAGGACAGGGGTACAGGCCCTGCTGCCCCAGCCCTGCTGCTGGACATGGGCCAGCCACTGTGCCTGCCCACAGACCCCAGCACTACCCCCATGGTGCAGCTGGAGAGGCTGCAGTTCTGAGAAAGGTGGGCTGCCTTGCTGAAGGCTCAGATCTGCCCCTCATTGGGAGCTCAGCAGCGCAGAGAATTAGTTGCTATTTCTGGGGACTCCCTAGGGGATAGAGACCCCCTATGTGTCCGACTAAGCCTAAGTCTGTGGCTTGTCGCTCTGAGAGGCGAAGGCAGGAGCTCATATGTAGAACTGAACCGGCCAGCATGGTGTTCAGCCGGCTTCCTTCTGTTTCTATGGAGACAGTGCCTGCATCAGACATGGGTGTGCACAGTCAGGAGAAAAGAGCCTGCCTTTCCTGTGTGACCTTGGACTGCTCGCTCTACATCTCTGGTTAGAGTCAAGTGGAGAAATAAGCAGTTGCTCACCTGCCCTGTGGACAGTGCTGGGAATTCTAAAGAAAATTTAGGGCTGGAGAGGAAATGGCTGCTTGGCTAAAGCATTTTCTGCATAGCATGGGGTGGGGTGGGAGGAGAGTCCTTGCGGCTCACTGGCCGGCCACCCTAGTTGAAGGGGCCGGTGAGCTCCAGGTTCAGCCACGAAACAGTGTCAGGAGAGGTTGAGGAAGTTGCCTGATGTCATCCTCTGGCCCCAGTACCCATTTGCACACATGTGCGCCTGCACCCTTACACAGGTGTGCATGGACACACAAATGTGGTCCATGGAATCATATCTTGTGGCCTGTCCCTACCACCTCCCATGGCCTTTCCCCTGGCCCCCGACTGACATCCTGAGTACATTAGAATAGCTGGCTTAGGGTGGTGGCACACCCAGGCTCTCTGCTCAGATGTCAGGAAACACCCGTGACCTTTATTCCCCTCGGCAAGGTCAGAGAGGTGGGTAGAAACCCTGCCCTGTCCTCCTCCAGGACAAGCCACTGCATTCTGATGTTCACCGGTGTCTTCCTAGAAGTCTCTGGCTCACTATGCCCGAGCTGGCTGTGTAGGAACAGTGACCAGGGGCCCAGTGTCAGCCAGTGTCTCTGTACAGGCCTTGTCAGGGGTGATGCCTCTAGCCATATCTGCCCAGGCCCCAGCATGCATCCTGGGAGAACAGATGGTTGGTACCCAGAGCTGGGAGAGCCATCCTGTTGTGGGGACCGACATCCCTCGGTGCCCAGGGAACAGCTCGATGCTTCCAGGAAAGCCTCCTCCCGAGAGGCCCAGGCCTCAGAGTACTGTTAGCTTGCATTTCCACTGACCTAGTTCTGTTCAGAGGCCGAAGCAAGGTCCAGATGGCAGGGAGTAGATGGCAACAGAGCTTTGCCTACCTCCAGGGCTGGGGGGAGGGAACGTTGGAGGAGACAGCAGCATTGGAAGAGCAGGGCTGCCCAGAGAGGGGTTGCCCACCCCCAGACACCCCCCCACACACACACACCTCCTGCCACTTGACCTAGCTTCAGATCAGGGTTGAGTGAGAGTGCCCAAGGCAGGGAGCAGACAGGATGCTCTATCCCAAGCCACACCTGGCATGTTATAGCTCCGGGGGAGGTCCTGGGGTAGCCAAGATGTACAGGACATTGGCTGGCCCTCAAGGACAAGGGACTGAAAAGAGTGCAGGATCATAGCAGAAGTCTGCAATGGCCAAAATTCCTTGACCTCCCAGCATGGCCCCAAGCCCATGGCCTCAGACATAGGAGCCTGCTAGGACTAGCTGACTTGGCTGAAGAAGTCAGGACAGGTTACACAAAGGCCCCAGGGCTGCTTCACAGACCCAGGAAAATAGCAGAAAACCCAGGAACAGTGAATTCCCAAATATGGGACAGGCTGGTTTTGTATAAGACTGGGGAAGCTCAGCCCAGTCTTAGGGAGCTGCCTTCCAGCCAATGTGATCCTGGAAGATCCTGCAAGACTCCGAGAAGCAGCCTGTCTATGTTCATCATTTGTGGCTCCTCTCCGTCCTCTGTTGCTTTTCAACCAAGGTTCTTTGATATTAATACTTGAGGCATCTTTATATCCTTGTGAGGAGAGACAATAGATTGTCCCAGAAGGACCCTTTAAATAGCCTACTTCTGGGCCTGTGAGATGGCTCAGCAAATAAAGGCACTTGCTGCCAAGCCCAAGGACCTGAGTTCAAATGCTGGGACCCACATGGTGGAAGAAAAGAAGCACACACACAAATAGATAGATAGATGATAGATAGATAGATAGATAGATAGATAGATAGATAGATAGATAGATAGAGATAGATAGATAGAGATAGATAAACAAACGTGATTGAATAGAAAAGGATGTGGGTGAGAAAGTCTCTGGACAGCCTCTGCTCTCCTAAATCCAGCTACAAAGAGGAGTGTGCTGTGGAGTAGCATCTAACAAGGTCCAGCTTCTGTGGCAACCATGGGCAGAGGTGGCTGCCAACTCCTGGGGAGCACAGAGGCTGGCTGGAAATTGCATGGGTCATGGGGTTCATGTTCCCTGTCTATCACCCTCTTTGGGGAGTCCTGACCTACTAGAATGAAAGACCTGAAAAATGAGGTCACTGGGGACTATGGGCTGTTGAGACGTTCACAGGAGCCTATTCAGAGCAAAGTGCTTTGACCCCAAAGTGTGAACGGGTGAAGGTCAATTGCCCAGAGCCTAGGAAAGTTCAGGGCCTGAGTCTTGGACCTTCAAGCGGTGGGGGTGGGAGGAGCAGCAGGGGATTTCCAGGGAGCGTCCCTTCCCGAGCAAATATTCCTGTTGCTCCCAGCACACAGACCAGACTTCCGAGTGGCCAGCCTGTGTCTCCTGAGCCCTTCCCCTTTTTGTGCTGGCACCCACCACAGGGGCACAGCAGTCGGGCAGACACAGAAGCCAGGACAGCTGTGAAATCAAGTGTTCTGAGAATGGGGATAGGCGTCCAGGTTTGAGCCATCCTTTGTTTCTGATGCTTGCTCTGTGGGAGCTGCAGTCCCATACCAAGACAGGGACCAGAAAGGTACAGCCCCGTGACAGTAATTTGAAGTCATCTCCACCATCGGCCAACAAACCCCTCATCCCTGTGCTTCTGTCCCCTGTGAAATGGGGAAGAGGACCCAGGGATAATCCTCAGGGACCACTTTGAATACTACACTGAACATGGATGAATAATCCAGCCTTCTGCTTCCCAACCCATGACCACTGATGGGAGCCTCAGAGCAGGCCTATCCTGGGCCCAGGGTCTTCCCTGTCTATGAATGTGGCCACAACGCCTAGCCCAGGAGACAAACATCACTTTGCCAGGCTAGCCTGAGCCTAGGCCCTTTCAGAAGGCCCCTAGGAGATGGGCTTGAAATCATCCTTGCAGAGGTGAAGATGTTTCAAAGGGACATCTGGGCCCTGCCCTTGGCTATCAGACTATTGGACCCCAAGGCATTGGAATTGTCCCAGGGGTCTCATGCTAGGGAAAGGAAAGGCTAAAGTCAGAGGGAGCTTATCTCCCAGAGACCTCCCAGAGTTCTGAGAACTTGTCAGACCACCTTACAGGAGAGACTGGAGCTGAGACAGTGGTGGGTGAGTGATGGGCAGGACCACACCTTGACCAGGACTGCTTAGCTATGCGCTCCTTCTACCCTCTGCTTAAGCCTGAACCTCGTGTCTGGACCCTAAAGAGGGACCTGGAAGTCAAGGGACCTTTTGTCCCTCTTCCCAATATGATGGCCACACTGAATGACTCTCTTGCTTTTTATTGTAACCTATTTAATTGGCCTGTGGAGGAGAGTGGCAGAACCTGTCTGGTTAGGGCCACCTAGGCCCAGGCTCCAACCCTGAAAGCTCTGGTAACAGGTTTATAGGCAGAGGCCATTCCCCAAGGACCAGGGGGCAAATGGCAGCCTCCTGAGCACCCAGGGTCTCATGAATGCCCTGTTCTGTTCACCTGTCAGCGGGTTCTGGTGGCCTCTGACACAGACCCTGCACAGGGGAGGGTCACGTCCATGTTGTTAAAGGAATGGTGGAAGGTACTGGTAAGATCTCAGAGGGCTGTCTGGGCTAAGTCCCCATCCTTCCCTGGGCTGACTTGGGCTTCAGCGGCCCTCTGGTTCCTGCCCTGGTCACCCTGGGCCAGCTTCCTGTTGCTCATGGGTGGTTCCCCTTGCCTCTTATCGCTCTTCTCCTTTTCTCTGCTCCTCATTGCCCACAGCTAAGTGTTTATTTACATAGTCCTTTTGGAGTGTCCTGCATCCCCACCCTTCTCTGCATGTTGACACCCAGCACCATCGTAGCTATCACCTCCTCATGTCTGCGGGCAGGGACTGGTCCCTATGGGCATTCATAGCCTACGAGGTAGGCTGCAAATGGGGAAGGATGGGGCATCTAGTGGCCTGTGTCCTCTCTGTGCCCCTTGGGTTTTGACAAAAGCACCAGAACTTGGGGCAGGACATTCATGGGGGACCTGCTTCCCCAATATTCCAGCTCAACCCCTTATTGTTGTGTGACCCTAGCCAGGTTACTCAGCCTCTCTGTTTCTTAGCATCACTGTGGTGTTAGTGGTTAGACTGCTGGGAATGATATGTGTCTCCAACAAGCAAGGGTCCTTCTGGACACAGAATTGACAATGGCAAAAAAAAAAATGCCACCATCAATGAACTTGCTGTCTCTATGGAGGCAGAGCACAAATGGCAGCTGACAGATGACAGTGTTGGGGACCCTGTGCTGTCACATGAGTGATCCTAGGAGGCCTCAGAGGACTCTATCCTACACAAGGGATGGGCAGGACATGAGTCAGGTGAGGTAGGCTGAGCTGAGCACCGAGGCAGGGGAAGAGAGAGCTTGGAAAGGCCCTGGGCTTTGACCTGACCTGAGTTTCACAAAGGTGAATGACCGGTCCGATCACCAGTCACTGGGCAGGCTCGAGCAAGGTGAGAGGGAACCAGGACCCACTTCTGGGCTCTGGGTAGTGGGGGGATGTTTCCAGCCCCTGGTCCAGGTGGGACCTTGGGGATCTCCAGTTTTAGAGACTGTCTTTGGGGGACCCTCAGCCACCTCCTGATTCTTGTGGCTGACCTGATATGCTGGTAATCCACCAGAACAGTTGATGGATCAGCAGGAGCCAGGTGTTCAGCTCGGCCGCCAGGTGGCAAGGGGCTTTCCTTGGTGGCACTCCAGAGGCCTGGGTGGCAGTGCTCCCAGAACACCTGCATTGCCCAGCACTGGTAGCTCCTGTCATAGGGAAGTTGTTGTGGGTTTTCAGAGGCATCTTGTTTGGCATTTCCTGACTGCAAACAGACTAGAGCATCTTTACCGTTTCTTTGTTTTTTTGGAGCTAAGGATAGACCCAGGGCCTGGCACATGCTAAAGGAACACTCTATCACTGACCTATACCTCAGTCCTTGCTATTGGGGGAACAGGCTGTCTCTGAACAGCTCAAGCTGACCTAAAACTTCCAGTCCTCCCACCTCAGCTGCCTGAGTGCAGGTTTACCAGTGCACACAGAGTCCAGGTTTTTTCTTATGTCTCTAGGCTGCATACCCCTTTTTTCTTCTGTGAAGGGCTCATTCTTGTTTTGCCCAGTTTTCCATTTGTTGCTCCCTTCACTCTGCTTTGTGTTCTTTGCATATCCTGCTTATTAATCCCTACTTTGTGCCGTCACTCTTTTATGACAGCCAGTTGTTTTCTCATTTATTGTGAAAGAATTTGTCAAACACTCCTTCCTGGCTTATGACTGCTGGCTTCCTCTAACACATTCTTCCTTACCACAAGGTCCCAGAGCACGTTCCATCTTATTTTCCAGAAATTTCTTATGCTTGCCTCTTGCCTGTAAGTTTCAATAAAGAGTTTGTGTTTCCTGTGTGTGTTGTGAGGCTGGGAGCCAAGTTCACTTGTGCTGCTTGCTATAGCTAACACGGTATTTCTGTAAGATTTGTATCACATTGTAGTAATGACTTCTCACTGCTGTGACAAAACACTTGACAAAAGCAACTTAAGAGGAGAAGGGTTAGGCCGGGCATGGTGGCGCATGCCTTTAGTCCCAGCACTTAGGAAGCAGAGGCAGGTGGATCTCTATGAGTTCAAGGCCAGTCTGACCTACAAAGTGAGTCTAGGATAGCCAGCCAGGGCTATGCAGAGAAACCTTGTCTCAAAAACCAAACCAAACCAAAAAAAAAAAAAAAAAAAAGAGGAGAAGGGTTTATTTGGCTTACACTTTGGGGGCACAGGCCATCATGGTGGGAAGACCTGGTGGCAGGAGTGAGGCAGCTGGTCACATCCTGTCGACGGTCAGGAAGCAGAAAGATGACTGCTGGTGCTCAGATTGCTTTCTCCATTCTAGTCAGCCCAGGGGCCCAGTTCATGGGATGGTGCTGTCTACATTTAGAGAGGGTCTCTTCCCGGTTAAACTGCTCTGGAAGCATGCTCACAGGTCTGCTCATAAGTGTGTCTCCCACGTGATTCCAAGTCCCATCGAGTGGACCATCACACTCGCCTTTCTTGGAGCTCCCCATCACCAGCCCGGTGATATCTGTGTGTCCACAAACTGTGTTGGCCCATGTGACAAAGCCCCACCTTTGAGGCATCTGGACATTTCTCCCCTGCCCATCCACTACGTCCCCTTCAGGACTCCACTCCTTATCTCTTTACTCTTCCAGTTGTGTTTTAGAATATGCTTTATCAATTTACACCAGAATGCAGCAGCAGCAGCCCCGCCAGGGTCTTCACTGTGCTTGTACTGACCCAGAATAACTGGTTTGGGGGAAATAAATATCTTTGCTGCAGTGCCCGCTGAACCAGGAACAGGGTGAATTTCTCCACTCGCTTCAGCCTTCCTTAATGTCTTCCAAGTGGGTCTTGTGACCGTGCCTGCCTAGAGCCTCCACAGCATTTTTTATTATTATTATTCATTCCTCAGGACTTCAGCTGTCGCTTCGTGGATATTTTTTGAACCCACTCTTGCTGGCTTTGGCTGAATTATGGAGAAGTGGCTGGCTGAGGAGTATCGATTTTGGATTCTACTGGCACCTTGCTAAATCCTCTAATTAATTCTCCTATTTTATGTGCCGCTTATGCCTTTTACTGTCCGTTCCTTCCTCTCTCTGCCTGCTGGGAAGGGCAGTGGAGAGGGCGGGTGTCCCTCTGTTCCTGATCTGAAGATCTGAACTCCAGATTTCTGTTAATTTGGGTCTTCTTTTTCTAGTGTGCAGAGATGTTTTCGCTTTAATTGTAAATAGATTTATTTGTTTGTTTGAAACAGGGTCTCATGTAGCCCAGACTAGCCTCCTACACACTTTAAAGCTGAGGATGATCTTTAACCTCCACCTCCTGAATACTGGGATCACCCCCGTGCCCCGCTATGCTGGGATTACAAATCGATAATAAGTTTCATCTGCTGCTTGTTTTCATCATTAGGGAAGAGCACGTGGCTTATTAATAACGTTAATTGATTTTCCACCAGCTCGCTCACTGTAGTCCCAACTGCTAGTCTTCCAATCTAACACTTTGACTGAGACTTCTGCTTCCTTGAGAATCCAGTTGCTGCCAGTGTCACAAGGCCACAGCCACTGTGCTCACCCTGGGAAGATGTGCTTCGGTGGAGCCTGCAAGGGTGGACTCACAGTGGGTTGAGCCTGTGGTGGTGGAGACCCACAGTGGAAGGTTGGAGGTGGAGTCACGATGGGTGGAGCCTATGAAGGCGGAGCCCTTGCAGGTAGCTGGCTATGGCAAGAGCTGTTTTGTGAGTTTCTTGACCTCTGGTTGGCCCTGACTCTTCAGGTTGGGTTCCTCCAAATCAGGGCTAAAGGCAGAGACTTGTTTGGCTCCTCCCAGCCACTCAAGGGCCCCAAGGGACTGTGTCCATGCCCCCTTTAGATTCAGTCAACAAGATTTAGTGTGGGGGTAGGGTGGGGGAGGTCTTATTACAGTTGGAAGTGACCAGTTTGCTCTCCCAAATGGTGTCCCCAGTGGCTCTGGACTCCACAGGCCATGTCCACCCTGGCAATGACTTGAGTTTAGAAGGCCTGCTTCAGGGTACCTGAGGGGCCATCAGTGGACAGCATAGACCCAGAGCTGCAGAGTCCATCGGCTTTAGGACCCACTTTTCTCCAGGAAGAATCTCAGAAAGGAGATTTCGGTAAGGCCTAAGGGAAAAGGATTGCCAGATGTCGTGGTTTGGGTGTGTGATGTCTCGACAGGTGCGTCTGTTTGAACACTTGACCTCCAGCTGATGCGGATTGTGGGACTTTTAAGAGGCGGGGCCTTGCTGAAGGAAGTGGGCCACTGAGGGGTGGGCCAGCCTCATTTCCTGTCCCTTCTCTATCTGCTTCCTGATCTGTCTAGATGTGAGCATGTAGTCTTCAGTTCCTGGGTGCCCAGAACCCCCATGGGCAAGGTGCCCCATTGCCCCTCTCTGCCCTTCTTGGCCCTCAGAAGTACCCTGGACCACACCCTTCTGTGATGGGAAACTCCTTCTGGAACTGACCTGACATCCATTGCCCCTCCCCATACTGAGTCTGCCTTCAGGAAATGAGATAAGAAAGTCACTTGACCCAAGGAAATGCTGGGGCTCTGCCAGGCACCCCTCAGGCCTTCTGCAGACTCTGGGCACATGCTACCATGTTCGAGGCAGGAAAGTGGTCAGGGAGAAGATTCCCCATGGCCACTATGAGGGGCTGTCGTGAAAGTCTTGCTCAGAAGTCTGTGTTTTTCTTTCGTCTGCGTGTGAATGTTTATTTGGGTATACATGTGTGTGAAGGCCAGGGATCAGCGTCGGGGTCTTTCTCTACTTCTCTCCATCCTAATTTTCGAGCCAGGGTTCTTATTGAACCTGGAGCTCACTCCTTCAGCTGGCCAGTGAGCCCCAGGGATCTTCTTGTCTCACTTCCTCAATGCTGGGATTACAGGTGTGCATCACCAGGCCTGACTTTGCAGACCAGCACTCAGAATCAACTCAGATCTTCAAACCCAAAATAAGGCAAACACTGTATGAACTGAGCCAACTTCGAGTCCCTCATTCATAGTTCTTGTAGACCTGAAGTTCAAAGTCATGGATGGAGTTGCACACTCCACAGGCGCCCGGGAAGGTCCTGCCTCACTCTTCCTGCTGCTGGCAGATCCCCAGCATCCTTAGCACTCTGTGGCTTCTGGCTCCATCACTGGCATCTTTCTGGGTGTGTGTCTCAGCTAGTCCCTGGTATGGTGTGGTAAGGACCCCCAATCCAGTATGAACTCATCTTTGCTGTTTTCAATGCAGGGCCCACTGTGAGGCTGCAGTAGACGCAAACCTAACATTGACCCCTTTCACAGAACAGGGAAGCCTTCCTTGCCAGTCCTGGACTGAGCCTCTGCAGGGATCCCATGAGCTCTGCAGTTTTTCAGGGTGCATGGCCCCAAGCTGGAGACATACAGGCCTTAGAATCAGCATCTCTGAGACACAAGTTTGCCTTCAGAACAAGCCCCATCCTATTATAAATAAATTTATTAAAGTACAAGTTGCCACAGATGGCACTGGTATTTTTAACAGATGCAGGCAGACAGCTGGCTATAGCATGCATGCAGGAGAGCTGGAACAGGCTTACTGGGGTGGACTTTAGGACCATCCTCACTCCATGGAGCTTTCTTATCTTGGCAAGGAGGTGGCATCTGGGTGAGCTGGTAACCGAATGGGTGAGAGGAAGCAGCAACAGGCCACAGATACCAGGGTGGTGGCAGTGGAAGGCTCAGGTCTTCCCCCTGGCTCCTCTGTCTTCTGTGGGCAACTCCAGGCCTCCTCTGTTCTGTAGATTGTTCAAGTTTATGTCAAAACATCTCCAAGATAAAAAAATAAAATAAAAAGTCGCCCTTTGGGGTAGAGAAGGTAGCCTGGGCTGGCCTTAAGCTTGCTATTCTCCTGCTTCATCAGCTTTGCAGATACTGGGGTTGCAGGTGCTCACCACCAGACCCATTTAAACTTCCCCTTTAAAATATGCAGTTCGGCTACCCTTGCACTGATGTTTGACCACCAGCTTTATCTGTTTCCTGAACATTTTTTCACACACACACAGTGACTCTCTGGACCCGCTGAGGTGCACACACACACACACACACACACACACACACACACACACACACCGCCTGGCATCATTAAGTAACTGTATCTGTGGACTTTCCTGTCTCAGACGTCTCATGGGAACAGACTCATCACCACATGCGATGTTTCACAACTGCCTTCTTCCATTACTCATGACATTGCTCACAGCCATGGAGCGCCATCCATATTGCGACAATTTGCAAAAAGGACAAAAACCCATTTCTTTTCGTGGCTGAGTAATAAACAGTTCACTGTATGGATTCTCCATGTCTTGCTTATTTGCTGGTCTGCAATGGGCGTTATTAAAAGGAGAGCCAGAGTGATAGCATTTTCAAGAATTTTCTTTTGATTTTTGAGGAAACAGTCATTCCATGAGTCAGGCAGCCAATGCAGAGTGGTTCTGTGTTAAAGCTGAGCACGGGGGATCGACAGCCTTCGCAGACTGAATGCAGAAGCAGAATGAAAAGAGCCTCTGCATTGTGCTTTCACAGCCACGTTTCATGGTCGGTCCCATCTCAGAGTTGCTGGTTTAATTGTGAGCTATCGGTGTTCCTGACTAGCTAGCATGAAGCATGAGGTCTGCTCTTCTTCAGCCTAGACCATTGCCCAAGTCACCTCTCATTTCTCTGAGCCTGTTCTGCAGTTTAATTCTGTTTCACATCAAGTTTGCTGATTGAGGGATCCACTTTCTGTGGGTATAGAGGGCTTGTGGCCCTGGGCCTACTTTCCAGGCTTGCCATGTCACAGGACCAGGACACACCCTTAAGAATGAGGGAGTCAGTGGGTCAGCATCACACCGATATCAAAACCATCGCTGCCTGGTTTTGACCCTCTGACAGCAAGATACTAGGTGTGGCCTGAGTATCAGACGTGTGGACACAGTCAGGACCACATAGGAAGGCTGGGGTGTGGCTGCAGCCTTGGGCTGGCAACTGTGAGAGAGTCTCCTCTTATACCTCAACTTTTCCCAGTGGCCAGTGGCTGGTGTAAGGCAGCTATAGGCAGGCCACTTAGGTCAGGGAAATGTACAGCATTTGGAAATTGTAAGAAAGTCGGTGCCTGGAGAGCTGGGCCACATACCTTCCTGTGGGCCCTTCTCCCACTCCTGCAAATGGCAGCTTCCGTGAGTGCATCACTCGTTGTACCACTGCAACCTGGAACGGAGAATGAGGTGTGCCCATTGAATGCATGCATTAATGAACTGATGGAAATAGCTATCTAGTCTCCCAGCTGGGGTCTGCCCCCCTCACAGCTCTTCTGGCTCCCTTTTTGGGACCCAACCCTCTTTCTCAGGACAAGGGCCCCTGGCTGTGAATTCTGGAGGTGGTGGGGGGAGGGTCTGCCCAGGACCAAAAGGGAAACAGTTGTCCTTGGGGGATGCAGGAAACCTCTGGTTTCTTGTCCTTCTGGCCATGCCATGAGCTGGGAAGTGCACCTGGCTTTGGATCTCAGGCTCCTTCTGGACTTTTCTCAGTAAGGATGAACCTCATGTTATCACAGTCTTTCGGCCTATGAGGGACTGAAGGGAGGGGAGTCTCCTTGGGCTCCATTCATCCTCTCAGGGTCTCATCCCTAGAATCAGGAGCCTTACTTAACCTAGAGTATTTCAAGGCTGTCAGATCCTCCCCCCACCCCCAAGCCTGGATCGCTGGATCCCTAATGTAAATGTTCCTTATTGGCATAATCAGGAGTGGTGATGCAGCCTGCCACACCTTCCTACCCCTCCCTCGCCATCTGTCTGCCCTTGTTCCTTCTGAGATGCTGACTATGGAAGGCTGCTTCCTGATGATATTGTGAGCACCAGCAGGCAGGGCAGCCACTACTGCTCGGGTGGAGAAACTGAGGCACAGGTTAGTGAAATAGCACACCCTCTTCCAGGACATCTTTGAGCTATGAGGTCTAAAAAGGACCTTTCAAGGCAGAACAATACAAAAGACAGTGGAGCTGTTGAGTAAATACTTCATCATGCTGAGCAAAACCTAGATATACTGAATTGCACATTCCTCCACAAGGCTTCTAAGCTGGGTAGCAAGAGCTGTCCAAGATCAGAGTCACTGAGTGGCCATGTCCTGAGCAAAAGCCAGGCCTTTAACAGAAATCACCCAGTCACAGAAATAAGTGTGACAAATGCCCTCAAAAATGCCTCACAACCAAAATGACCTATATGGACATGTATGCATTTTTTGTTGGAAATGGCAGGGGAGGGGACAACTTTGAGGGTCAGCAGTAGTGAGCTCATGTGTAAGATATGGGAACAAAAGATAGACAATCCAGTCGTGGAAAATTTTTGCAAACATCACACACAACCTTAGAGTGACATTACATGAGAGGCAAGAAGGAAGTTCAGTTCAGCACAACTCAGTAGCTGGTGCTGATTCAAACTTCTGACACTGTGTATTTCATTATAGGTATACATAAGCACAGCATCATTTGGAAAAGTTTCCTGGTGATAATTAACTCAAGCCCATGTGCACAACAAAGTTTGAGATGCAATTGCATCGAAACTCTATAAAGTACATGTGACATCTTTCATAAAGATGGCTTCTATAGATTAACTGGAGAAGCAGGCTCAAGGTAAATAAACTCAAGATAGGGGTCTTGGAAGGATAGTGCTATAGGTTGACTAAGACAAACAGGCTTAAGATAAGGGTCTGGGAGAGCCGATGAGATCTCCAGTCTTGGCCATACCGATAGGGCAGAGGTTACCAGGCTCATTAACCTCTCCCATTCCCAGGTTATATATCTCTCCCTTTGAAGAGACAACCCCCAGTAGTTAGCTTTCCTGGCTTCCCTAGTATTTATTTGTGAGCACAAGGACCTATCTGTCTTCTCTACTCAGTCTTGTTCCGGAAGCCATATGTTATGCCATGAGGACCCCAGAAAGCCTCCAGCTTCCTGCACAGGGTCACTTTCCCTTCTGGTAAGCTGACAGACCCACGTCAGAATCAGAGCTAATCCATGGTGGCCGGGGTTGTGGGCAGAGGATAAGTGCACCTTAGAGGATGTGATCAGCGGGAGACACAAAAAGGGATACAGAGTCCATGCAGTGCTCAGTGGGACCTCAGGACTACGGCAGGAGAGGAGAGGAAGCCAGGGCTCTGGAGAGGACATTCAAGTCTAGGGTGGCTTTTCTGGAGAGCTAGGAATGCAAACATGGCTCATTGCCTGGCTGAGCGTGTAAAGAGCAAATGAGAAGATAAGAGGTCTGGCCAGCTGACTCAGACCCCAGGCACTGGGCAGTATGATGAATGACACACAGCTTCTCATGGTGGGTGAGACCTTCCATCTCCAAGACAGTTTTCACTGCTGGGTTGGGAGCTGACCACAGAGGATGGGAACAGCCTTGGGGTCTACAAGATGTTCCTAGCAGCAGGCCACAGCATGCCCAGGCTTCAGGTGTTTTTGCCCTGTGGTCAAAGTGAGCAAGGAGTCCAGGATGCTCTAGACTTTTCTCCTGAGCTGCTCAAGACAGAAGGGATCAACCCTCTTAAACTCAGGCTTTACAGACTGGGAGGATCCATTCTCTTCACCTTCTGGGAAATTGATGCTCCTAGTATCAACCCTCAGCACCTTAGGGGTCTGGCCATGAAGATGCTGGTGTGACATGTTGGCCCTTGTCCCACCCCTGAGCCTGCTCTCCCTGTCTCCTTGGCATCCACTTGCCTTCTTAGCTTAAGCTTTCCCCAAAAGGCTTCTCCTGGCCTGGCATTAGATGGATACTCAAGTTAAACTGGACCACCATCATATTGCCAGAGGCTAGGTAATGCATCAAGAAGAGAAATGGCCTCTTAATCCTTCTGGAAGCTGCCAGTACCCACCAGCCTGGCAGGCCTCTGTGGTTAAGGCTCCAGACCCCACACTGGCAGAAAGACATGGCCTCTGCCCTGAGGTGTTGGCCCTATAGGTCTCCCTCCCCAGGCTCAGAGTAACAGAGTAGTCTAGGTCTCTGTGGCCATTACAACAACAAAGCCAGGCCAGGCCAAGGCTGAAAATGGCCTCAGGTAGGAAGAAGAGGAGGCAGTTTTGAAAGATCCAGCTAAGGCATCCCCAGTCCTTTCCTTGGTCCATGACAGACCTGTCTACCCTCTTGCCTCATGAGCCCATCCTTTTTGTTTGTTTGTTTGTTTGTTTGTTTTTTAAGACAGTGTTGTTCTGTGTAGCCCTGGCTGCCCTGGACTTACTTTGTAGGCCAGGGTAGCCTTGAACTCACAGAGATCCATCTGCCTCTGCCTCCCCAAGTGCTGGGATCACAGGTGTGCACCACTATGCCTGGCTATGAGCCCCTCACCTCTTATCATCTACATGTACCTGTTGGTGGCATCAAACAGAACCCAGATTGTAGGATGGGGCCATGTCACCTGTGTCCAGGCTCCCAGTCCACAGTGTGTGTGTGTGTGTGTGTGTGTGTGTGTGTGTGTGTGTGTGTGTTTGTATGTGTGTGTTTCAATTCACAGTTTCTGATGGGAGTTGGCTCTGGCTTATTTTCTGGCCACTCACGAGAGCTGCAGCATTGAGGAGTGTTCACAGACATCTAAGCCATTCATGGTACAGACTGAGCCTTTACTCAGTACCTGGGTTTTTTTTATTTTGCAAAGGATTTAATGGAAAAATGAACGCAATAAGGTCATGCTATGCCTCAGTGTGGGCCTTAGTCCCATCAGCACCCATGCCACTGATGAACAATACACACATGATTCTCTTGTGGTCCTAGAAAGTGACTGGGCCCATTCCCAAGACTCCAGGGAAAGCCCGCTTCCTCCCATTCTAAGTCTGCTTTCTATTACCATGATACACACCATGGGCAAAAGCAGCTTGGAAAGGATGGGGTTCATTTCCTCTTAAAGCTTACGCTCCATCATGGAGAGAAGTTAGGACAGGAGCTCAAGGCAGGAACCTGGAGGCAGGAACTGAAGCAGAAGCCTTGGAGAAACGCTGCTTACTGGCTGTTTCTCATGGCTTTCTCAGCCTGCCTTCTTATGCAACCCAGGACCATATAACCTGGGTGCCCCCCCCCAGGCATCTGGGTTCTTCCACATCAATTATTAATTTAAAAAAATGCAATGTCACTTGCCACAAGACAATCTGATAGAGACATTTTTCCTACTTGAGGGTCTCTCTTGACAGATGGCCCTAGCTTGTGTCAAATTGTCAAAGAGGTAACCAGCACACTCGCCTTCCCCAGCCCTAAAGGGACTTGTATGGTCTGTGGCTCCTCTCTCCCCCTCTGTTGCCATGGATACCTGTGTGTGAGCATTGAAGTGGCCACAACCCAGGGACCACATGGTCTGTATTGATGCTAAACCCTAGCCTCAGCTTTGAAACAGTCATTTATGGGTAAGAGTGGTAACCACTGTGTCTAACCTGCAGCCCACAGGCCACATGCCACCCAGGATAGCTATGAATACGTGTCCCAACACAAAATTGGAAAGTTACTTAAAACCCTGAGAATTCATCACAATTTGTTTTTGCGGCATGAACTTCATAATGTCATGTTGTGTCTCAGAGAAGCCAACAGATTAGACCCCTGAATGGAAATCACCAAGGGACTTGTTGCTTCTTTGAGCCTTGGTGGCATGCCCAGGGTCTGGGCCAGACCTGGCTCACTCACAGCCTGCAAAGGACACTCATGGCTTTCCAGAGGGATGAGAGCATAGAGTTGCTCACCCATAGATAGACACATCTGGGTATGTTCTGCCTCTGGAGTCTGTATCATTCCCAGTGGACGTGAGTCTTCCAGATGACAACCACCTAGTTGTAGCTCAAGTTCTGACATCATCAGCTCTTGCTGGGTATCCCAAAGTGGATTCTGAATCACTCTTCCTTCCTCCATTGACTGGGGATTATAAGTCCCCTCAGAAGGTGTCTGGGATCCATTGGTTTCACATGTGTCATGGCCTCCAGATGGGTAAGGAGACTGTGCCCTAGTGATGCAGAGACAGGTGCTGCAGGCTTCGGGTTAGCCACCCAAGCTGGTCCGCAGAGAGGATGGAGGAAGTATGGCAGGTGAGAGACAGAGCTTTCATGTCTCCTTGGTGTCCACAGTTGTCCCGGGACCTGAGAAAGATGACTGCCATCCTTCCTACCTATGCAGGTGCTTCATTTGTAGCAAGGTATTCTCTGTGCCCTCAGACTCAGTCTTCAGCATCCACCCGTGGAGCACCCCAAGTTCCCCCAAGTGGACGACACCACTGAAAGAAAATGAGGCCTGAAGAGAGGGCAAAAAGCCTGTCTGAAGACTTCTTCGGAGCTGCACAGTGATCTTGAATATCCCCTCCCTCATGGATAAGACTTCCACTAAGCCTCTGTCATGGGTTCAGTGTCCCAATCACCTCTATCCCTATCTTCTCTGTCCCCACATGTATCACCAGTACCCACTAGGGCATGATGCCCAACCTGTGTGCTTTCACGGGTCAAACGGTCCTTTCACGGGTGTCACCTAAAACCATCAGAAAACACAGATATTTGTTCCATGATTCATAACAGTTGCAAAACTACAGTTGTGAAGTAGCAACAGAAATAATTTTACAGTTGAGAAACACCACTCCATTAGAGGGTTGCAGTATTATGAATGCTGAGAACCACTGCTCTAGGGTGAAGACCATGAGGAGGTAGATGATGTGGGCCCCAGAAGCCAGCACATAGACTCCCAAGTCAATTTTCCAGAATTCTAATCCCATCTGACACTCCATACACCTCATTCTAAGTCTGGCGACACCCAGAACAAGCAAGCGAGTGAGCATTTATGCATTCAATTCTCTCCGCTCTTGGCTGCAGATGTGATGTGAGCAGCTCTTTGAAGTACCGAGTCTTCGCTGCCTTCAGGTCACAGTTTAAGGGCACATTCCATCCTGGTGGGGAAGGCATGGTGGCACGTGTGTGAGGGTAGCTGGTCACATGACATCCACAATCAGGAAGCAGAGAGAGGTGAATGCTGGTGCTCAGTTTGCTCTGTTTTTGTTCACCTTGGGACTCCAGCTCATGGAATTACACCACTCATATTCAAGGTAGGTCTTCCCTCCTCAATCAGCCCAATCTAGAAACTTCTTCACAGATGCCCAGTGTTTCGTTTCCGTGGCGATTCCCACCACATTGACAGTTAATGTTAACCATCACAGGAAAGGTGCCAGCCTTCATGCTAGACAGTTCCTGTGGGCAAAACGAGAGCCACTTGCTGGGTGGTGTGGTGCATGCCCTTCATCCCAGCCCTGGAGAGGCAGAGGCAGGCAGGTTCCTGTGTGTTCAAGGCCAGCCTGGCCTAGAGAGAGTGAGTTCCAGGCCAGCCTGGAATATGGTGAAACCTTTTCTCCAAAAACGAAAGGATAGAGGGGAGTAGCCACATAAACTCCTTATCAATGACCAAGAATAAAATGTTTGCTGAATGAATGAATGGAAGGAAGATAATCAGCCAAAAACTGTATTATAAGGAAGAGGGAGGGACAGGCATCCTGTCTCCCAAGCCCCTTACTGCAGCCTCCACTGCAGCGACACAGGATGTCTTAGTCACCATTCTAGTGCTGAAAGAGACACCATGACCAAGGCAACTCTTATAAAAGAAGGAATTTAATTATGGGCTTGCTTACAGTTTCAGAGGATTAGTCCATTATCCTCATGGCGGGGGCATGGTGGGAGCATGACAGCATTCATGATGCAGTAACTGTAGGTGAGAGCTACATCCTGATCTTCAGGTAGGGAGAACAACACTAGGCCTAGACTGGGCTTTAGAAACCTCCAAGTCCACCCTTAGTGACATACTTCCTCCAACACACACCTCCTAATCCTTCTCAAATAGTGCCACTCCCTAATGACTAAGCGTTCAAATGTATGAGCCTATGGGGGGGGGCGGCATTCTTATTCAAACCATCACAGACTCAGAATATAAAAGCGGCCATGTCCTGAAGCACCATCAGGTGTGGGGTTCAGAGGTGGCCTGCTCATCTCACCCACCCTGCCCCTCATCACCCCAAAGAGCAACAACAAGGAACAGTGACTCAGGCACTGTGCCCCCAGACCTGAAGCTTGGTCCAGGCAACATTGCAGGGGCTGTCTGGGAGGTCACTATTCACACACAGGCACACACACACAGGGGTGGGGGTGGCTTGTTTCTTGGAGCCCTGTGATGGGATGCCATTGGGTTTCCCGGTGAGACATCGTGTCGGCACACAATAAATATCTCATACTTCTAGCATGCAGTTTGATGAACATCATTTTGTGATTGTCAAGTTACCAGCCAGGTCAAGGTGATAATGAAACTAACAGATGATGGTCCTCTGTGCACTGGAGGAGGAGGGCCAATCCCACCTCCCACTCTCCTGTCCCCATCTGTAGCAAAATCAAGTGCGTGAGTGGAGGCACCAGGCCTGCCCTGGACTTTTCCATAAAGGGGACTGTTGACCATGGACAGCCAGCTTGTAATCCACATCACCATTCTGAGACCTTAATGAATCAGTACCATCCCTTCTTATCCATGAGTGGCATCACAACTCGGTCAACCATATGTCTATCCATCCCTTCACCGATGGCTTAGTTGCTATGAACATCGATACCTCTGTCCTATGTAGACACTTCATTTCAGAGAAATATTCCAGTTGGGAACAGTGGGGGGGGTCTCACAGTAGGTCTCCAAGACAGCCTTGCCATCCTTGCCATCTGCATCTCTACCTCGCAGCCCTGAGCTCAGCTACACACACACACACACACACACACACACACACACAACCTGAGTCCACTCACCGGCACCAAGGCTCAGGGTCCCCGTTTTTCCATCCCTTATTCCTCTAGATTCTGATGAGAGACAGTTGGGCCCCATGGCTGCCATGTGCATCTCCCGTGTGGCCGCTGATGCCTGGCATCTGCCTATCTGCATTGGCAACTGTTGGGGAGATTTTACAAAGAGAAAGGGTTTCCCCTTGGGTTTCTTTGCTCTCTCATTCTTTCCTCGTTCTATCCCCTTCCCTCCATATGAGCTCGATCCAGGGGCCAAAAAGCAGCAAGCACTTCTCTGGGTTTTGGATCTGGAGGTCCGAAAGTCTGGGTTTCCAAAGACTATACTGGGCTCAAAGGGGACAAGGGACAAGGCAGCTGCCCGGAGCCTTTTTTATAAGAGCCCCAGTCCTGTCAGGAGGTGTCTACCCTGGTGACTGATTCCCTTCCCATGAGGCTCTGCCTCCCAATACCATCTCATTGAGGTAGGTTTCAGCATGTGACCTGGGTGACACAGAAAATCTACCCACAGCCCCTGTCCAGTGCCCACGTTAGCTAAGCCAGAATCCTTCCCTCCCTGCTAGCCCCACCCTCCTTTACAGCCTCTGGTCCAGGCTCAGCATCTGCCTGGCCATACTGCTCCTCCCTACCCTGAAGGTGCTGGTCACCCTGTTGGGTCAGGTGGCCACTTTCGTTCAATTGCCTCATAGGGTCACAGTTTGCTTAAAGTACCCCAGAAAGATAGTGATGTTTGGATTCTTTCTTAGAAAATGAACAGAAGGGGGGCCAGCCTGGCCTTCAGGCGCTACTTCTCCCCTTTTGCAGTTCTGTTCCCCCAGTTAGCCCCATTGTCCACCCAACAGAGAGGGTTGGAAATGACCTCCCCTTACTTGAATCTAAGTCTGCGTGCACCTCCTCTGTGGTGGGCTAAAAGCCTTACTGGCTTAGGCATTTGACACTTGTTCCTTAGTTGATGGCTCTGTTTGGGGCTGATGGGGAGGTGCAGTCTTGCTAAAGGTCTAGGGTTGGGCTTGGAGGACGTAGAGCCTCACCTTACCTTCAGTTTACTCTCTGCTTTGTGGTTTGGGGTGAGGGTATGAGCTCCCGGCTTCCCGTTCCAGGTGATACTCGCTGCCATGACAGACTCTGGAGCCATATGCCCAAATAAGCTCTTCTCTAAGTGCCTTCATGGTGGCATTTCATCACAGCAACAACAAAAGTAACTAAGATATCCTCCCAACATTCCTAGGACCATCAGACATGGGACCCTAGCCATGCCATTCCTGGAGCCAGGTGTCTCTTGTCGGAGGTCAACAGGCCTGGTCACTTGTCATCCAGGGAGTCCAGCTACTGATCAGATAGCCCCACAGGTCTGTGTCACAGTCTATAAGAAAGGGACTCGGGGCCCAGGGCTATCTGGTCTTAGGAGGATCAGGTAGGATACAGGTTGTGTTAGGAGGGGACTCACAACAGCCTCCTGCCGTCCCCCAAAGTCAAGAGAAGGGAACAGTACCCACAGTGCCTTGACATCACACTGTGATCCCCCTGAAGCTGGGAGGTGGGCAGGTGGGTAACCTTGACCGTCTTCAGAGCTCTGTGCACACTGAGCATGCCTTGGGCTGCCTCTGTTGCAGGCATGGGCTTCTTGGCCTGGTGGTTTCCCTGCCTGACTGCCTTCAGATCTCAGGCTTTACCCATGTAGAACATGTCTGACCCATCCAGCTTTCCATCCAGCCTGTGACACCCGATCCCAAAGAGAACACAGCACCGGCCTAGGAAGAAACAGGCAGGTGGCAGCAGAGGATATCCCTGAGAACAGGAGGCAGGAGGATCCATTGTCCAGGTCATAGCAGCTCCTCCCTAGGGGGGGGGCGCAGCAGTACCTACTGAGGAAAGACAAGGACTTTTTCTGTCACTCACACACTGTCTCAGCTAAGGAGCCCCAGCCTCACAGAGCTCCACTGTTCCTCCCTTGGAACCCATCTGCTCAGTGTGTTGGTTTGAACAAGTCAGTCCATTTGAAGTACCCAGGTTACACAAATACCCTGCCCTCCCTCCAAACAGGATAAGAACCTCCTAAAAGACCCTGACTTCAAACAGTCGCACTCTGAGAGAGCAGGGGTTAGGAGGTCTTCGGGCAAGCTTGGAAAAGGATCACACATCAGCCCATGACAATATCAGTCCATGTCCACAAGCTCAGCAGACTAGCTCCCACCAGTTAGAACCAAGTGTTATTTTTTTTACTTAGGGTGGAAGAGCACCTGCCTCTGACAGGGGCCAGGGCACCTGGCAGCCACAGAGAGTGTTCTTGAGCATTCTCGCCATCTGTGACAGAGAGGGGCACATCTGAATATCCAAGGGCTAGATCAGGGCCAGCAGGGGGTCCCTCTGATCGTGTTTGGCAAATGCATGGCCAACAGAGAGCCCTCCTGCTTCCTGCCCAGGTGATTAATGGGGGAGTTCAAAGGCTCGGGGCGTTCCTGCACGCATCAATTATTCAGATCGACACCTCCAAAGGTCTGGAACAGGAAATAGGAAGGAAGAGATTGCTAAGCAGTTCTGACGGGAACTAAATGGATTGCTAGGTAACTACCACGACAGATCGGGTCGGCTGAGAGTCTGTAAGCTGGCCTGGCTGCCTAGCAAGAGATCCATCCTATTTGGAGAGGAGGGCTGAAGGGAAGGAGGGTGAGAAGAGGGGAGGGAGGGTGGTCTGAACTTTGGAGCAGCAGGGCCTTTTTTTTTCTAGCTCAGTGCTCACCAGGGCCTGTCTGTCCATCATGATAAAGAATCTCAGATTGAGGCAGGCAGGTATGCCAGAACTGATCTGGCAATCAGGCTTTGGTGCCACCTCCAGGGTGAGCTGGGGCGACGGCTGCCTTGGCCTAGGGGTCTGAAGGAGTTCACTATCCGCTGTGTGGGGAGGGTTGGGGACACTATTCACTGTGACCTCAAGTGAGGGTCAGCTCGTGATGGAGCCAGTAGAGATGATTAAAGGTGGGAGTGATGGTGATGTACTCCCTTTAATCCCAGCACTGGGGAGACAGAAGCAGGTGTGCGTTCAAGGCCAGCCTGGTCTGAATAGTGGTTCCAGGCTAGCCAGAGCTGCATAGAGAGAGAGAGAGACCCTGCCACCAAAGAAAAGCAAAACAAGAAACTTAAGATGCTCAAAGAAGCATCCGTTTCTACCTGTAGAGATCCAGATAGGAGTCAGCGTTCCTTGTGAAACATCTGGACACTCGTCAGATAGATGAAGGGACGGCGGGATGTCAGACAGGCTGTCAGGTAACAAAGGGCAGCAGTTGTTGAGGGCTGAGGTACAGGAAGCCAGCGTGGGTTCTGTGCTCCCCCAGCATGCTTCAGGAGCAAGTGGGAAGAGGGTCCCACACATGGGAGGGAACTGGGCTACAGAGAGGGAACTGAGGGTCTGGAGAAACCAAGGCAGCTCAAGTGTGTGAGAAGACCAGGGGGCGGGGGAACATGGTGCCCAAAGGGGCCCTGGAGAACTGCCAAGCCCCCAAGCGTCAGCTTCGGGATCAGTACGAGGAGGAGAAGAAACTTCTAGAAGCTCCATAGGGTGTCACTCAAAAGATGGGGGGCCATGCCTCACCCTCACAGTACCGAGCGGTGAGCCTCCCCCTCCACCAGACCTCAAAGTGCTCAAAGCTTGTGGAGTTAGTTCTTAGAAGGCCACCATCGTGAAGGAGGGTCAGATTGTAACTGAAGGAGATTTTGATCCCACCGAACACATTTTCAAATAAAGCACTCGGGAGACGCTCAAGAACAGTTGCAAGGACACAGAAATTGTCAGCTGCCAGCAAGACAAAATCCATGGTGTCTGAAACCCACTTAGGAGTCCCAGCTTGAGTGGTGAGACAAGGAGACAGGGCCCGTGAGAGAAGGAGCTCTGAGAGAAGGAGCTCAGTTGACCACAAGCAACTGTGATTCACACAGATGTCAGAGTTGCAGATAAGGACTTTGAAATCATCATAACTATATTCCATGTGGCCAAAGAATTAGGTAAAGCCAGCCCTGGTAGCACAGTCCTATAATCCCAAGTACTAGTGAAGCTAAAGCAAGGATTTTGCAAGTTCAAGACCAGCCTGGGCAGCTTAGGGAGACCCTGTCTCAGAATAAAAAATTTTGTAAAAAGGCAAAAATAGGGCTCAGGTTTGCCTGAAAAACAGAGCCCTGGGTCTAATACACAGCACAGCATAAACTGCATGGCGGGCACAGTTGTAGATCTAGCATGAACTTCAAGGCCAGCCTCAGCTACACAGAAAGTTTAAGGACATCCTGGACTATAGAAAAGAAGAGGTTTCCCAGTATGATGGCCCATGCCTTTAATCTTGAAACAAAAAAGCCAGAGGCAGATGGATCTCTCTGAGTTCCAAGCCAACCTAGTCTACATAGGGAGTTCTAGGCTAGCCTGATCTACATAGGAAGTTCTAGGCTAGCCTGGTTTACATAGTGAGACCTTGTCTTAAGGAAGAAAGGAAAAGAAAACAAGAAAAAGTTGTCTAGAGACTACAAAAAAAGAAAGAAAGAAAGAAAATCTAGAGAAACATATATCTTTAAATGTTTTGTGTGTTTTGCCTTAACTGAAAGCTAATTTTTTTTTTTTACCCAAATCAGAATTTGAGAGATGGAAACTGTACTGTCTGAGGTAAAGAATACCCAAAATCGGACACTGGAGAGATGACTCAGCAGCTATAAGCACCCACATGGCAGCTCCCAGCCCCCTGGTTCTCCAGTTCCAGGTGATCCAGCACCCTCTTCTGGCCTCTGTGGGCACTGCACACACATATGGTATACATACACAGATGCAGGCACACACTCATACACATTCAATAAGAACAAATTAGATCACCAAGGCAGGCTTACTAGAAGATCAGCCATGGTGGAAGAAAAGTGGCAGGTGTGACAAGGCGGCTGTGTGAGAGAAACCATCTCGAAAAAGGCAGAGGAAGACTTACTGTGCCTCTCCCCTCCTCCCAGCCCTCCCCCTTTGAAGAATGCCCTGAGCCACAGGATCCTAGCAGCCTGACAGATGTCAGCAGGGTCTTGGGGTGGGAGGAGGTACTGGGGTGTCAAAGACAGAAAGCACAGTTGAAGAAATAATTACGTGAAATTTTCCCAACTTGAGGTAAACTGTGAATTCACAGATTCAAGCAGCCTGTGAGCCCCAAACTCAGGACACATTTGAGGGAAGAAAAACTACTGAAACACCAGGGCACACAGCTCTCTGATTACTCCAGACCAAATCACACCTTGTGGTGTGGAGGGGGCTCAGGGGCTAAGAGTGTGTGCCGTTGCCCTTGCACCTCCAGAACCCACACCTATAACCCCAGCACTGAGGGATCTGACGCCCTCTTCTGGCCCTGGCAGGCACTGATGGGCACGGAACAACACACAGGTACACATATACATACTAATTAAAAAGAATTTTTTCTAAATTTTGTCTATAAAATTTACCATTTTATATACAAAATGGAAAGATCAGGCCAAGGGCAGATGGATAGTCAGAAAGCACATAGGAAGGAGGCAGTGGGGAGACACATTTAGGAGAAAGAGAGTAAAATAAAGAATCATGGTGCAAACACAAGAGCTTTGCTAATTTATCCCAGAAGGCCACTCTATTGGGCAACAAAAAAGTAACTGGACATGGAAACACATGCATGGGACGAAAGCCTTCACTGTGTGGACAAATCCAGGAAATATTTTCTGGTTATCTAAATCTATTCAGGTCAGACGGGATGGCTTCGGTGGGTCCTGGTGACGTGAGCTTGATCCCTGGGACTCATACAGTTGATGGAGAGAACCACCCCACACACACACACACACACACGCTGCACACACAACACAACACATATATATGTACATAAATAAGTAAAATGTAATGAAAATAAAATTTAAATCTATTTAAATAACAACTAGATTTATTTATTCACTTATTTATTTTGCTATTTTTGAGGCAGGGTCTCACGTATAGCTCAAGCTAGCCTCAAGTTTGAAATCCTCCTGTCTCAGCCTCCTGGGGGCTGGGATTACAGGCACATACATCATGCACACTATCTGGCTTTAAACAGGGATGGTAAGGCAAGGATGTGGAATAAAAACTGAAGGAGAAGGAACTGTTGCCCACGCAGATCACCTGTGAAATGGCAAGGCATCAATTAATTATAGACAGAGGATAAATAAGGATGTTGGAAATAAATGACAGCTGTTAAAATATCAAAGAACAAGAGTTCACAGGCTGATGGAGAAAAAAAACAAAATGAAATCGTAAGACAGGTTCAATCCTGGTGAGTTGTTTTCTTGATATCCAGCACTCAGATGGCTGAGGCAGGAGGATTGCTGAGTTTAAGGCCGCCCCAGCTACATAGTAAGAGCCTTTTTCAAAATAAATAAAGAAATAAGAGGCATAAAAATAGAGAACAGGGACACAAAATACACATGAGAAAAATATAAAGCAAACCGAGTAGGAGCATGGCTCAGTAGCAAGGTACACAAAGTCCTGGACTTGGTCCTCAGCATCCCACAAAAACACTGGAAAGAGTTAAATCTAACCATACCAATAGTTACAGTAAATATAAATGACACAAATACTCCAAGTTGAAGAGTTCTGAGGTTAAACACTCGTCTTCAAAGCACTTTAATTATAAAGTACAAATATGTTAAGAAGGTGAAAATTATGAACCATATTGACATTAATCCAAACAAAATTATCTATATTAGCATTAGATTCCAGAGCAGAGGGCACAGAAGGGGGTGAAATGCATTTTGCAATGATGAAATGGCCACCTTTGTGGAAAGGCAGAAGAAAACTCAACACTGACATCAGCCTTGGGCTTCCCTATGTGCACACCAAGCACACTCTAAACGTACAAAAATGAAAACGAACAAAAAAGAGTATTTGTGGGGAGTGACGAAACAGGAAGCTGGAACTCAAGAAAAATGCAGATTAGTAACAGCGGGGGGTGGAGGCGCATCCTGAAAGTCAACTCATGTGCATTTTGTCAGGGTTTGCTCACACTCGTGTGCAAGGGTGAGCCTTCTCTTCTCGGCTTCATTCCCCTGTGCATCCATCCCTCCACCTGTCCATCTGTCTGCCCCTCCGTCTGTCTGGCTTCCAGGACAGCCTTGAGGGTCTTGGGACAATATCTTTCCCACCACCTTGACCTTTTCTTTTATTTTTTTTAATTGACAAGGAAAACTTCCATTCAATAAATTTTGATCATATTTCCCCTCCCCCCACTCCTTCCAGGTCCTCCCACCTTCCTACGCATGGTCAGTGAAGCGGTCTAGAGTGGGTTGGAGTAGCCCTTCGGCTCTGTTCTTTCAGGCACTCACTACGTCTAGTCGGTACATTTTCACTTCAATGTGAATTTTATGATCAGTTTGCCATTTTTTTTTCCTGTAAAATAAAACCCTTTGGGAGCATGCTTGCTTCAAAATCCGATCTGGAGATGGCCACGCCGCGAGTCAGCTTTGAACTGCCTTCTGCACCGCTGGGGGGAGGGGTGCTCTCATTTTGGGGTCCTCTTCCACTTCTCTCAACAGCACCCTCTTGCAAGTGGTGTCTAAATCCTGCAACTTTCGTCAGATTTATTCCTGCTTACGGTTTTTATAGATCCTGGAGAAATATCTTTAAATTTCTACTTGTGGTTGGTCATGAGATACTCTGATATTAAATTATAGTTGACTTGGGGCCTGTGGGCCTCCCCAAGGAGCCTGTACATTTCCATCCGCTCTGCATTACAGCCCCAAGATGGGAAGAGAGGGGGAATTTGGCTTCAAAGCTCTTCCTTATCAAAGCCAGCCTCTACTATCTGTGCAGAGTGGGTGAGCTGGACGGTGGGAGCCTTCTTACATCTTGGCACACACACCCTGAAGAAGGCAGCAGGGATGTTGCTACGAGAACACAAAGTGCCCATGTCCTCTGGCCACCGTGCACTCTGGGACCATGTCTTCTGGCTCTGCCCACCTGAGCGCAAACCCTGAGCTGCCCCAGCTTCCCAGAGGGCATCAGATTTTCAGGGAGCACTCTTGCAGAGGAAAGCTGTCCCATGCCGCCATCAGGAAGGTGATTTCTGACATCACAGGCTTCAGGTGGAAAAGGCAAGGTCCAGGAGAGCGTTCTACTGTGCTACTGTTCCCGTTAACAGGGGAGATGTGACTGGGTGTGTGTCCTTTCCTGTTGCTATGGCAACACACCCAACAAAAGCAACTCACGGGAAGAGTGGTTCTTGCTCACAGCTTGGGGGCACAACAGTCATCATGACAAGGAAGGCATGCTGGCAGGAGAACGGGGTGCCAGCCACACTGTGTCCGCAGTCAGGAAGGAGAGAGCAGGCAAGAAGTAGGGTGTAAAACCTCAAGGCCTACTCTAAGCCACAGACATCCTCCAGCTAGGCCCCGCCCCCTAAAGGTTCCATGACCTTCCAGAACAGCACCACCAGTTGGGGGCCCAGTGTTCGAACACCTGGGCCTGTGGGCGACATTTCACATTCGAGCCCCAGCACATGGGAGAGCTGGTCTTCTCAGTGATTATTTCCTGTATATCTAAATTGTCCTAAAAACCAGCCTGTTAGATGGAAGCCTTTAAAGAGGCGTTTACGTTGCCTGGGTTCAGGGCGCATCTGCATTAGTCCTGTATATGTTTAAGGGTGGGGTTCGGAGCACGGGTGCTAGCCCCCATCTCCACCATGCAGCCTGCTCTCCTGGCACTTGCCTGAGCCTGGGTCACTCCCTAGAGCCAGTTGTGTCGCCTTCTGTCTACCTCCCATAAGGGATGGCAGGACACAGCCTGTGTTGCCCGGACTTACGTGGCACTGAGCATCGAAAACAGCTGTGCAGAACCTCAGGCCACGAAGAGGCAGGGCCCAGGTGTATGCTGAGAGCTACCTCCCTACATAGATACCAGGCTCTGGGAGGGCGGGGGAGTGGGGCATGGATATTGTCTCTGTGAGTTTGAACCCACACAGGCTGGCTTGAGCCTCCTGCCCTTAGAGCACCCCTCCAGATGTTGCCATCATGTGATACCAGGTTGACGGGCCCCCATCCTTCTCCTCTCACAAGAGCCCTGGAGGGCAGGCGGTGAGTGAGTCCCGGTGAGCCAGTAGCCTGAGGACCAGGGTGAGAGAGGAGTCTGTCTTTCGGAATCTTCAGGAGAGCCAGGCCTCCTGGGTAGACCACTGGAACCTTGCCATGTGCCAGCTGGGGAGAGTGGGCCTCGGGCCCCCTCTGTGGTTTCACCTCCTCCCCCAGCTCCTGGTGGCATTTGTATGCTGGAAAGATGGGTGATTGGAGCTCCTGGTGGCATTTATTCTCAACTGCTACTTAATACGTTTGCCAAAGGCTGTCATTTTGAAGGGGAGAGTGTCCAAACAGCAGCCATGACTCAGGCCCCAGCTGGGTCCCCTGGGAATGAAGCCGGCATAGAGCCTGGCCATGGGGTCAAGGATGGGCCCTGCTGCCCTTGGGACCATTAGAAAGCTGGGGAGCCGCAAAGGTATTTCTGTACCTGAGTCTTGGTTTCCAGGGGACTGCAGCCTTCTGCTCAAACAGGACCAGCCCCATGCAATTTTGACTTGTCCTTCCCAATGGGTAGAACCCCAGGAGCATATCAGTGGCATGACAATCTGTTCTACCTGCCTATACCCCTGCCCGCCATCCTTCGCAGCCCACCCCCACCCTCCTGCCCTTCCCCACAAGGCTACCAGCCCACACTCACCTCCTAGTGGCAGCAGCAAAGCTGGCCATGGAACATGCCAGCACCTCCCATTTCATCACAGCTCTTTCCCTCGCTGTTTCCTCCAAAGCACGGTTCTAGAAACTTCTGCTCTCCACCTGCCCTCCAGGGCTCACCCGAGAGTAGCAGGTTGGGGGCCCGTCAACCTGGTATCACATGATGGCAACATCTGGAGGGGTAAGCAAAGGGCAGGAGGAGCCAGCTTCCTCCCAGGCTCAAGCCAGCCTGTGTGAGTTCAGACTTCTACGAGGTAAGGAGTCGGAGAAATAGCTTAGCCAATGAGAGGGCTTGCTCCTCTTGTAGAGGACACAGTATCCACCTCAGGTGGCTCACACCCACCTGTGGCTCTAGTTCTAGGGGATTAGATGCCCTCTCCTGGCCTCTTCAGGTACTACACACACATGTATAAGAAACACATAGACGTGAGTGGAGAGAGAATCTTTTTTAAAGAAGGAAAGAGTTCCGTGGGGAATCTCTGTCGTTTTGGTTCTTCTTTTGGACTTCTGGGTAGGCATCCTGGGTTTGATCTCTCCTTTGGAACTCGCTTTATATTATGCTTGATTACTTTCTGTCTACTTTGGTTCTGAGGCAAGTGATGGCTTCTTGGACTCCGGCACTTAGGACAGGGCCAGCCTCTAGGCGGTGCTCCAGAAGCTGACGTGCATACGAATGAGCGAGGGAACCCTTCCATGCAGCACTTGGTGTGCAGTGAGCCCACGGAGCTTAGAAGCCACCAGGGCCTGAGTCACAGCAGTGATGACAAGACACGGGTGGCCACGGCTTTGGAAAAACGGGACCAACCTGTCTGAATGCATCCAGGAGCTGTGTTCAGAGCTGCCCAAAGCCAGATGCAAGCAACAAGTGCTTCGGGAGATGAGCGGACAGACCACACCCCCAGACAGCAGAGTATCATTGGGCTGCAACGAGAAGCAAGGCTTCGGAGCTGCAGGAGACAGGAAAACTGGGAATACGGCTGAGCAAAAGAAGGGAGACTGCAGAATGGTTACCACCCCTTGGCACCCTGGAGAAGGCAAAATGGTGGAGACATTCAGGGCTCCGTGGTGGTGGGCGAGGCAGAGGACACATGGCCAGGGTGTTCAGGACAGTGACCGTGTGCCTGTGGTCCTGTGATGGTAGACACAGGACACGTAAATGTTTGCTGAAGCCCAAAGGCTGAACACCAAGGCTGAGCCATGCCGTGGACTGATAACTTGGTAGGTAAAAATGCACCCCCAATTAGTGTCTTAACAGCCACAGGTGTCCCATGGTAGCCAAGGACATTAGCAGGATAAGACTTCCGGGAGAGGAAGGCGAGCCATAGGTGGGGACTTGACGCTCCCTCTGCAATGTGTCCACAAATCTAAGATGTTCCACAACAGGAAGTCCCAGCTAAAATTAACTGTCATTTGACCCAACTTGGTGGTGCGTGGGGAGATCCACCTCCCAAACAAATGACAGAAAGGACGAGTGATTCTAGAGTGTTCTAGGAAGCTGCATAAGAACAGCACTTTCGGCCATGGGTTTTTGTTCGTTTGTTGTTGTTAACCTGCTTTTTAAATTTTTTATTATTATTATTTTTGAGTCAGGGTTTCTCTGTGTATCCCTGGCTGTCCTGGAGCTTACTCTGTAGACCAGGCAGGCCTTGAATTCAGAGATTCACCTGCCTCTGCCTCCCGAGTGTTGGGATTAATGGCGCGTGCCGCTGCTGCTTTCCTTGTTTGCTTTTTAAATGTATTTATTTATTTTTAAATATGTGCCTCCTTGTCTGCATGTGCGTCTGCTCACCTCTATGTGTGCCTGCTTACCTATATGTGCGATGACTTTAGAGGCCAAAGTGGGTGTTGGATCTCACAGGAGTATAAGCAATTGTGAACTGTCTAACGTGGGTGCTGGAAACTGAACCTGGGCCCTCTGGGAGACTGGCAAGTGCAACTGACCCCCGTCTCTGGCCCTGTTTGCTCAATTTTGTAGGCAGGGCCTTGCTACACAGCACAAGCTGAATTCATGCTACTGCCTTAGTCCTCCAGAGTGCTGGGGTTTCTGGCCTGTCACCTGTACCCAGAACACCGACTGTGGGTCTAATCAACAGCCAGCAATGAGTCCTGCCGGCTGCCTAAGGTAGCCTGTGGCTTGTCTCTAGCCACCCTCCTCTGTGCAGGTGTGGGTGGGGGGTGACAAATGGTCTTCCCGGATGAAAGCCCACAGATCGAGCCTCGGAAATGAGGCATCTCATCCCCTAGAGAGGGGATTAATTTTTTTTGCCGTTGTCTTTGAGCTGAAGCACTCAATAACTGGCTTGTGGTATGACAGACCACGCGGGTGCCAAATGGAGCCATAAATCTCCGTGAGCTGGATGTTTGGCCCCAGTCTGAACTTGCTGCAAGGGAAGAGATGGGAGCCTGGTGAAACCTTGGGGTTGGTTGAGCTCCCTGGGAGGGCACCTCCGGAGTTGGGCCCACACTGGAGAAGCATATGTTCTGTCATGCTCCTGCCTCAGGAAAGGCCAGGTACTGCTTGGCTTTTAGTGTCAGCCTGATGGCTGTACCCTGGAAAGCAATCCATCCCCTCCTCCTTCTGCTTGCTACCTCTTCCCAGAAGCCCTTTGTGCAGTCTTGCTGGCCTTTGTCACTGGTAAGCCCAGAATTGTTGGTTCATCCACCCTCTTCCTACAAAGCTGTTCTGGTACCAAAAGAAGGAATCCTGTACGCCTGTGCTCCCCATCCTTCTTGTGAGGTGGGCAGGTGGACAGCACAGGTTTGGTGAGGGGATCAATTGGCCCCCTATCAGACTTCAGACAGGCTCACTTGGGTTCCTGTCTATTCCTGCTTGAAGCTCAGTGTCTTTGCAGAACTAGTCCATCTACTGCAGTTCTGACTGAGGGATCTGCCAGATCACAACCCCCAAGGGTTGTGAGCTGTTGACCGTAAGGGAACTAAAGCCCACAGTGTCTGTTCCTATTGCCTCCAAGTAAGAGGAGATGTGGGGGGCCCAGGCCTGACTGCCCACATTCAAGCAAGAGGAGCCCTTGCCCAGGGACCCAACCTAATCCTGGGCATGAGAGCCAGTGGCAGAAGCCATCACCCCCCGCAGCTGTTTGCCATGTGATGTAATGATATCTGGGGACTTGTGGACCCGTTGTCAGGTCAGTCTTGGGGAGCATGCCTACTGAGTGCCGCTCAGACGCATGTTAACATTTGTGCCCGAGCTGTCTGGACTGGAGCTTCTCTGTGTCTCTTCAGCTGCCCCAGGAGAGGCGGGAGCCTGAAAAGGCTGTTGTCGTGTGTTCTAGCTTTGTTTGTTTCTGTGATTTAAAAAACAAAACAAAATAATACATATGTGTGAGCCTCCTGACACACACAGATAGCAAAAAGCAACTTGGAGGAGAAGGGGCTCTTCTGGCTCCCACCTCCAGGTTCCAGTCTGTCATAGCAGAGAAATCACAGTGGCAGGAGTGTAAAGCAGTCAGTCGTGTCTCATCTGCAGTCAAGAACAGAGAGAAATCAGTGCGTGCACGCGCACTTGCTTGCCTTCTCCTCCTTCATCAGGGCCCTGCCTAGCAAATGGTGCTTCCCACAGTGGCTGGGTCTCCCCAAGCCAATTAGCAATCAAAAGAACCTCTGCAGATGTGCTCATGCAGCAGGCTGATCGAGACAATTTGCTAAGACTCTCTAAATCAGTGGTTCTCAACCTTCCTAAGGCTGAGACCTATTAATACAGGTCCTCGTGCTGTGGTGACCTCCCCCAACCATAAAATTATTTTCATTGCTACTCGATAACTATAATTTTGCTACTATTATGAAACATAATGTAAATATTTGATATATAAGGTATCTGCTAGGTGACACCTGTGAAAGGATCACTTGAACCCACACACACACACACAACTGGGGGTCATGACCCACAGGTTGAGAACTGCTGCTCTAGGTGATTCTAGGTTAAGTTGCCTTTGAGCCATCACATCTGGACAGTAGCGTGCAGGCTACTGAGTCTGTGGACTGAGTGTGCAATGTTGACTCTCGCTAGCCAACTGCCACCTCCCAGAACCACAGCTTCCTAAGGAATTCCAGAAAGCCTTCAAAGTTGAGGTGTTCCCCTGTCTCTGAGAATTCCCAATGAAGAAGCCCCAGCTCGGGGAAAAGCTAGGCACCAGGACGCTCTGGTCATATCCTGGCCAAGCCTCAGACCCTGAGTGGGGAGGAGCAGCCCCTGCCATCTGCCTTGATAGCCAGGGCACAACAGAAGGCAAAGATCACTTTGCCAAAAGTCATTGAGGCTGCCCTTGATGGCTGATGCCCCTCGTCCTCACAGGAGCAGGCAGCTCCATCCCCCACAAGGGGCCTTGTGTATCCTGGGCAAGTGCTCTACCAATGAGCCGCATCCTCAGCCCACAGCCCCGTTCCTATGGGACGTCCACAAGGGGGCAAATGCAATTGTGGAATTGGGTAGGAGTGATAGCAGACATGTTCAACTTTCTGAGGTACCACCATCTACAGAGTCCATAGCTGAAGATGGCATAGTTAAGCTAAAATTATTTAGAAGTTTTTGCAGATTGAAAATACAAACTCCTGGGGCTGCAGAAATGGCTGTTGTCTTTTTTTTTATTTTTTTTATTAATTACAGTTTATTCACTTTGTATCCACCCCTGTAGCTCCCTCCTCCCCTCCCAGTCATACCCTCCCTCCCCCTTCTCCACCCATGTCCCTCTCCAAGTCCACTGATAGGAGAAGTCTTCCTCTCCTTCTGATCCTAGTCTATCAGGTCTCATCAAAAGTGGCTGCATTTTCTTCCTCTGTGGCCTGGTAAGGCTGCTCCCCCCACTCAGGGGGAGGTGATCCAAGAGCAGACCAATCAGTTCATGTCAGAGACAGTCCCTGTTCCCGTTACTATGGAACCCACTTGAACACTGAATTGCCATGGACTACATCTGTGCAGGGGTTCAAGGTTATCTCCATGAGTGGTCCTTGGTTGGAGTATCAGCCTCAGAAAAGACCCCTGTGCCCAGATTTTTTTGGTTCTGTTGCTCTCCTTGTGGAGCTCCTGTCCTCTCCCAGATGCTCCTCAGTTGAGTAATGGGTACAGAAATTGTGGTACATCCACACAATGGAATATTACTCAGCAATAAAAAACAAGGAAATCATGAAATTTGCAGGCAAATGGTGGGAACTGGAAAAGATCATCCTAAGTGAGGTATCCCAGAAGGAGAAAGACACACAGGGCATATATTCACTCACAAGTGGATATTAGACATATAATATAGGGTAACATACTAAAATCTGTACACCGAAAGAAACTAGTCAAAAAGGAGGACTCTGGCTAAGTTTCTCAATCTCCATTCAGAAAGGCAAAGAGGATATACATCAGAAGAGGGAGAAAACAGGGAACAGGACAGGAGCCTACCACAGAGGGACTCTGAAAAACTCTACCCTGCAGGGTATCAGAGCAGATGCTGAGACTTATAGCCAAACTTTGGGTGGAGTGCAAGGAATCTTATGAAAGAAGGGGGAGATAGTAAGACCTGGAGAGGCTGTTGTCTTAAAGAGGGCCAGCTTTGGTTTCTAGTGTCTAAATGGATGCTCCCAACTGTGTGAAACACTAGTTCCCGGAGATCTGATGCTCTCTTCTGGCCTCCGTGGGTGCTGCATGTGTGTGGTGCTCATACAGGCAGATAGAACACTCATACTGAAAAATAAAGAGGTTCAGAGAGTTTGCTGTGCTTCCTAGTAATCTCAGAAGCTTCACCCATAAAGTCTTACTGACATGGCTGCCTAAACACGAGATGAACCAGGACAACAACAGTAGATAAGGTAAAGTGGATGGGAAGGGGGACCCACAAGGCTTCCACCTCAACACTGCACAGACAACTACAAGCAACTAAGGAATGCTGGAGAAATAATCTTCTCCAGGGAGGAATAATCTTCTCCACCAACTGGTTTTTATAACTACCCCCAATAAAAAATATTTTTTTATTGAAAATAATCTTTTCATACAATATATTCTTTTGTTTGGTTGGTTGTTTTTTGTTTTGTTTGTTTTGTTTTGTTTTGTTTTGTTTTGAGACAGAGTCTGGCTGTCCTTGAACTCACTATGCAGACCAGGCTTGCCTCAGAACTCAGAGATATTCACCTGCCTTTTGAGTACTGGATACAATATTGTCCAGTTGCAGTTTCCTGTCCCCCAACTGTCCCCAGGTCCTCCCATCCTCCCTATCCACACAAATACACAGCTTTTCTGCTCTCTGTCTAGAAACCAAACAGGCCTCTGGAAAAAAAAATAATTTTCTTAAAAGAAGTTTATTAGAAGAGTTGATAATGCCGTAGACAGATAGACAACAGAATGGCAGAGACTCTGAGGAGGATTCAGGCCCCAGCACTAGACACCGCCGGCATGGCAGAGACTCTCGGGAGGAATCAGGCCCATAAGGAGGAAACGGGGCAGCTCTCTGAAGAAGGGGGTGGTTTCACAGCACCAGCCCACAGCCAGCCTCTCTGAGTCCCCAGTAAGCTAGAGGGAACGGGGTGGGGGTAATGTGGTGCCACTGAGGTCCTTTGTTGAGTCCAGCCTGCTGACTTAGGTCCCCCAAGTGAGAAATCACGCACCTGTGACCCTCCTGGTTAGAGAGGCGCAGACAGTAGCATGTTAGCATCTGTAAGGTGGAGAGCCCACCACAGTCAGGTGTTAGGGTTGGGGCCTCAGCTTTGTCTGGAGTCTGTTGGTCACCAGGAATGAGACTAGTGAGGTCATTTTCACTAACAACCTTGACTTAATTCCATTATTTCAGTAGGTCACCTTCATCAGTTCAAGGCCTATGAGCTTGTTATTTTGGGTGTTTTCTTTGGTTTGGGGTGTTTTTGTTTTTTTGTGTGAGATAACCTTGAACTTGCCAGCCCCCTACCTTGGTCTCTCAAGTAACTGAGTTTCAAGTAGATGCCAAAATGTTCACCTGGGAGACACTTTCAGCTCACAGCAGGCTGTGACCCTAAAGTAAGGATGCAGCCCTGGCACTAGCCAGCCGTCCCAGCAGCCAGGCCTGACCCTGGGGATGGAGGGAACTGTAGCTCAACTCCTATTCTTGAACATCGGGGAACGTCAGGCAGATGTGTAGACCCTGGAAGAGCGCAGTCAGCCTCTACACAGCCCCAGATGCTCCCACCAGAGCCAGCATCCGAGAGCAGGGAAGTGGGCAGGAGACAAGAAGGGACAGTTGCCAAAGCAAAATTCCCCTGCCTAGGGCAGGGAAGTCCTCGGAGTAAGGGAGGGGTGCTCCAGGCATCTGACATGCATACATGTGGAGGGGGGCAGCACTCAGGAAGGTGGCAGCCACACGGGGAAGATGGACTGGGGTCTCAGGCAGGAAGAAGTTGCCTGTTCCAGGCAGCTGCCTAGGAGACACCACCTGCCAGGACACCGGGCACCTCCACCTCCCTCCCTGACAAGGAAGGTATAGTGACTGGAGAGCCAGGCCAGTGCAGAGGAGCCTCCCACCAGCCATCCTGTCCACAGCCCTCAGTCTTCAGAGCATTCTGTGCAGCCAGGAGGGAGACAGGCATGTCCAGTGCTAGGCGCTGTTCTGTGTGAGCTAGTGACAGGCTCAGCTTCGCTGCAGTGCAGGGGCTGACGACAAGTCACCTTTGGCTTGGGATGCCATTTAAGCAGCGCTTGGCCCTTAGCGGAGGCTTCTTGGAAAAGCATCACAGAAGCAGGGCTCAGTCTAAAGTCAGCTGCTCTTGGGCTTCCCTGAGAAGGTGGTTTCCTTTGCCCAAACGTGTTTGTGCATCTTTGAGGCCGGGTTCCTTTTTTCAAACGTGTCTGTGCATCCTGGGAAACATATGCTAATGCTGGGAGGCGCTCTTCAGCCAAGGTCATGGGCAGGCGCTTGTTCAGTGACTGTGAAAGGAGAAACTGAAGCGCACAGAGAAGAATGCTGGGTGTGATAACTCCTGCCTGGGATGCTGGCACGTAGAAGGCTAAAGCAGGATTGGAGGCTAGCCTGGGCTATGTAGCATGTTTTGTTTGGTTTGGTTTGGTTTGGTTTGGTTTGGTTTGGTTTGGTTTGGTTTTATCTCAAGCCTCTTCCCCCAACAGGACTATTTGCACAAGGAAAATAGAACATGGATTAAAATGATGCCACACAGGGCAACAAAGTCCTCAGAGCTGAGCTCACTGCTCAGTACTACATAGGGCTGTGGGCTCAGTTCGGATGAGCTGCATGGTCTGCAGAGGGGAACAACTCAGAAAGCACAGTAGGAGTGGGGCCCACACTGGCTAAATGGGTCTGGCCAGTCTCACTGAAGGCTACATGGGAAAGATGGACAACCAAGGTGACCAGATGTTTCCAGGGTGGGGATCAGATGCTGGAACGCCAAGCTGTCAGGCCGGATCAATCTTCTAAGGGGCCTCACTGTGAAAGTCCAGACATCTGGACTGGGTGAAGTACCTGAGAGGTCAGCAGGCCTGGGTGTGTCTCTGAAGGCATTGTCAAGGAGGATTAACCAAGGTTGGAAGACCTCTCCTGAATGTGGCTGGTACCATCAACTAGCCTGGGGCCCAAATGGAATGAACAAGGAAAGAAAAAAACAGTCAGGAACTATCTCTCCCTCCCTCCCTCTCTCTCTCTCTCTCTCTCTCTCTCTCTCTCTCTCTCTCTCTCTCTCCTTCTTGTCCAACTTGAAGTACATTGCTCTGAGCCACTATTCCATCCCAAGAGGTTTCAGAGGGAAAGAATTTTAGTAACTGGGCTAGAAGCCATTTCTATGTTGTTTTGGGCAAAGAATGTGACTGTTTTCTGCCCTTGTCCTGAGAACTTTCCTGAGGCTAGCTTCTAAAGTAATAGACTAATTTGGGGGGAGAGAAAATTTCAAAACAACATGATGTGTAATATGTAAAGTGGTTGCTATTATAACACTTACGAAAGTCTATAGTGGGGAAAAAAAAACAGATTGGACAAAACAACACAAAATACAGTGTGGTGAGAAAGTACAGCTGTGAGCTTAATGTCGCAGCCAAGGCTTGTACTGGAAGGGAGACTGTAATTGTTAAGAATACTAGCACCTTTAAGGAGAGGCCTGCTCTACCTGGAACAAAGGGAAGGGTGCCCCCCAGGACGCAGCTAAGCTCCTAACGTTTTGAGCTCAAATGCACCTGAGCTCCACATGCCACATGTATGGACTTTAAAACCACGAGGCCGATAAGCCCTTCCTCCCTTACACTGCTCTGTTCATAGTGACGAGAACCCGATTAACTGTGCCTGGGAGAGGGCTCAGGTGTCTGGGTAAGCAAATGCTCCCCATCCTACCTTGGTGAACAGAGGACTAGATATACAAGATTGTGCCCGGAACATTCCGGTTGGCAAGACTTCATGGCCAGCAGTGAAGAATGGACCCCGCACTCTGAGATCAGACCTGGGGAAAGCCTAGGCTACCCAGATGCTGCAGGGGCCAGCACAGCACACTTCCGGTGACCTACGAGGGCCTAACCCAGCTCGGCTGACAGACGGGGGCTTATCCAGGACTGCTCAGGGGGGGAGATCTCAGTATGAGGGGCGAGGAAGCAAGAGGGTCTAGCTATTTTTTGTAAGATTTATTTTATTTTATTTTATTGTGCTGTGGTGTATGTGCGAGTGTGTGTGTGTGTGTGCATGTGTGCATGCATGAGTGAGAATATGTGTCCATGTGAGTGGAAGCCAGAGGCATCGGGTCCCCTAGAGCTGGAGTCATACGTAGTTGTGAGCCACCGTATACAGATCAGGTCCTCTAGAAGAACAGTATGTTCTCCTCGCTACTCAGCCATCTCTCCAGCCCCAGGGTCTGGCTCGTAAGGAAGAGAATGAGGCTGGGCACCTGGGTGGGAGACAATGGTGCCATGACCAAAATTAAAAGGTTCCTCTTTTCTCCATGTCCTGGCATGGAACCAACACCTTGGGAATTTTCCTATTTGGTCTGTTTATAAGATGATTTTTTGAGGGAGGCCGTTGCCAGAAAAGCAAAATGTTGGAGTCTCCTAGCCACCCCTACTCTACTGCCTAGAGATGACACTGATCGTGACTAGCCCGTGATTTTAGCCAGGGACGTCCAGGCCAGCCTAAATGACGGCAGAGATGTGTTTAATTAAAAGCGAAGCCACACCATAGAACCCTAAAAATGCAGTGAACCACAGGTGTGTACAGGGAGGGAGTCCCTCACAGGAAATAAGGAAGGGTACGCGGTTGTTTCAAAGTGATAACCTTCGGCATCAAGAATCTGTAAAATGCCACCTGCCCGGAGTGAGCTCCACAGCTTCTGGGCTTACTACATCACTGAAACGTGCAAGTCTGTAGTTCTGGGAGGCTGCAATAGCTCTTGTCACCAGGAGCAAGTAAGCGAGGACGGCTCCGTACAGACACTTCGATCACCTCTACTCAGACATCAAGATGGCTGCAAGCTCGGGGAATCTGAGGACTGGAGTCCAGTGGGCCCCTGGCAGCTCCTCCTTCATTGAGCTCCTAGATGAAAGCACTTTTAAACTATGGCCCTAGAATCTTGACCCTTGGAGCTCTAAGAAAGGGGAAGGAAGGGGGTGAGCCAGCTGCACCCCAGCCCTCCAGCCCTGTCAGTTACTCCCCTTCTAGCCAAATGCACCACAGTGCCTAGGAGTCCAGACCGTGCCATGCCTGTATCCTAGGTAAACGGCTTCCACGCTGTGGCCTGACCGCCACCACCTGAAGGACACCAGCAGGCCCCAGGGCCGGGAGCCCCCAGAGACAATGAGTATGTTATATCCCAGGAATGAGTATCCCAGGAATGGGCCTGGGATCAGGATTTTGAGCTATGTCCAACTGGGTTCAGATGGGCTTGGGGCTCAGCACACCGTGTGCCCTTGGGTTCTCAGGAGGGGGTGGCTCAGCTCCTGAGAACAGCACTTGAGCCAGTGGTGGCAGCCCCTGGGCTGTGCAGCCGCCCCTCAGCTGCTGCAGAGCCACTCCAGCCTCCAGGGCCAGTCCACACGCTGACGCAACTCAGGTTTATTTTAGACCAAAGCCTCCCGCTCAGTCCAACACACTTGAACTTTAATAAAGTAAAGAATGACAAGTGCAGCCTGGCTTACAGGCATTTCCAACTCACAGGCGAGGCTTGGCCCGTATCAGGCAGGGGCTGGGAGTGGGGCCTCTGGGTCAATGCCTCCAGCAGGCCAGGATGGGCTTGACCGGAGGAGTCTTAGACTGGAGTCACTGGCTAGGGCAAGCAGGACAGGCCCTATCTAGGGGCCTGGGCCTATACTAGAGACATCTGTGTGACCCGGTGATCACATGGTCACCTGCAGAGGGTGACCTGTATTCTGGTCTACCCACGTGTTTCCCTGAGCCTGTTTGCTTGTACCAGCCATACTCCCTAAACAGCTTAAGATTCCCCAAAGCCTAGCTGAAGGCTAGCCTGGGCTCCCCGGCTGTTCCCCATCTTTCTCAAGAGTGTCTCCTTCAAAGGCAGGGCCACAGATCAGGTCTCCTAGCTCCAACCTGAAAGTCAACTAACAGATATGACATGTACCATAGAGAGAAGGATAGGCGGATGGGAGACGAGAGCAGGCAGGCGATGGACGGTTGGAGTGAGAGCGAGAGGGGAGTGGCAGCTGGAGGAGGGCTGAGGATAATGTGGGAGGCTCCCTTTGCTGTGAGTCCCAGCCATCCCAAGAGCCTGCCTTCCATCATGTCAGTTGACCAGCTCAGTGTGGACAGGGAGGGAGGAAACATTGGGAGGGGCCCAGCTGTGGTGTGGAGGTGGTCTCAGTCAGTATTCTCATCTGGAGCACTCAGCGCCAGCCCGACCCTTTCCATCTGTCAAGCTGGGAGCCTGGCCACGTTCATGGGACTGTCCTCATCTCTGCTGGTCCAGCTCCATGGTCTGAAGTGCCCTGTCAGCCCCTGTCAGGGCTAGGACTCCATGCATGGCACCAGCCCAAGAACATATGTATACTCACACACCCACATGCACACACACACCCGGTGCTCTTGGAAGTGTCCTGGAGTCAACTGGACACTGAGCTGCAAGTGAGTGTGAGTTGCAGAAAGGGTTGGCATGCCAGAGCAGAGTCACTGAGATTTGTGAGCTCCTGATGATCTCTGAATCTCAGCTATGCCTGTGGGAAGGCTGCCCCACCCTGGCCAGCTCATCTGTAAAGCTGTGTCTTAGCCAGGGCCTAGAGGAACCAAACCAATAAGGGGAAAAGGGGGAGAGAGAGAGAGGGAGAGGGAGACGGAGAGGGAGAGGGAGAGGGAGAGGGAGAGGGAGAGGGAGAGGGAGAGGGAGAGGGAGAGGGAGAGGGAGAGGGAGAGGGAGAGGGAGAGGGAGAGGGAGAGGGAGAGGGAGAGGGAGAGGGAGAGGGAGCACGTGCACGCTTACAGGTTGTAGCTGAAGGAGTCCAGTCTGGTAGTTGTTCAGTCCTTGAGGCTGGATGTCAGCAATCCCAGTCTGAAGAGCCTCAGGTCTTCAGTCTGTGTTGGACCCTGGAAGAAGTAAGGACTGCGGCAGCTGCAGGCTAGGTGAACTCGCCAGCGAGAGTGAGAGCAATCAGGCAAAAGGCAAAGTTTTCTTCTTCCATGTCCTTTTATCCGGGCTGACACCAGAAGCTGTTACCCAGATTTAGGGTAAGTCTTCCTGCCTCAGATAATCTAAGAGCTTTATGCAAGTATGAAAAGTCACCCTCCCCGCACAGCATGCAGAGCCAAGAGCAAGCTAGACACACACACACACACACACACACACACACACAGTTGCACAGTGAGCAACCAGCGTGACCATTCAGGAAGGCTCTACCTGGCAACATCCGGAGGTACACTGAGCTCACACAGAATGGGAACTGTGCCTTGTGGGGCTGACAGGCTTCTGAAAGCACCTGTTAGCACGTAAAATTGCATTCGGTGAGGCCTGGTTTTCACAGATGGTGGTGGATCTGGAGAGGTTTCGTTGCCCTTCTGGCCAGATGAGTCAGAGGGAGGAGGGCCAGGTTAGAAGAAAGTGTTCCGAGCCCCACACCAGCTCTGTCTTCTAGAGTGAGGCACACAGCCCAGGGCTGCAGCCTAGATGCGTGATGGTATGCCCACTTGTCTGGCCAGCCTCAGTGTCAAGGTTAGGCTGAGGGAGATGCGAGGTAGGAAGACAGACAATGCAGCAGGCTGTGAGGGCAATCGACCAAGCGAGGCAAGCTGTGCCCAGTCCCAGATCTGGCACCTGGGAGCTCGGTAGGTCCTCAGTGAGAATAGCAGAGCCACCTAGAGAGACAGAAGGAAGAAGGCATGTGGGCGTGCATGCAATGCACATGCATACATGCAGTCAAAACAGTCACACATATGAAATTAAAGTGAAATAAATCTTTAAAAAAAAAAGACCTCAGCTCATGAGATGCTTCCGGCCCCATTCAGGGCGGGTCATCCCTCCTCAGGCACTCCTCTCTGGAAATGCTCTCCTGGCCGTGCTCAGGAAGGGGCCTGATGGCATGTGATCAACGTGTATGTCCCCACTCACTACCGCCGGGTATCCTGCTTTATGTTGGGACCATCACACAGTGTTCCGGTGCGGCCCGCATTGCTTCCACATTCCAGACAGACCTGCGGACGCTGTGCACACCTGCATGAGCTTGGGAACACACCTGTGTGTGAAGTCATGGGAAGGGCAGAAACATATCCTCCTCCTTGCCAGGGAAGACCTAGACATTTGCCGCAGTGCGGGGCCTGACAGGTTCTACACAGTAACTTTCTCCTTCTTTATCTAAATTTTTGAAGATTTCAAATATGAGGACAGACTGTGTTTACATCATTTCGAACCCCTCCAACTCCTTACGTCCCCAGGCCCTCCCATGACCTCTCTTTCTATAGCGACAATTGCTTTATACACACACACAACCTTTGAACCATTTACTGTTGCTCATGCGTACACGTGTTTAGGGCTGACCGTTTGGGATTGGATAACCTGCCAGGGGTTCATCCCTGAGTGTAACCGATTTTCCCTCCCTCGGCAACGACTGGTTGCCTGCAGCGTGTTGTCTAGGGATGGGACCTTGTGAAGTTTGTGTGTCAGCTGTCGTTATTATGCAGTCTTGCTTAGGTTTCCACATGGTTGGGAGTTCACGTTTGCAGCCTTCTCAGCATCTCTAGAAGACAGTAACAGCAGCCATTCTGGTTCTCTCTCTCTCTCTCTCTCTCTCTCTCTCTCTCTCTCTCTCTCTCTCCCTCCCTCCTGTGGTATGGGGGATGGGATCCAGGACGTCTCACATTCAGGCAGAAGTGGCCCAGCAACTCAGTGGTTTTCCTCCCAGGCTCGGTGGGTTTTTCCTTCCAGACATAAAAAGCCATTGGAGCACTTGCTACTGTCTGTCTCAGAATAACACCAATGCCGGCCATGACCTCATGACCTCACCTGTACGGCGGACCAGCCTGGGGTCCTGTGCAGTGGGGCTGACCAGACCTCTCCAAGGACTGTGAAGGCTCTGTGGCAGACACAGCGTGGCTCTAGGAGCATTTGGCATGCGAGGGACCGTCAGGTGGGAGCCAGCTGCTTGCTCCTTGCAAAATCTCAAGGTCACAGTTGCGCAACAGCAGCTGAGGGCTGTGGCCACGTTCTCTAGTGAGCACACCTCGTCAGGGGCAGAGGCCACTGTTGTCCTGAGTTTCAGATTTTGCTCACCCCTCTTTGAAACCCTTAGCATCCTCCAACTGGGTAGGCAGATGGGAGGTGGCTGTCACAGCTGCCCTCCTCCTGCATGATGTATCTGTGTCTGCCTGTCTGCTTGCCCCCAGCTGCAGGACTTCCTCTGCCCTACTCTCTAGGCAGAAGAAGGATGGTCCATGCTATCTTTAACCCCTTGCAGAATGGGGATAACTGCTGCCCCAGTCCTACGGTGTCTGTTGATACCTACTGACACAGTCCCTTGAAATCTTGCTAGCTGACTGCTCGTCAGAGTGACACCACCACTGACCGTAATGTCATCCATTTGGTGGACCAGCGTGAGGTCTTGTGCAGTGGGGCTGATGAAGTGATAGCACTCCATCCCCACCAAAGGCTATCAATGCACAACAGCAGATGTGACCTGGCTCTGGAAACAGCTGGGCGGGCTGCTGTGGACGGCCACACGGTAGGTCCTCATCTCATGCTGACTCTACGTTGAAGGGCTGGTCAGCTCCCTGTAGCATTCCACCTGTCCAGCCATCCCCTGGGCCTTGAACCCAGCACCCAGTGGCATGGTTGAGTGGGGGTGATTGGAGGGGCTCACCTTTGGCCGATGAGAAGAGGGGCACTGTAGTGTGACAGCACCCTGGCCTGGCAAAGTCATCCTCGTTAGATGTGTTCCCACTGCTCTGAACTGAGATGCCAGATCTCCACCCAGAGAAGAGACAAGGCCCCTCAGGGTCCTGATCAACACATGCCTCACCCCTAGTCAGGCAGCTCAGTCATTGTCAGAGGACTTCAGCAAAGGGGAGGTGCAGACGAGTGGGAGGAAGGAATAACTAAGGAAGAGCTAGGCCTGATGGGTCGGGCAGGCCCATCCTCCCAGCTACTCAAGGATTGCAAATTCAAGGCTGGCCTGGACCCTGGAGTGAGGTCAAGGATAACCAAGGTAACTTAGTGAGACCTTATCTCAAAACAAAAAGTGAAAAAAAGGCTGCTAGAATGTAGCTCTTGCCTAACAGGTAAGGGCCCTGGATCCCATCCCTCCCCAGTACCACAACAATAATAAAATGATGATGATAATGATGATGATGATAGCAATAATAGCAACCAGGGATGAAGGCAGCTCAGGTTCCTCAAGGCAGCCATCGCTCCAGCGCTCGTGACAGCATGTGAGGAAAGCTGCTTAAAGCCGTACCCGAGGGAGGTATTAGGGGAAGATGGATGGCCACAGCCCCCAGTGCCACGTTTCTAGCGGCAGTGTTTCTTAATGGTTGCTAAGAGAGGAGCTATTGCTCTGGGCGCATTTTGGACCCAAAGAAACAGCTGTCGCTGGGTCCCTGGCTCTCTGGCAGAAACACCTGAACCTGCCCTGCCCATGCAGGGTGAGCAGGGGAGTGGAGGGAAGGGCTTCCCTCTGCTCCCACATTCTTTGCACCCGCCACAGTGGCCGAGGGACTAACACCCACTCTGTGCGGATGACAGGGCAGACAGGGGGCAGCTTTTAGAGGGCATTTGTGAGCTCATTTAGAGGGCTGGGCTGGGCAGGGCCCAGGGCTGGGAAAGCAGCCTGAGCATCATGAGCAGGCATGTGGGGTCTTGGAGACCTTAGTGGGATAGGAGGTATTGTGTGAAGAAGGCGGGGGGGGGGGGGGTCGGGTCAATAGAAGGAAAAAGATGAGCTTTCAGTAAACCAGGGGTGGGGGTGTGGCCTGGGCATGTTCAACTGGTTTCAAAACTCTACCATGGCTGGAGAGGGTAAGGACCCCTGGGCCACCACTCTCCAGGGGAATGCACAGTTAGTGGCTTCTTTTATCCTTTGTAATTCTGTCCTCACTGCATCTTTCCAGGAATAAATGGATTGGGAGGAGGGGGACGCTGTCAGTGAGAAATATGGTAAAAAGCTGATGACTTAAAGCCACGCATCCAGACTGGCCTTCTGGAATGCATTCAGGCAGCAGGGAAGCCATCTTTAAGGAGGCCTGAAGTGCAGAAACAGATGGCCTATACTCGACTCTAGAAGCCACATGGCAAATGGACTAAACAGTGCCAGGAAGCCAGATGCTGGGTCACTTCATAGGAGCTTGTGGAGAAGGACTGCCAGGTGGGCTGAGAGTCAGTCGGCTTCTCAGAACCAGGTCCCCAGACGCTGGGAGGAGATAGCCTGGTGCCCAGAACCTGAGGGCCTATGGGAAGACAGATTAGGAGCAGTAGCACCAGCGTGCCCACCCAGACTAGCGCGCCACATCCTGCATGGCTTGGTCCCGGAATTTGGGGATGAAGAAATGGTAGACACTGAGGAAACAACAGATGTGCACACGGGAAAGTTGGCACTGTCAACATCTGTACACAGACCAGAGGAAGGCCTTGCCATCCCAATGGGTCTGAGGCGTCAGCAGCCTTGATGCTGCTATGTAAAACGAACTTTCATTCGTCTGCATCAATCACTGTCTCAGAGGATTATTGCCTCCTTCTGCTAACCTAGGCCTAGTCCTGAAGGTGCCTAGCCTCCATACAAACTAACCTAGGCCTAGAATGTTCTCAGCTTCTGAGACTTACTGCTTAATAAGCTTGCCCTTTCTTGTTTTTACTGAGCTCTGGGCTGGCTGGTTCAATTCAACTGTTTTGGTTCAAACTCTCTCCTCCAGCTGACTTATTCATTCTGGCTTTTCTCTCAGCCTCTGAATTGCTCTGGTTGGCCTCTAACTCCAGTACGCTTTTCTAATCTTCTGGCTCCTTCTCGTTCTCTGGCTCGTTCTGTCTTTACCTGTGTCTAGCTTTTTTCTCTCATTCTACTTCTCTCTGTAAAACTCTCCCTGTAAGACTCCCTCCTCTCTTCTCATTCTCCGTGCTGCTCTCTTAAGTAGCTTCCCTTTCCTCTGTTCTTGTGAGAGTTGGGCATCATCTATTCTGTAAAATCTTTCTATGATTCATCACTTTGTCTGCCGCTCAACTAAACATCACTTTCAAACATGGGTGCTTCCTTCTACAAACTAACTTTGCCTTCATTGTTTGGGATTAAAGGCATGTACCACCATGCCTGGGCCTAAGCTTTCCTTTACCTGAAACTTGCTCTGTACCCAGGCTAGCCTTGAGTTCATATCTGCTTGCCTCTGTCCCCTAGATTGAAGGAGTGTTTGCATTTCAGCCAGATCACACAGAACCAGAAGGTCTTTGGATGTGATCCCTTGCCAGAGCAACCATGTTCTGAATTAAAATACCTCTACAGGCTGTGCTCATGTCAACCATATACTTTCACTCAGGACTTCATGCATCCATTCTCCACAACAGTGCACACCAGGGAGGAGGCAAGAGGATAAGGAATGAGGAAACTAGAAATGCACTGTTCCTTACAGTGGCTGTTCACTTTGGCTGTTTGTGACAGCAGAGGACTAAAGTGTACAGAGAGAGGTGTATCTCTGGGCAGGCTGTGCCAGTGACTCCAGGGCACATTGTGATGTGGGAAAGGCAAGGCAAGGAAGGTATATCCAGCCTGCTTCCTCGTCCATAGTGAGGAGGGATGCATGCTCACTCCTTTCTCTGTTGTTCTGTGTTGTTGCTCTTCCTGTTTTGAGATGGGGTTTCACCTGGCTTGGAACTTGCCATATAGACCATGTTGGCCACAAGCTCACAGAGATCTACCTGCCTCTGCTTCCCAAGTGCTGAGATTAAAGGCGTGAGCCACCATGTCTACTTGTTGTTGTTTTTTTAAAGACAGGGTCTTCAGTAGCCCAGGCTGGCCTGAAATTGGCTACATTGTCAAGGATGACACTGAACTCCTAATCTCCCTGCCTCCACAAGTGCCGGGGTGACAGGTGTGTATTACTAGGTCATGAAACTCTGGGGATCAAACCTAGAGCATCATGCATGCTAGGCAGATTCACTACCAACTAAGCTATATTGACAGATCTCCTTTCTCATTTTTAACAACAACAACAAAAATCTCTCAGAAGGAAGTGTTTGATTCTATTGCTCCCCGGAGTGGGGCTGGTGTGAGGCAAGAAGATCAGACGTTCAAGGGCATCCTTGGATACAAAGCAAGTTTGAGGCCAGCTTGAGCTACATGGGACCTTGTCTAAAAGGAGAGGGACAGAGAGAGAGAGACTGAAAACCTAGCACCATCCCTGCTGTAATAGTTTATTACCCCTGTTATGAACAGAACAGGAGGGTCTGAGCTAGTAGACAGACACTGGGTAGAAATTAAAGCCTAGCACTCCGTGGCCTTGGTGAATAATCATGTGTGCATACGAGCTCGTGAATTTCAAGAAAACACCACGCGCCTGCAAAACAGGGAACAGGGGAGGAGGTGGGAGCACGTGGAAACGCCCTCAACCGTCTCCACTCTGTTTCTAGCAGTCTAAAGCTAGTCTGAGGCAGAAGGCATGTTTACAGGGGACAGTGAATGCAAACTTCTCCAATGCTTTAAAAAAAATAAATCTCCCTGAGTTTGTTATGACACTGCCTAAAGAAGGGTCTCTTCTTCCCCATGTGAGTCCTGAACTCTGAACGCAGGTCGTCAGGCTTAACAAGCAAGCACCTTTCATGAGACTGAGCCATCTTGCCATCCCAGGGAGCTTCTTTATAAAAACTGTTCCGAGAGACGGCTCCGTGGTTAGGGGTAAGATCACTTCCTGCTTTCGCAGAAGACCCAGGTTCAGGTCCAAGCACCCATATCAGGCGGCTCACAGCTCTCTCCGACTCCATCTGGCCAGGTATTCTGGCCTCCATGGGCAACTGTGCTCACATGTACACACCTCTACAGACACTTTATTTTGTAAATAGTTTTAATTCATAGGGGGAGAAGTGGGGGCCAGAGAGATGGCTCAGTGGGCAAAGGCATTTGCTGCCAAGACCGACCTGACCTGAGTCCATCCCTGAAGAGCACCAGCTCCCGCAGCCTGCCCCCTGACCTCCACATGCATAATTTTAAAACCTAAATTTAAAAACATGAGTGAGAAAGTGCAAAGCCCTTTCTCTATTGGTTATCGCCTGTTTGCTTTGTGGCAGCTGCCCTCCTCCTTCCTCTCAGTTGTGATCTGTATGTGACTGCTGTTAACGTGTGCATTCGCAACTGAGCATCCTTTCTGTGCTGAACACCCCGCAGTTTCTAAGATGTGTGTCATGACAACTGTCCGCCATTATGGTATCAAACAGATGGCTTTGTTGGACAGAAAGTCCCCGTTTTCCATCTGCCCTTCCACATCCTAGAACCACTGATGGTCATAGTATCTTGAACTTGGATTCACTGTGCGTCCTTTGCACGAAGAGATAGACAATTAATGATTCCTCCCCCCCCCTTTTTTGTGGGTTGATAGCCCACTGGGTTTCTTTCCAGTCAATGAATAATGTTTTATAGAGGTACCACCAAGAATTTGTTCATCTACTGACCTACCGGAGGACATCATAATTGCTTCTGAGTCTTAGCAATTAAGACTAACAGTTCTAGAAATATCCATATTCACGTGTTTGTGTGGACCTGAGTTTTCAGCTCTCTCGGGTAAATACCAAGAAACTGGATGGCTGGGTTATGCAACAAGAATAAGTTTATTTATGTAAGAAATTACCAGACTCAGGGGCTGCGAGCCCCCACCCCTGGGTGGAGAGCTATGGACAGTCGATGGCTTCTGGGGAGGTGGAGAACCAGTTTTCTTTAGGTGTATAACCTCCGGTAGGCTGGTCACACGCCCGTCTATAGTTTCACATGCAGGTGTGAATGGCTAGCACAAATTGGACTCGGTGGGATATGAAAAACAAATTTTAGTTTTTTTTTTTAAAAAGAGGACATGACGTTGGAAGAGGGTAGGAGTGGATCTGAGAGGAGACAGGAGAAGAGTAGATGTGACTATGATCAAATTACACAGCATAAAATTATTAAAGAATTGATAAAACTATTACATTTTTAAAAACTGATGGAATATCCCCCACAAGGTCCAGACCAAGTACAGGAAAGGGGGATCCTCGGGGTACAGTGTTTGCATGAGGTTGTCCTAATGGGTCCGGGAGGGTACCTCGTCCTGTGAATCGGCAACTTCTTAGTACCACATTGTTCAGGTTCAGAATTGAGAAGTCATCCCACGTGCTTTTGAACTTTTGGTTCCTGGCTGGTGGTGCTGTTTGGGTGGAATGTGTGGTCCTAGTTAGTTTTGTCAACTTGACCTAGCCTGAAGTCATTGAGAAGAGAGGGAGTGCCTGGATCAGACTGACCTGATGTCTGTATGGGGTTGTCTTGATTGTTACTTGATACAGAAGGGCCTTCGCTATTGTGGGTGGCACCATTCCCTAGGTTTACGGTCCTTCCTGGGGTATAGAAGAAAAACAGCTGAGCATGGACCTGTGTGTGAGCAAGCTAGAAGTCCCTGCCTCCAGTTTTCTTCCCCCCTAGCTTTTCACAATGCTGCGACCAGGAAGTAGAAGTCAGATAACCCCTTTTCTCTTCAAGTTGCTTTTCGTTAGGGTGTTTTATCACAGCAAGAGAAAGGGAAGTAGAACAGTGTGGAATTTTTGAGGTTGTGGAGCCAAGCAGAAGATAGTGGGTTACTGGTTGGTGGACCTTGAGGGTGACCACCCTGCCCTGCTTCCTGATCTGCAGGGATGTAAGCCAGCAGTCTCAGTCCTGTGAGCACACCCAGCCCCTCCTGCCACCATGCCTGCCCCACCATGGGGGACTGTATTGCCTCAACTCATGGGCCAAAAGAAGCCCTTCCTCCATTGACACAGGTCTTGTTGGGTGTTCGGCTCCGCATGTATGTGCCTGCCTTTGTGGAGTTATCTAACCCATGTCGGTCTTTGTCGTGGTTACCTAAGCAGAAAGCTTGCCAGTCTTTAATTCAGTTGTTCGCTTCCATAGCACTGAAGAGTTCTTTGGCATTTTAAACACCAATATTTATCTGATGTGTACTTCGCATAGATTTTCTCCCCCAGTCTACGGCACTTTTATTCTTAACAGTGGTCTTTCTTCATGCAAGCCTTCTGCCTGATGTAACCCACCATCCTGCAGGTGACTCCTTCCTCCATCCTGCTTTGGGTGTTGCATTTAGAGATTCAAGGTCACCTAGATTTCCTCTAGCATTATCATCCAGGAGTTGTGATAGCCTGGGGTGTTATATTTAGAACTGTGATCCATTTTGGGTTAATTTCTGAAGGCTTAAGGTCTGTGTCGGTGTTCATTTTCTGCACGTGGGTGTCCAATTGTTCGGCAGGCTTTGTGGGAAAGCCTGCTCTTTGTCCGTGGCATTGACAGAGATCCTCTGTCAAAAGATCAGTGGGCCAAACTACGGGGGTCTATTCTGGGCTCTCCGTTACACTCCGCTAACCTGCTGTCAGTTTTCCCACTGGCACCCCGCTGTCCTGAGTCCAGCTGCTGGATGGTATGTCTTGAAGGGCAGTCATCTCGGCTCCTGGTTTTGTCCTGCTTCTGTGGCACATGTGCTAATTTGATCTTTAACCTTTCCATGTAAATTTTAAGTCAGTCTCCCGGTATTCACCAACAATGGGTCAGGCTGAAAGTGACCCTGTTAGCAGCCCCTTCAGAACATGAGGGGCCAACAAGGAGCCCCAGGCATTTGGTGAAAAGATTAACTCCAAAGGCAGAGCTCAAAACAAACACGCCTCAGAAGGGACAGGGTAGCAAGATGGCTCAGTGGGTAAAGGCCCTTGCTGCCAACTCTGACAACTTGAGTTCCGTCCCCAAGATCCACAGCATGGAAGGAGAGGACTGACTCCTACAAGTCTTCCTTAGACCTCTCCACAAGGTGCATTGTGGCACACCTCCTCACAGAGACACTCACGGAATAAATAACGTTAATAAAGAATTAAAAACACACCATGGGAAAGATGGGAGGGGACGCTGTGCGGGGAGAAGATTATTAAACAAACTCCAGATCCCTGCACTCCGTGAGATCAAAGAAGATGCCGCCTCCTTGAAGAAAGAACAAAACGCCCTTCTGAAAGGGAACATTCAGAGAACAAAATAAGAGTTCTAGAATTTTATATAAAAAAAATATGGCAGCAGATGTGAGTATTTTGATAGATGGACTGGAAGCTGACATTGGAGAGAACCTCTGAGAACAGAAGAGATGGTGTGAGATGGAGGGGGCTGGAGGAGAGGCAGCCTGGGCTACCCTGTGCGGAGAGACGGGGAGAGGATGATTGATAAATGATGGGGAAACTTTCGAAATCTGAACACCTGGAGTGTTCTGATGAACAGGAGGTGAAAACAGTCACACTAGACACACCAGATACACCCGTGAAACTCAGAGAAGGTCACACGGGAATAAAATAGCTAAGCATGGCTCGGGAGATGGCTCAGGCAGAGAGGCGCTTGCTTTGTTGGCGCAGGACACTAAGTCTTGTCCTCAGAAGCCACGTCAAAAACCACTGGCACACACCTCTAACCCCGGCAGTCCTCACCCAGACAGAAGCAAGCAGATGTCAGTGAGTTCTAGACCAGCTGGGGTTACAAAGTGAGACCATGTCTCAAAAAAAAAAAAAAAAAAATGCTGAATGAGGTGGTGAATGGTTGTAATCCCATCACTGAAAGACAGAGACAGCAGGTCCCTGGGGCTCACTGACTAGCCAGTCCAGCCTACTTGGTGAGTTCCAAGCCAGTGAAAGACCCCATCCTCCAGGGGTACATAACACATGGTTGTCCGCTGGCCTATGCATGCATGCATGCATGCATGTGCGCTCACGTGCACATAAGCATACATACATGTGCGCACCAGCCTTCAGAATCCTGAACCTCCCTTGTCATCTTTATCCATTTGTCTAGTTGTCCTATCACTTTGGGAACAGGGTATGTGATGGCTAATACTGTCAACTTGGTCTGGGATGACCCGGAAGACAAGCCTCTGGCACATCTGTAAGGGACAGACTGAGTTACGTGGAGCAGGAAGCCCAGCCTGAGCATGAGTGGCACCGCCCTGTGCACTGGGGTCCCAGGCTGAATCAAGAGCAGAGAGCAAGCTGAGCACCAGCCTTCATCTCTCTCTGCTTCCTGACGGCAGGTGCAGCGAGAGCAGCGACCTTATGCGTCTTCAGTCCTGCCTTTCCTGGCATGGCGGGCTGTACCTCTGAACCACAGGCAAGATAAACCTCCTTTACGCTGCTCCTGCCAAGCACTTGTGTCAGCCGTCGAGGGAAGGATTAGTGTACAGATGTGGGCATTACTCACTGCTTCAGTGGGTTGCTGAGCTCTGTCTGTATTTATGCAAAAGTTTACACTTGAGGAGTCTTTGCTATTAGATACGCCTTTATTGCTGCCTCGAAACCTTCCTTTCTTCCCATAACGCTTTTGCTTTAAGATTTCTTCTATTTCATGTGTATCTGTGCACAACACAAGTGCACTGCCCACAGAGGCCAGAAGAGGGCATCAGATCCTCTGGAACCGCAGTTACAGATGGGTTAATTTACCACGCAGGTGCTGGAACCAAACCTGGGTCCCCTGCAAGAGCAGCCAGTGCTCTCAACCCTCAGCCATCTCCCCAGCCCCGTTAACAAAACTTGGAGGTAGAATTCACAAAGCATAAGCTTCAGTTGTGCAAACATTAGCACAATAAGATTGTAGACCAAGATGCTGCCCTGACAGGCAGTCTTGAACCCATGGCTCCCCTCCCCCCAGGAACCTCTATACATCGGCTTCATGTGTCTCCAGCTGCTTTTAATAGTCCTGGGCTTACATTCCAGGGTAGAGTTCCTGGGTCACATGGTGACATATTGGCCGGGTTCAGAACAGCTGCACGGCATTTCTGCTTGGAGGTGGTTGTTCTGTGGGCGCTGAGGTGGCCTCCACCCTTGCACCAACCTTACCACTTGCCTCTGAGCACCTTCATAGGATCTAAGTTGGGTTTCTAGCATCCAGCCTCAGAACACACAAAGCCCTCTTCTGGAATCTGCAGTCAATACATGCACATGGTGTACAAACCCCCCACCCCACCCCCAGCTCCCCATCCCCATCCCCCACCCCAATACACACATAATTAAAAATAAAATAGGTCCTTTTTAAGAGAAAAATCCATGAATGACATTTTAAATCTGTCTTTTTAATCCGTTTTGTATCTGGGGTGGCTTCTCTTTGAGACCGGCCTGGAACTCAGATCCGCCTGTCTCTGCTTTCTGCGTGCTGGCATTAGCGTTGTAGGCCACCATGCCTGGTTAGATCTGCTTATTAATTGGAGTTTTATCCCACTAACATTTAATGTCATTACTGACATTTAGTCTGGATCTGTGGGTTTGCTTTCCTGCTTCTCCCTGCTCCTTTCATCTTGTGTCCCCTTCCTGCCACATTTTGGCTTATCTGTTCTTGGAACTCTGTTTTAATTTGGCAATGGGCCTTAGCTGTCCCTCTGTATATTCTGGCAGTGGCGGCTCTCGGACCACAGGCACTCCTCAGTGTTCAGAGCCTACTTGGAGTTGGTAGTACGGATGTGACATAAAACTTTTATATTGAGACTGGAGAGATGGCTCAGTGGTTAAGAGCACTGTCTGCTCTTCCAAAGGTCATGAGTTCAATTCCCCACGACCACATGGTGGCTCACAACCATCTATAATGTGAACTGATTTTATATATATATATAAATATGTCTTCTTTAAAAAAAAAACTTTCATATTTTGTATCCCAGTTGTTGTGTCTGGGAACCGCAGGGGCACAGCTGCCTTCCTTCCTGCTGATTGTCCCGTGTCTAAATCTGCGTGATTATAGCCCCCACTGCTGTCAGCTTTGCCTCAGGTGCCACATCGTTCTGCGGACAGCCATTTCTCAGCCGGTCTTCATCCTCTACTAATGCCTTCAGCAGATTCAAAGTCCTTCAAGTGTTGGGAGCGTTGTCCCCTGACTTCTGGCCTGCAGGGTTTCTGCCTCTTCTCTGGTTTAATGTATCTACACTGCCTTCGGCTTCCAGGGGGCTGGCTGTGTAATGTCCCTGCCTGGGACTCGCTTTATACTTTGAAGCTCACTGTATTTCTTGAATCTGTGGGTTTACATCCTCCACTAAACCAGGTACACTTTTAGCCGTGTGTGTGTGTGTGTATGTGTGTGTGTGTGTGTGTGTCTGTGTCTGTGTCTGTGTATGTGTATGTGTATGTGTATTTCTGACTTCTTTCTCTTCTATGATTCCAGTTTCCTCTCTTTCAGAACCCCGCATTACCTTTGCGTTAGGCCATTGGCTGATGCCCTCGTGCATCCTTAGGTCTCTGCTCTTTTTGTAAATCTCTCCGTCTTCTTCTGAGTCACTGCTCCTTCATTGCTATTCTGCTGTCAAGCCCACCCAGCGAAGCGTTGTAAGAACTATGCTAACACCCCCGTGTGACAACCCCAGTGCCGGCTCATCTCTGTGTCTTGAGCGGGTTTGACTTGTGACCTGAATGTTGTGACAGTCGGGTGTGGTGACTTTAGACTCTGCCACAGTTCCTGGGTGAACGTTCGTGTTTTCCGTGGACCTGACTGCCAGCTTGACTTGACTCTGAAGTCCCACTCGGTGTGGCTTGTACTAGCTGCAGCTCACAATTCCATCCAGGTTCTCTCAGCCCTGTCTGCAGTTTGCTGTGAGCCTCTGTCACACACACACAGCTGACACAGTTACCCTGAGGTCTGGGGAGTGTTTACTCAGAGGACCTGCACCTCCCCCTTTACCCCTTCCTGCTGGGACTCTGCCTTGTTTGGAGGCCCGTGGCGGCCCTAAGCTCTGCCCTCTGGTTTCTCAAGTTGGGACGACTACAGTTTTCTGTCAGAGCTGCAGATGACACACAGGGCACTGCTCCCAACTCCCATCCAAAGGCCCTCCCCCGCCTTCATTCGCACCCCACCACTGCCTTCTCTGCTTTCATCCTGGTTTGGGTAGGGAGAGCAGCTGTCCAGTCTTCACAGATGTTACCTGAAAAATTAGAATCAGGGGCTCACCGGGCCCCCACCTTCAAGTTTTCTATCCAGCTAAGCTACTGCTGAAGTTTGAGGGTCAAAAGTCAGTGTGTCAAAACTCATCTCCGAATTGCTATATTAGGAAACTCTACCCCCCCCTCATCTACCCAAAAACAGGAGTCAAAACCAAATAAACCACTCGTATACCCTCAAGTCATCCAACATGAGTGTCAGAGGGCGCCCATGGATGGTGAGATGGGGACCTCAGACTAGCCTGGAAAACACTGAGTCTCAACTATGAAGTGCCAATCAGAAGTCAAGAGAGGCCAGGAGTAGTAGCACACCCTCGGAGTTCTAGCACTCAAGAAGCAGAGGCAGGAGGATCACCCATAGTTCAAGTTTAGCCCAAGCTATATAGTGAGTTCCAGGCCAGCCAGGGGTACATAGTGAGACCCTGTGTCAAAAACAAACCAACAGGAAGACCTCAGGAGACAGTTCTTCAAGACAAAGTTAAAAGCCTCATGAATCCGAAGCTTGTGAAGAGGGATTCTCAGAATTAGGGGAGTGTTTGGGTTTGAATTACTGTTAAGTACATAGAAAATTAAACCAATAAAAAAAATTATTTTTCTCTGAGAGGGGGTGGATGCAGGAGATGATAAAGTAATCAAATTAGAGTGTGTGGTTTAAGTATGGGTGGATTATCGCACAGTCGAGAGGAATGGTGAATGCTGGTCTAGTTAAAATGTTGATGAATATATATCCCGAGAGCCAGAGCGGGAAGCACGGCAGGAGGGCTGGGGAAAAGAGGTTCCCACTGCTGCCACTCCAGTCACCGCTTCCGTGGTGGTTCTTCGGCAGATGAGAGCTGGAAGTTCCCAGTATGCAGCCCGGAGAGTCAACAATATGGGAAGGATTTGCTAAAGGCTTTGGAGAAGTGGGCACGGAGCAGAAAGCCTCCTCTGTCCGCTGTTTGCACGCACACACAAACAAACACAACTCTGTTATTTAAGGAGCATTCCAATGAGAGACCCGAATGTGTTGTGAAGGACTGTATGGGATCCTGTTCTTTACAAAACAGCTAGGTGCCATGTAGCCTGCATTATTCACCCTCCACAGGTCCCTGGCTGTGTGTAAGGATATATGGAAAGGCCCAATGCTTCCTTACGGGTAACTGGATCTGTAAATTGAAAGTTTTGGGTTTTTTGTTTTGTTTTGTTTTGTTTTCAGCTCTAAATCGGTAACTCCAGTGGGCATCAGGGCTTATTGGAACCTTCTTGCTGATGTGGCATATGGCATGTGTATCTCCCCCTGGTGGTAACAGGCCAGAATTGCAGGTCCAGGCCTTTTGTGCTTTAAAACCCCATGAAAGTTCCAAGTGCCAATGCCAGCAGATGGGGGAAGAGCAAGCCTTCTTGCCCACTCTGGCTTCTGTCAGCACATGAGCCGTTTGTTTTCGGGACTGTGTCTGGCTCTAAACACTCATCGCCTGCTAACATGTTTTTAGGCCTGTTTGTAGGCTGGAAGACTATGAAGACTCCAGACCCGTGACTCCTCTGTCCCTGCGGTGGTGAGGAGATTGTACCTGGGTTTCGGTGAGGAGTCTCTATATTGCAGAGACCATGGGCCTTTGCCCATCTGTTTTTTAAGCACCATGACATATTGCACTTGCATTGTGTGCCTCACTAAACCTGTCACGTGCATATTGGAAGCTGATCCACAAAGCCGCATGGCCTTCAGCTCTGACCTGAAGGTTGAGGACACGGTCCATGCAAAGTTTGATTTCGTTTTGTTTTGTTTTTGCTTTCATTTTTGTTTTTGCAAATCAGCAAGAGCATTTCAGTCCTTCATGGTTGCAGGGAAGAAGCGGAGGGAGGGTGAAGAGCATAGTAAGAGGGTCCAAGGTCAGCATTCCTCCACTGTGGGTACTGCCATGTCAGTATTACCCGCTTTTCATGGTAAAATACCATAACCAAATGCAACTTGTGGAAGGGTTTATTTTGGCTTACTGTGCCAAAGAGTTAAGAGTCCAGCCTGGTGGGAAACATGGCAGCCAGTGGCTGGCATGGTGGCAGGAGTGGGAAGTGGGGAGCTCAAAGCAGAGAGCAAACTGGATGTGGCATGAGGCTTCTAGTCTCAAAGCTCAGTCCCAGTGACATGCTTGCTCTAGCACGGCCACACCACCTAAACCCTCCCCAAGCAGTAACACCAACTGGAGACCAAGTTGTCAAATGCCCAAGTCCCTGGAGAACAATTCTCACCCAAACCACAGCATTCCACTCCCTGGCTCCTCTATGGGCTCATGACCATACCACAGTGCAAAACGCATTTATGTAATCCAACTTCAAAAAGTCCCCATAGTCTTTCACAGTCTCAACACCGTTTGAAAGCCCAAAACCTCTTCTGAGACTCAGGGCAGTCTCTTAACTGTAACCCCTGTAAACCCAAAAAGCAAACTACATACTTCCGACATGTAATGGCACAGAATATACTTACCATTCCAAAGGGAGAAATGGCGCATAGTGGGGAAACACACACCGAGGCACGACAGAAACTCAGCAGGACAAACGCCAAAGCCCATAGCTCCATGTCACGTGTCCCTGCAGCTGGAGCAGCCAGTCTTTCTGTCTGCAAGAGGGGTTGCACCTCATCTTGTCCTACAAGGTGAGGTCAGAGGTTCAGGACAGGCTCTGGGACTCTGCAGCCTAGCCTGGGGCTGGGACTCTGTGCCATGAGACACCCAATAGTGCCCTCCCAGTGTGGAAGGTGACAGCAGCATGGACACACCTGGCCTATTCCTACAGCAAGGCTCTCTTGTTCCCAGTGTGGGGAAGGGAGGAGGCAGAGTGCCCTGAAGCCTCAGGGAGAATGGAGCCCAATGGCAGAAAAGGAAGGAGCCTGGAAAAACAGCTCCTAGAAAGAGTCTCCCCTCAGGGGTCCACATCCCTGTGTCCCTGGAAAGCCCCACTGTTCAGTAATGCGGCTGTCTAGACAGGACGTGTTCTTGCCCTCTGAACTGTAAGCAGACATGATTCCCTGCACAAGACTGGAACCATTCGCTTTCTGCGACAGGAGAGGAGAGGGGCCCATGACTCCCTGTCCATCCTCAGGAATTTATAGACTGTTAAGGATTGCAAGAGGGAGGGGATCAGCAGACCACACCACCCCCTGGTATAGATGGACAGGTGGTAGTTGTCAGGATATCTAGTCAATTAACCAGTGCCAGGATTTTCTTTAGCTGTCCATAGTCACCCAAGCATTGCACCACCATTGCAAAGCAGGGAGGTGAAGCTCCAGGGCCTGCCCATGAGGTCTGCTCCTTTCCCAGCTAGCATCTCCCAGTGCCATCTTCTCTCTGAATTCCCTCCATAGCAGCACTGGCCCTTGCAGGCTGTGCTGGAGCTACTCTGTCCCCGCTGCCGGACTTGGGGACTGTAACTACCTCTCTGCCTGCTAGCTTCCCTTCAACCATCACAAGTCACTCCCAGGGAAGTTGCTGGCAGGGATGCTGACTTTCCCCACCTGAGGCCTGTGTTTAACTGAGGGGTGGCAGGTAGAACATCGGTTCTTAAGGGCCTCAAGTGAAGGGTGGTAGCCCAGCTCCAGGCTGAGTGTCACAGCATGGCTGGTCACTGGCTTCTGTCCAAGGCTGTTCACCTGCTGATCTATAATAAAGGGAGACACGGTTCTTTTTCTCCCTGCTCTGGAGGCTGGGAGACTGGGAAGAAGGCACTGGATATGCTGGCTTGTAGACTGTCATGTCCTCGATGGTCCCTCACAGAGGGACAGGCCAGGGAGCCCCTGGTACCCTTTTTGGAAAGTATTCACCAATTAATGAGTCACTCTTGAGGGAGGGAATCTCCAGGTAAGGGTAATTGATGAGGGACAACCCAGCCTGAATGTGGATGGTACCGTCCTGTGGGCTGGGGTCCTGGACTGAAAAAAAAAGGGGGGGGGATGGAGAATCAAGTGAGCTGAACACCAGCATTTGTCTCTTCACTTCCTGACTGTGCATGCGATGTGACCAGCCATGTCTTAACACCCACCATGACAGACTGGGCCCTCAATAACTCTTAGCCACATGAACCCTTCCTTAGCTTACTTGTGTCAGATGGTGTGTGTGTGTGTGTGTGTGTGTGCATGACAGCAATAAGACATATATGTAATATAAGTCCCAAAGGCCTCCATCACCTCTGGGGTGAGTTCCATGCACATGGGTTTGGGAATGTGATCTGTGCTGAGACAGTTGTGACTACAGGGCTGGAAAGTTTTGCAGAGCCCCTGAACATCCAGTGAAGCCATAGCTCCACTCCTTGGCCCAGCTTGGCTTGCTTTGGGTGACTTGGTTTGTGCTCCTTGACATTACTTGTCTAATGACAAGTGTGTGTCACCAGGGCTGCATGCCTCGGGTTCCAGCTGCTTTGTGACACTTAGGGCCCAGTCTACTAACATTTCCCAAGTTCGGCCCAAGGTGAGTGAACGGCTCTCAGCTGCCCACGCCAGCCCTCACCTCCATGTCTGTCTGGTAGACACACGCCTGTGGTTCGAGGGACTCCACAGAAGGTAGCCAACAGGACAGCTGCCTGCCTTTGAGCTGCGTCAGCTCAGTGTGTCTCCTCTATCTCAGGAGCCAGTCCCCTTCATAACTTACTCCCTTTACAGAGTGTGGGCACGGGTCACTGCTTGCTGTCAATCCTGGCTATGATCAGAAGGCTGAACTCTGAAAGCCAAGCCAAGGGCTGGATTCAGAGCCATGGACACCCTAACAGCAGCAATATATAGGGTCTGTTCTGTGCCCTTCTAGAATCCCACAAACAGACATCGTCAAAGGCAATGGTCACAAAACTCCAAGCAGATGAGAGGGTTAGGGGAGGCTAGATGGCTCCTGAGTGAATAACAGAGCTTGAGACCCTGGCTGGGGCTCCTGGACTTCTACCATATCACTGTGGAGGAATGGAGGTTTGGGGGTTTGTGTGAAAGTGCTGGAGTTCTTACATTCCAATCGCTGAGATGCTGTCCAACACTGTTGGGCAAGATTTGGCCCCTGGGGATCTTGATTGGATGGCACAGTGCTGGGGCGGGCGTTTCCCCAGCTTCCAACTTGCCCATCCTTATGGCTCTGTCTTTACTTTGAGGACAAGGCCTGGGGATCTTCGTGATGAGGTCCAAGAGCTTCTGGCAAAGGGGCTGAGGCTGAGCCCCACCTCTGCTTGAATCTGTGTCTGCTTCTTCCTGAGGGATGGGAAGAGGGCGCCTGCTTCTGAAATGTCCAGGTTTTCTGAACCTGGGGCCGTGCTCTCAGCACAGCATTGAGATCCAAACAAGCACCCCCCACTCTCCCAGGATCACTGGGGCTGTTTTCCCTCCTCCCTGTAGTACCAGGGCAGAAGTACCATCTCTCTTAGCAACTTGTAAAGCCAAGCTTTTCCGCCTCCATGTAGAATAAAAGAGGTAACCTAGAAGCAACGGGCCAAAACATAGGAGAAGCAATTAGGGGCCAGGTCTCTGCCTCACTGTAAAAAGAAAGAGCTGTCCTGCACCCAGCCCTGGACATCTCCTGAGAATTCTGTGAGGTGGGACCCACTAGTCCTGGCAGAGGGTGCTGGATGAAGCACCCCACCCCTCACCCCTTCCTTCCTCCGCAGCCACAGCAGCACACACGCTGACCTCTCCAAAGCAAACATTCATCCATGGAGACCAAAGTCCCCCTCGTCCCCTTCGGGGTGCTGCCAGCACGTGCTTCGCCGCCTCTGCCTTCTCTCACAGGCTGCTGACCTGCCGTGCCTCTCTCCCCACAGGTTAACAATGAAAATGTCGTCAAGGTGGGTCACAGGCAGGTGGTGAACATGATCCGCCAGGGAGGGAATCACCTCGTCCTTAAGGTCGTCACGGTGACCAGGAATCTCGACCCTGATGACACCGCCAGAAAGAAAGGTGTGTGTGCCTCAAGGGGAAGAGGGGAGGAGGCAGGGGCCATGGGGAGGAGAGCAGGATTCTTTTCAGCTGAGAACCACGGCAATAGGGAATCGTTTAAGTTTGTGACCAAGGCCATGACACTGAGCCTGACTCACCAATCTGCTAAGGAAGGCCACTGCTGGGCCAGCAAAGGGGGCACCAAATACAGAACAGACACCCCTGCCCCATTTGTAGGGCAGAAGTGGGGGATAAAGGAGTCCTTCTAACCAGCTGTCCCCAAAGCAGCTGTGTAAACCAGGGACGGCTAGGTGAGGGTTTAGAGATGGCTGCCCCAAGGCTCACTAAATAGCAGGGCTATCTAGAAGGAGGGCTGGAAATGGCTGAGGCCACAGTAGGAGACTAGGGGGATGACATTTCCTAGACACCCATCGGCTTTTTCCCAAGTTCCACTGAAGCCTGTGGCCCTGCTGTGATGGCCTGGCAGGCAGTGGCAAAGCTGCCTGTTCCCCGCCCTGTCACAGTCAGATTCGCACAGAAAGAACAGAGCCTGAGGTCCCCTCGCCAGCCCAAAGCACTTACCCTACTCCATCCTGGGAACCAGGGCTGCTGCTAACCATGGCAGCCAACCATGACTCCCCCACCCCACCCCCCGAAACCACCCGTCAGCCTGCCCCACAAAACACAGATTGGAAGTCCACTGCCTCCCTGATTCTTCCTAGGTCCAAAAGTAAGGAGCATGGGGTGGGGCATAGGATAGGGTGGAGAACTTAACGGTGGTTCTCATACCTGCTCTGCCTGCCCATCAAGCTCCCCCACCTCCAAAGCGGGCTCCAACCACGGCCCTCACCCTGCGTTCCAAGTCCATGACAGCGGAGCTGGAGGAACTCGGTAAGGCCACCTCGCCCTGCCGCCCTCAGCCCATGCACGGCCTCCTGCTGGCCTGCTTGACCCTGCCCCGGCCCCTGCATGCCCTACGGCTCCACGCTTGGCTTGGCTACTCTACTGGGGGACATGGGTGGGATGTCTAGGGGTGGGGCTGTTACTCTTTTCTGCTTATCTAACATTGTTTTGTTTTGACTTTTTGGGCCTCTCACTAGTGGACAAAGGTAAGCAGCCCCGCTGGCCCCGCAGCAGTGTCCCTGCTGCCTCGGGCACCCTCACTGACCCTCCCTCAGCCTGGCCTCCAGCTTGCTCCAGCCACCGAGGCCCTGCCCTCAGGGACTCCTCAGAGAATCTCAGCATACCTAGCGCTCTATGAGGGCCTTCTTAAACAGACTTGGCCATTTGTCCCTTTGGAGGCAGATGTTGCAGGGGGGACCATCAGCCACTGGGACCGTTAAGAAAAGGGATGACTGTGACATGACTGAAAGCTACATCTTATATGTCACCTGGGTGCCACCAGGTAGCCGAGGGACCTCTGCAGAGAGGGTGACTCTGAGCCACGGAGATGATGAGGGGAAGCACTGGCCCCGTGAACAGCAGGAATAGGACTGGTGAGGGTGGGCCTCTCAGTGCAGAGGCAACCACTCAGGTTTAATACCAGTAGCTCTCAGTGGTGTCCTGCCAGGATGTCAGCCTTATGTGGGACACCCGCAACTCCCCACCAGCAGAGAGCAGCCTCAGCGCCCGCCTCCCCCAACCCCCGTCTCCTTGCTCGTGTCAAACACCGTCCTTCTTGCTGCTTCCCGGGTCTAGAATCTGAAGCTCGCCTCAAATTGTCAGTCTTCTAGAAAAGGGTACCCTGACACAGGAATGCTTCTCCACCCAGAAACTGGAGTGCCTCCCTGCCATCCTCTCCTTCCGGCCAGGCCCCTGACTCTATCCTGTCCCTTCAAGCATTCCACTGGGAACATTCCAGTTACGTCCCCATGACCAAATGTCTACCCTGCTTACAATGGGCCAAGGCCAGCCTGCCCTACAGAAGGGGCTGCTGCCACATTCAACAGAAGCTCATTAACGAGAGGCTGTCTCCAGCTCCCAGAGCCTCCAGTCCCCAGGGCCCCCATGCCCTCTTAAAGGTGGACCTGCCCTCCTGCCTCACCTCATGAAACTCCTGTGGCATGCTGGTGGCCAGAGCCAAAATAAGAAAGAAAGCCCTTCACCGCCACAAAGGAGGCAGGGCAGGTAAAAAGAGCAGCCAAGGACAAGTCCTAGGCCCACTCTGGACCCCTGCCCCTCACTCCTGATGGTCTCCACACTGCTTCCCCTGCCTGTGTCCCATGGTCACTGAGCTGAGTGAGACCCCCGGTGTGGGCCCACACGGGAGGGCGCCGCCGCCGTGGGTGGCTCACGCGCTTCCCTTTCTGTTTGCAAGCCTCAGTCCGGAAGAAGAAGGGTAAGGGAAGTGTCTGTGCCCATGCTCTTGCCCAGTAGAAGAGAAATCCCCTCGTGACCATCGTGTGAAGTCCAGAGTGTGCTGTGAGCCTTGTGACGTCTTCCCTATTTGGGGGCCATGCCCAAGGGCCCCCTCCCCGGGATGTATCCTGTTCTAGTCTGTCTGGTCTGCTTGCCTTCTGTCTGTGACTCCGTTGACCTATTTGTAAGCCCCCTGATCTGTGTTCACATCAACATGCTGACGAGGCGACCAGGATCCTGGATGGCTCTTGCTATCCCTGCCTGGCTGCAGGTGTCTGGAATCCTCTCCTGTGGGGCTGCTCAGAATATCCGTGGGTACTGAATAGCCAGGGGTGCAGGCAAGGGGGTGCGCAGGCTTTGTTCTTCTTCCAACACCACCCAGTTCTTCTCACACTGGAGAAGGAGGGAGCGGTGCGGGCCTTTTGGCTGCCTGTCCCCAGGCTCCCATGAGAGGGGAGCAGGCATGACACAAGTCTCATGAGTCCTACCTTCCAGGCAGAATCCTACCTTCCTCAGAAGCACCCCTGACTGCTCATGACTCCCCAACACTGAGCCAGATGCAGCCTGTGACCCAACAGTGCAATCCTCAAGCATCATTCCCTGCAGCTGAGAGGGTCCCTAATTAGGCTGGTGAGGTCCTTCATGATTGCTACCTTCAGTCTGAGGCCTGGTGTGGACTTAGGACCCTGGATGGACCATGAGGTCAGGAGCGCCTGAATCCAGCAGGATCAGCATCAGGGCAGGACAGGTACCCTGGAGCTGCCAGCATGACCAGCTCAGCGCTAGCAGCCTTTTCTGCAGCAGCCCATGCCTTCACCTCATCAGGTGGCACAGGACACTGAAGCAGGCTCTCTAGGGTCCTCCCCATGTCTAGGGTTGTGTCTGATGTCCAGTCAAAGACGGCCTTTCTTTCCAGGGGTCCTATAGTTAGTTATATTACTATTTGAGCACCCCACCCCCACCAAAGGCCAAACCCAACTCTGGCCTGTCAGAAGAGGCATGCCAAGGTCATCTTGTCATGGGGGCTCTCAAGGTCCAGGGTGCCCCAACAGTCATGAAGAAAAGCTCATAATCAAGAAGATGGGACCTAGGCAGCCAAGCCCTAGGTGTCCCAGGGCCCCTTCCACAGATGTGCTGTAACAGCTGGGGACAGAGGTTTTTGCCAGCATGACGTGATAGACAAGTCTCAAGACAGCAGAAATGCTTTCCATGTGAACAGTAGGAAAAAAAAAAAAAAAAACAGCCGAGACAAAATGCTCCCAATTCGGTACTAGAGCAGGAGGTGGGAGTGGGGCAGGCAGGTGCCAAAGGAGCCGGTGGTCCCAGGCCAGCCACAGAGAAGGGACTGAGGATGCCCTGCTTCCATAGCCACTGAGTTCCTCACCGCATCCCGCAGAAGCCCCTGCCAACTCGGTACCTTCGCTCAGTTGGCAGGCTGCTTAGCTGCAAGGCTTGGAGCAGTGTGTGCACATAGAGCCTGGGTGTGGCAGGAGCTCAGCAATGGCTTCCAGCAACTTCTGCTGCCTGTTCAGGCTCTCCGGGAGGAATGCCTACCTGGAAGGGAGCATACTCCAGGGAGGCTACCTAGAGTGAAAGAAGAACTTGTTCTTCCCAGCTGCCCTGCGCTGAAGAGTGGCCCTGCAAGTCTCTGTCTACCTGGAGACCGTGAACTAGTCCACATTTAGAAATAAGGTCTTTGGGCTGGAGTGATGGCCCAGAGGTTAAGAGCACTGGCTGCTCTTCCAGAGGTCCTGAGTTCAATTCCCAGCAACCACATGGTGGATCTACAACCATCTATAATGAAATCTAGTGCTCTCTTCTGGCATGCAGGTGTACATGCAGGCAGAGTAATGTAAAAATAATAAATAAATAAATCTAGAAAGAAAGAAACAAAGAAAAGAAAGCATGCAGCCAAGACAAGGTCACAACAGGTTAGGTATGCTGTTCCCTACAGTAACCACTGGCTGGTGGAGAGCTAGAGAGTGTTGGAGATGACTGGGACCTCCAGAAACAGGGCCCTTTCCCAATGCCTAGAGGTAGAACCTGATCTGCTAACCCTTGTCATGGATGGCAGGTCCCCAGAACAGAGAGAGTTCTTCCTTTTTAAGCTGTTGTTTATGGTCCCAGGAGACTGTTGAAAGTTAACAGCCTCATCTGAGTGTGGTGGCACATGCCCGTAGTCCCAGCACTAAGGACAGGGGAGGCAGAAAGATGGAAAGCTCAAGGCCAGCCTGAGCTGCATGAGACCTTTCTCAACTAGAATGAAGCACCCTTAACCCTGGCTCTGCCCCACCAGCCACACCCGCTTAGAGACCCTGGCTTTTCACTGAGCTCTTTGCCCTAGTGCCCCATGGTGGAAAAAAAAAAAATCTCCATGGCCAACCACCACAGACACACCAGCCCAGGGCAGCTGAGGTGAGAATGGAGACAGAGGCTACCAGGCAGACTAGTGGAACAGGCTGTGTGACCATGACTTCCAGCCTTGCTGGTCACCTCTGGATAAGCACGCAGACCTTCCCAGGCAAGAGACATGGTGTCTACAGGTCCACGGGGCTCAAGATGCCTACCCACACTTCATTGCCTAGGAAAGCAGACAGGAGGCAGCCCACTGGTGGCACGAGTGACATTTTGGCTCTTCTCCTGGTAGCCCCGTGCTAGCTCATCCTGAGACAAGTGTGGTGTCATCAGCCTGCAGAGGGAGTCGGCCACCAGCTCTGAGACACCAAGGGGAGAGCATGGTGGCTGGGAACAGACAAATTTCCAGCTACCTCAGAGGCCGTGAGCACCCATGCATCTTACTGCTGGCTCTGTGGATGCTTCTAGAACACTAGCTCTTGCTTTCCCACAGAGATCCTAGTAGTACATGAGAGATAACTGGGCTCTGGCTGAATCCTCACCCTGTATGTGGCCAAGGGACATATCACCCCAAAAGGGCTTCCATTCGCTGCCCGGGGACTCAGATGTGCCCGAAGGCTCCCCCTCAGGACTGTGCAGCGGGCTGCAGTGCCGGACTTGTTCTGCATCTTCCTTTGCTTTGGCCTTTGGGCTTCCCTTCCCCCAGCACTTTGGGATGTCTCCCCACAGTGCCATGACATCAGGTAGACTCTCACATGGAAAGCAACAGGTGCTCCAAGTTGAGGACACTGGAGGTACGCTCCAGTGCTTCCTCCTGCATCTTTCGGGGTTGCCTGTGACCCAGGCAAACACACCAGCTGGGAGGGAGATGTGGTGATGGGCAGGGCAAGTAGGTGTTGCTGAAACAAGCCACCCCAGGGAGCCTAACAAACCTGCCACCTTTCTCTCTCGTTCCCGGAAGTCTGCAATTTGCAGCCCACATGCAACACATCTGCCTTGTGAGAGGCCGTAAGCTTGCTTAGAGACTGACTGTTTTGTGGCCTGTGACAGCTTTCATGTGTGTCTGCCTGAGTATATCTAGTGTAACCTTGTGTTGATCCTGGAAGGGCCTGGTCTCCTCTGAGACCTGTCCAGCTCCAGTTCTGGGCATTTGTAAATTTAAGCCTCATCATCTCCTCAGGAACCAGCCATCCCAACAGTTTCCTTAAACACCTTCAGTTCCTGTGAGTAAGAGAGCAAAGATGGAGCCTGCGTGGCCAAGTGTCCCAGTTTTCATTGGTCAGCAAATCTTAAGGAACAAGATGAAGACCTCTCTGTCACCTGAATCACACCAACAACACCAGTGCTAGAAGATCTGGGGCCCTGGGTCTGACAAGCTCATAAAGCAGCTCCTAAGGGAGATGGGAGAGGCAGAGCTCAAAGACCAGGCCAACGCTCAAGGTTCTGGGTCATGTGCCCCAAGGCACAACCATACCTGCACTGTCACAGTACTGACTGCACAAGCCCTCTGTTTGTTCTGCAGTCAGCTAAGTGGGGTTGGTCGCCTCTACAGGAGCACCCTCCAACTATACTCTCTGTGAAAGACAGTGTTATTCCTTCATAGAGTTGAGAGGAAGCCTCAAAGCATCACAGGGTCAGAACCGACATGGGAGATCAAGGCCCTGCAGTTCTCATATCACAGGCTACTGCCCGTTCCTGCCGGGCATGTGGTAATGTCCCATGCAGTAAGTCCACATGCCACCTGTGGAGAAACACACTGCCAGCCCCTACCAGGAAGATTCCCAGTGATTCCATGGCTCTTCAGCATGCGCGTGTTGCTCTCATGCCCTTTTCCCTCCATGTGCCCAGACCCAGGCCCTACACAGCAGACTCTGGTCAACCACCTCCTTATGCTGAGCCTGTGCCCAGGGCCTTCCTAACAGGAACGTGACCATGTGTGTCTTAAATCTGATGTTCCCAGGGTTCTCTGGCCCACAACCTTCCCTGGCCCAGCTGCCACCATTAGCCATTGAGTTCAACAAAGGCCAATTCTGCAGGGCAGGAAAAACAGGAGCTTCCCAGAGCTCGCCCACACCTCTACTTGATAGCCCTAGCCAACCACTCACAGGGTGAGCAGGCTGGGCAAACCCACACAGCCAGGAGGGAGGGGCCTTCACATCTCAAAGTGGAGGTGGCTAGATTCCTGCAGGCCTTCAGAGCTCTCCATGTGAACCACCCAATCACTCCTCTTAAAACTCAATGGCCTCTACTTGACCCACATTTAAGGCTCAGGATGCTGTGTACCCATGCTACGCCTCTGTGGGCAGTGGAAGTGGCCTAAGAGCAAGCACCACCGAGGAGAGAAGGAGGGTAATTTCTAGAGTGACTCAGGTGTCCCCTGCCCAATGCCCACTGCAGAGGTGGGACATAGCTCTCCAGTGCTGAAGAGATCTCAACTCCTTCCTTGAAAGACCACACTGTGGGGTTGCCAGTGGCCACACCTCAGCTGAAGCTAAGCCAGATGCCCAGTGCTATGAGACCTGGCGTATGGGGTGGGGATGCAATGCGGGTCAAGCCAGACCACTGTGTCCTGGCTGGCTCACCAATGCAGGCCGCACAAGGAGCAGCCCAGATGGCTAGTGGGGACAACACAGAAATGAGTTTTATCTCAGCCAGAAAAGCCAACGTGGACCCCTTGAGGAAGATGGCAGAGATGGAGACAGGTGGACATGGCCTGTATCACATGGTAGAAAGCAATCTGGCAGTGTGGAAGGGCGGTTAGAGGATGCAACCACAGGTGACAGACACTCCAGCAGAAGTGCCAGGCCCAGGAGAATGAGGGCGAAGCTTTGGTTGCAGATGAGGGCTTCCTGGGGGCTTCAGGGGCCAAGGACATGGCTGATTTGAACTGCAAGTGCCCCCACTGCCAATGGAGATGGGAGCTGAGCAATTGCCTGACCAATCCCTGACGGCCATATTCTAGCCCAGGAAGAGGCCCATAGCCAGACAAGCCTGCAGGACCCAGGGCTCAGACTCAGCCGTGAAGAAACACAGCACCTGAGGCGACATGGCTTCTGCAGGCCTGGGGGTCTCTCCTACAGTCCGTGGCCTTTTTTAAACTTTTCACACGTGTTAAAGGTTCCGAAGCCATGCCGGATTGTGTGGTATGGGCCACATCAGAACTGCAGCCATCATCAACACGGGTCTGGAATTAGCTGTCTGCCCGGGGTGTCAGAGGGGCCATGGTGGATGCTGCCGTTGCCCCCACCCACCTACTTCCTATTAGTTCATCCTCAAGGAGATCTTGGCTCTGGCCTCTGGCCTGCCTTCTTGGACAGTGCTGCTTTGCTCAGCATGCTGAGCACTGACTACTGTGGCTCTGGGGACTTAGCCAGTGGGTCAGCTCCTCCTGAGAAGCCACCGCTGCCAACTAGTGTTTTGAATGACTTGGTAGCTCAGGAGGCAGTGAGCCCAGTGTTCACTACACAGGGAGCCACCAGACCCCAGGAATGGGCAGAGTTTGTCTAAGACTCAGGCGTGTACAACAAATGTTCCAGAAGCTAGCATCTCCTGTGCCTCAAAAGGATCCAATATGGGAGCTCTTCACAGGCTTGGCTCCCCATAAGCTTCATCTTAGCCCAGAATGAAAGAAAAAAAAAAAAAAAAAAAAAAAAAACTCAGCCCAGGGCAGCTGAGACCTTTTCCTGTGTACCTCTGGGGACCAGGGACTCTGACTGCAGGTGTCAGGAAGTGGGATCCCTGTGTTCTAATAACCCCCTAGACAGAGCCTTGTTTGGGTCCCAGGATCTCAGTTGCCTTAGAGCTAAACTGGGTATCAGAGTCATTCTAAAATGAGCTTTGGTTTTTAAGCTTTAAAAAACAAAAAACTTGGGGTATTTTGTTTTGTTTTGTTTTGGTTTGGTTTGGTTTGGTTTGGTTTGGTTTGGTTTGGTTTGGTTTTTGCATTTCCCAGGACTTCTTGAGATGCGATTTTCATTTCCTAGAAGTGGGAATGTTCTTAGCATGGGGAGGCTAAACGGAACGGAAGTTCCCTGTGCAGCGTGAGCTCAGTGGTCTGGGGCTCCTGCCGTCCCGCCTGGCTTACTAACCACAGTCAACATGCTAGCCTTGGGGTAGGGTGCTCACCTTAAAAGCTATGTTTAGTTACAAAAAGGACCACATTTATGTGTATATGTATGTGCTTGCGCATGCACACATGTGCGTGCGGGCGTGTGTGTGTGTGTGTGTGCACGTGCGCGCGAGTGCCCAAGCTCTTGTGTACACACACCTGGTGGCACAAGCCTATAATCTCAACTCTCAGAAGACTGGCATAGGAGAAACAAAAGTGCAAGGCCAGCCTGAGCTACATACACAAGACCCTACAAGGAATTCCAGAATTAACACTGTCAGTAGCAAATCCCATCTCTCAGACCTGAGGGTAGCAGAGTCACAGCTGTAGCCCTCTCCAAGGGGGCAGGCTGGGATGCTGGGGTCTCCCGCTGTCTTTGTGAAGTTACACCTCAGGCAGGCGAGGTCTGGGACAGGTAGCAGGCCCCCTTGTGTGGTATGTGTAGCGGGGAGATACTCCAGGCACATGGACAGTGGCTGCATGCCTGCATCTTCTTAACTGAGCCCACCCAGCCTCCCAGGCTAAGCCTCTTTAACCCTTACTCTACCTTCTAGATAAACCGGAGGAGATAGTCCCAGCCTCCAAGCCCTCCAGGACTTCGGAGAACGTGGCCATAGAATCCAGGGTGGCGACCATCAAGCAGCGGCCCACTAGCCGATGCTTCCCAGCGGCCTCTGATGTGAATGTGAGTCAGTGGGGCCGGGCAGGGTTTGGGCTAGGCTGGCTAGTGGGCAGGCAGAGGGCTCAGCACACAAGGGGCAATCCAAATCCGCCTCTGGCCTTCACAAGCCCACTCTGCATGTGTTCAGAGCCCACTTCCATGGGTGAGCGCTCTGACCCAACCTAGATCTGCAATAAGTCAATGACCAGGCTAAAGTGCAAATCTCAACAGCCCTGCATGCCACCTTCACCTGGGTTTGTACACAGAGCCCCAAACCTTGAGGGTGTCCCTCCGTGTGTCCAGCCAAGAGACTGTGAACATGGGGCCTGTGGGAGTGCTCCTCAGACAGTGCCCCTTGCCTACAAAGAGCCTCGCACACTGTGGTCCTCCGCACAAACACTTTGCACATACTTTGAGGTGAGGTGACAGTACCCACAGAAAGGAAGCAGCTTGGTGCACTGGGCTTCATTGTGCATGGGAGGCACAGGGTGCCAGCTCACAGCAGGTGCTGTTGCTAGGCCTGCCCACCTCAAGCAAGAGGCACTCCCAGTGAAGAGGTGACGAGTGGCTTAGGAGCCAGGGGTGAGTCCTGGACAAAAGTGAGGCCTTCGAACCCCTTGGTGCCTCCCTCTGGTTTCTGGTCGCCATCACGGTCCCATGCCAGGTCTGGGGCTAACTGTCCCACCACATAGCTGGGTAGTTTCTCTGACTCACTTTCAGATTGACTTGGTTTAATCTAGCCCTTATACACACTAAACTGTGGGTGTTAGTGTGTATAAGGGCTAGATTAAATTAAATCACCCATGAATTTAGTAAGAGTTTTATATGGTATACAATGAAATAGACACTGCCAAAGTTCAAATATTCGCCTCAGGCCCTCCCCCCCCCCCAGAATTCCATAGGGTGGCACTCTAGCCTTCAGCACACCCACACTCCACTCTGACACTCTCCAACCTGACAGCCCCATGGGAGGTTCCTTTGGCCTCCCAGGGGTCGTCATTCTGTGGAGCATAGCTGGCCAACCATGTCAGACTGGCAGGCACAACAGCCTAGGTGTCCCAACGATGAGGGAACAGGCAGCTGCTTTTTGAGTCCAGCTGTGGCACCTTCCAGGGTCTCTTGGCAGTTCTCCCCACGTCAGACATCCTACTCACTTGCACAGCTCTGGCACATGGCCACCTCCATAGTAGCCGGAAGAAGAAAACAGAATCCAAGCTAAGGACTTGACTGGGGTCACAAGGACAAGAGGACTGGCCTGGATCGGACCCCATTGCCCACCGCACTGTGCTTTTTTCCCATGGGCCAGCCACCCTAGACCTATCCTCTATGAGTTCCTCTGCTGACCGGCCTGGTGGATGTTGTCTCGGCAGAGTATGGCTGCCTGAAGCCGGGCTGGTTGGCATCATACGCACAAGGGCTAAAAGGAGTGGGGGGGAGGGCATGGCCTGAGGAAGCCAGGATGAGTGCTGCCTAATGCTCCCAGATCTTCCTTTTGCCTCTGTCCCTGTCACCACGGGTGGGGCTCCCAGGGATACACCTCACCTGGCTCTCTGGTTTGCAGTCCGTGTACGAGCGCCAAGGGATTGCTGTAATGACGCCCACGGTCCCTGGGAGCCCGAAAGGCCCATTTCTGGGCCTCCCTCGAGGTACGATGCGAAGGCAGAAATCGATAGGTAAGAAGCGTGACCTCCACCCGAAGACGTTGCCCCTAAGCTTTCAAACACAGCCCTCAGCTCCTCAGGAGTTCTGGGCTCCTGATTCCAGCCCTTACGGTTGCCTTGGCACCGAGACCCTAGACATTCCCCACCGGGCGTGCCTGCGAGGTGGGGGCAGGCGCCCAGCCTCTCTCCTACGGGCAGCCCCTTGACCGTGGTGGGGTATGAAACCTTCCGTTACGGTGGTTTCTCTAATCTGGCGACAACAGCAGCCAGGGAAGCAGGAAGGAGGGCGGGTGGGGTGGGCAGACCCCTTCACTCTATGTTTCATAGGCTGAGCTCAAGGGACAAACTTCTCCGGGTGGCCGGGTCAGGTCTAAAGCGCTGTGTGTAAGAAAGCAGCTTGCCCGCCTCGCTAACATCCCATTTCCTTCACTGGCTCGGACAGGGCAAGGTAAACCTGACCCCTCAGGACAGGAAAAACCTCAGTGTGGGCCTTACCACGTAAACTTTCTGGAAGCCAAGGCTACTGCTGGACACAGCAGAGCCTTGGCATGTAAACAGACAGGGTTTGCAGCCTCCAGCCTCACCAGGGCACCGCCAGGAGCACAGCTCTAGGTTCTGTGGAAGCTCTTCCCGGAGGTGCTGCCAGAGGCATGGCACGTCTGCTTTTAGTCGGAGGAGGAGGCAGGAAGGAGGCGGCATTTAGGTGGTAATGTCCGTGGTGTCATCTGCAGCTTGGGTGGCTCACCCACCCCTGGCACACTCAGGGCCGGGCATAGCTATACACACACCTTGTTGTACTTCTGGAACTTTCTGGCTAATAACAGTTGATTTCCTCCTGTCAGACAGCAGAATCTTTCTATCAGGTCAGTGAACCCCCCTCCCCCCAGTTTGGAATCTGTAACTTGAATGTTTCCCAGTTTACTCTATATAAGGGGTATTCTTAAATTATTACTCCTTGGGAATGTCACCCATCATTAGGTGACAACTCACAGTGAATGGTCCACAGAGATCTCCTTCAGCAACAGACCTCGGAGATGCCAAATTAGCCTCCCACAGGAGTATGTTCAATTTGGAATACCCTTATCAAATGGAAGTTCTCATGGAATAAATGACTGTAGTTTGTCCTGGGATTTTTTTTTTTTTTTTTATTTCAAGTAACTCATTTTGTTGCCTCTGAAACCTTGCATGCCCCTGTGTTGAAAGCCCATCCTTGGTGTCTGCGCTGTGTATGCTGCTTCTGTCTGTCTGTCTTAGGCTGTACTGGAACCCACTGCCACACCAGCTGACACACCCAGAGAAAGCTCAGGTCGCACTGCGGCCTCAGCCACATCCCGCTCCCGGTGGCACCCACACACTATCACCAGTCAGGTCTCAAGAACACGGTTCTGCCTTTGTGCCAAGTCATCCAGGCCTGGCTACCCACGACAGCCAACCATGGCTCTCCACAGGGTCCTACAGGCCCACGGCAGGCCTTCTGTAGAATTGAGCAGCTGGCAGGAAGCAGCTGATCAGCGTCCTACAGCCAATGCAGCCCAAGACTAGGTGGAGAATCAAGGCTCCCTCCCTCACAGAGAGAGAGAGAGAGAGAGAGAGAGAGAGAGAGAGAGAGAGAGAGAGAGAGAGATCAAGGCTCCCTTCCCTCATGGGCATAGGCCATGCCACCCTTCTTTCAATCCAGCCATTTGCTGAGGGCTGAGGAAGCCAACATACACAGAGCCTTCCGTGTGGCCTGAAGGTAGCAGGTGACAAAACTAGTCAGTGTCCCCTTGGAGAAGACGGGAGCACCTTCTCTTAGCCCTCATGGGACACCATTAGGCAGATAGCTCCTCTAGCAAGGTGGCAGGTGGGTAGGAGGGACAGCAGCCTTAACCTTCATGCTGTTCACATGGCCCCTTGGAGGGTCAGATGAAAGCCTCAGTTCCCTAGGAGCACTCACTGGGCCTGAAAGGCAGAGACGGGTACCACCTACCACATCTTTGGGTTCAGGTTGCCAGGGCTTGGCCTAACGGCTGCACACAGCCTAGTTTTGGACCCCTGCCACCCTTATCTCACTGCAGACACCACCGTGCGCCCCAGAAAAAGCAAATCCCTACACGTGTTCACCACACTGAACACCCTTCTTTCTGTTTCTGGCCCCTGCTGGGCGTGTGACTAACTGCAGCGTCCTGGCTTGTGCTGTGCTTCCTAACAATTGTCTGCCGTCCGAGTCTGTGGAGACAACGGTGTGTTGCGCAGTCCTGAGGGCTCCAGCGGGCTTGATGGTCGCCGGGCTTAAACAGCGTGTTCTGTGCTTGCAGGGATAACAGAGGAAGAGCGGCAGTTTCTGGCTCCCCCGATGCTGAAGTTCACCCGAAGCCTGTCCATGCCGGACACTTCCGAGGACATCCCCCCTCCACCACAGTCCGTTCCCCCATCTCCCCCTCCCCCCTCCCCCACCACATACAACTGCCCCAGGTCCCCGACTCCAAGAGTCTACGGGACAATTAAGCCTGCATTCAATCAGAACCCCATTGCCAAGGTGCCCCCAGCCACCAGGTCTGACACCGTGGCCACCATGATGAGGGAAAAGGGGATGTTCTACAGGAGAGAACTGGACCGCTTCTCCCTGGACTCGGAAGACGTCTACACCCGCAGCCCCGCCCCGCAGGCTGCCTTCCGCACCAAGCGCGGACAGATGCCTGAGAACCCATACTCGGAGGTGGGAAAGATAGCCAGCAAGGCCGTCTACGTCCCTGCCAAGCCAGCCAGGCGGAAGGGCATGCTGGTGAAGCAGTCCAACGTGGAGGACAGCCCCGAGAAGACATGCTCCATCCCAATCCCAACCATCATTGTCAAGGAACCCTCTACCAGCAGCAGCGGCAAGAGCAGCCAGGGCAGCAGCATGGAGATCGACCCCCAGGCCACTGAGCCCGGCCAGCTGAGGCCGGATGACAGCCTCACCGTCAGCAGCCCCTTTGCCGCCGCCATCGCCGGGGCCGTGCGGGACCGGGAGAAGCGGCTGGAAGCCAGGAGGAACTCCCCAGCCTTCCTCTCCACAGACCTGGGAGATGAGGATGTGGGTCTGGGACCACCTGCCCCACGGATGCGGCCCTCCAAGTTCCCCGAGGAGGGTGGGTTTGGTGATGAGGATGGAACGGAACAGCCGCTATCGCCTACCCCCGGGGCAGCACCCAGGGAGCTGGAGAACCACTTCCTAGGTGGCGGTGAGGCTGGTTCTCAGGGGGAGCCCGGGGGAGCCCTGAGTTCTGCATCCAAAGCCAAGGGGCCTGAGAGTGGTTCAACAGCTCCCCTCAAGAGCAGCAGCCCGGCCGGCCCCGAGAATTATGTGCACCCCCTCACGGGGCGGCTGCTTGACCCCAGCTCCCCGCTGGCCCTGGCACTCTCCGCCAGGGACCGAGCCATGCAGGAGTCCCAGCAGGGTCACAAGGGCGAGGCCCCCAAGGCTGACCTGAACAAGCCTCTCTACATCGATACCAAAATGAGGTCCAGCGTGGAGTCGGGCTTTCCTCCGGTCACCAGGCAGAACACCAGGGGTCCCCTGCGACGGCAAGAGACAGAGAACAAGTACGAGACGGACCTGAGCAAGGACCGGAGGGGCGACGACAAGAAGAACATGCTGATCAACATCGTGGACACGGCCCAGCAGAAGTCCGCCGGCCTGCTGATGGTGCACACGGTGGACGTGGCCACGGCAGGGCCGCCCCTGGAGGAAGAGGAGGACGGAGAGGATGGGGAGACCAAGCCAGACCCCTCACCCTCCACAGTGCCAGAAGGCGTTCCCAAAACCGAAGGTGCTTTACAGGTCTCCGCTGCCCCGGAGCCCTCCGCTGCGCCCGGCAGGACCATCGTGGCGGCAGGCTCCGTGGAGGAGGCGGTGATTCTGCCATTCCGCATCCCCCCTCCCCCTCTGGCGTCCGTGGACTTGGATGAGGACTTCCTTTTCACAGAACCGTTGCCTCCTCCCCTGGAATTCGCCAATAGTTTTGATATCCCCGATGACCGCGCAGCTTCAGTGCCCGCTCTTGCTGACCTGGTCAAGCAGAAGAAAAACGACGCCCCTCAGCCCCCTACCTTGAACTCCAGCCAACCAGCCAACTCCGCAGACGGTAAGAAGCCAGCCGGCATCTCAAACTGCCTGCCCTCCTCCTTCCTGCCACCCCCCGAGAGCTTCGACGCGGTCACCGACTCTGGGATCGAGGAGGTGGACAGCCGGAGTAGCAGTGACCACCATCTCGAGACAACCAGCACCATCTCCACAGTGTCCAGCATCTCCACGCTGTCCTCCGAGGGCGGGGAGAGCATGGACACGTGCACAGTCTATGCAGACGGGCAAGCCTTTGTGGTTGACAAGCCCCCGGTACCTCCAAAGCCAAAAATGAAGCCCATTGTACACAAGAGCAACGCACTTTACCAAGACACGCTTCCGGAAGAGGACACAGATGGCTTTGTGATCCCCCCACCTGCACCCCCGCCCCCGCCGGGCAGCGCCCAGGCCGGTGTGGCAAAGGTCATCCAGCCAAGGACCTCCAAGTTGTGGGGTGACGTCACAGAGGTCAAAAGCCCGATTCTCTCAGGCCCAAAGGCAAATGTCATTAGTGAGCTAAACTCCATTCTGCAGCAGATGAACAGGGGGAAATCGGTCAAGCCCGGGGAAGGGCTGGAGCTGCCGGTGGGAGCCAAGTCGGCCAACCTCACTCCAAGGTAAGTTCGAAGTCCGCTCGGGGATGCGTGGTCCAGTGCTGGCCACGAAAAACCATTGGGGAGCCACCTGTGCAATTGAGAAGAGGGGACCTGCATGGCCTCTGCTACACCTGTTAGGCTGTAACCATGTTGTCACCATTCTCCCATCATCGGCCTCCGGCAGAGTCAAGGTCATGGCTGCCATGCAGCCTCTTACACACCCTCCTAAAGACACATAAGGAAACCAGATTGCACAGGGTCACGCCCATGATCACTTCCTGAGGAAGCTCGGGCCTCGGCTCTGTTCCCTCCAGCCCTTTGCCCGAACCACCTCAAGGGCAGTCAGAGCTCTGTTAAAACCCAAACTGGTCAACAGAGGTGGCCAGAGGGTGGACAGTGGTCAGTCATCTGCACATGGCTGTGTCACCCCCTCTCCCTCAATCACCAGTGGGGTCGAGGATTAGGAAGGAGCTGGGTCATTTCTCCGGATGAACACCTGCCCCTCGACTGCGTCACCACACACAGGAGCAGACACCACAAAGGAATCATCACCAGTTGAGCCCAAATGGACCATTTTCAGCATCACGTAGGCTTTAACAGGCAACCTTCATAGGGATGGGAGTGGAATAAACTCATTCTCACTAAGCCCAAATAGAAGGTTCTAGGGCAGCCCCTTGACTTCCTGTGGCTTTGGGATGGTAAAAGCGGGCCCCACCCTCTGTCGTGGCTATTATGTTTTTGTTCCCGTGCGTGGCGTACGTGCATGCCGTCTTTCTGCTTCCGTGTGCAGCGCTCAGCTTCTCTCGCTGACGGCTCAGCTCAGGTTTCATCCTTTTGACTAATGAAGTCTTTCTTTATTCCCCCGCCGGGCAGGCATCTGATTCAAGCAACCAAGTCCATTAATCAGGGACATCACACCTCATTTGAGTCTTGAGGTTTGGGCTGTGAGCCACAGTTCTCCCTGTTACCTTTCAGTGTGGTTGTAAATGAATGGCTTGGACGGCTCCTTTACTCCTCTGAGACACACCGATCGGCCACGGTTGTGAAGAAGTGTGTGAACGCCACTGCCTGTTAACGGGGCACCGCTACAGGGTGCCAGCTCCCATGGCTCCACGCCAGCTAGGGACATCCGCAGAAACCCCCCACTTCTGGTGGCTACAACCACATACACACACACATGCAAGTTTTATACATATGCGGAAGTCTCAAGGGCTTCCATCCTTTCCCATTTGTACTATTGCAGCCCTATTTCGTACACTCTCTCATGAAAGTAACATCTGCAGGCCCTCGGGATGGTGTTTATGACAACTGGGCAGCAGGGTTCTGTGTATTAAATCCATTCTTCAGAGAGGCTACGCAGGTGTTGTGGCCTCTCATGTCTCCTCGTTAGAGCCCTCTTCAGCAGGAGAGAAGCTGAGAGGGAATGAGGCCAGGGCTGCAAAGCTCACTGTCTGGCCCAGGGGCAGCCTTCCACACCAGTATCCCTGAGCTCATCCACTAGCATCATTCATGAGGGGGAGAGGAGGAGAGGGGCTTCCAGATGGCAGCAGACCATCCTCTGTCCTTTCTTTTTCTGGTGGCTCTTAGTAGAGGGAGGGAGACTTAGCCTCCACTGCGGCCTGGGACTCTTGCCTTTCCCTACTCTAGGTGGGTGCTGGACTCGGGTAGGGGACGGCTCCGAGAGAATATCACCAGAACAATTCCAGTAGCCACGAACCAGTGCCACCCAGCCAGGTGGCCCAATCCCCTCACAGCAAGGACTTTAGCCAACACCTCCACAGAACCTCCAAACATGGGGCATTCTGTCGCATAGGTACCAGCAGCAGGGGCATCAAACAGCAGAGAGGAGGAGACTGGCCATTGGAGCCACGAAGCACAGAGTCAAAGGGACCCTATGGGAAGATTCTCCTCCTAAGCGGAGGCTGGGAATTGGCTCCAGAGACAGGGCCCACCGCTGAAGACCAGCTATAAGACTGAGCTCCTAAGAAGACAGGGGCAGCCATTAGACCTGGAACTCCCCTGCCACTGAGGGTAGAGATGACAGTTGTTGACCTCAAGCAGTAGAGAGGCCACACACCTTTGGCCTTCCTTTTCAAACCTAAGGACTGTGCCAGGTTGGACATGGGCTTAGGACCCAGGTGTGCCAGCTGCAGCTGCAAGACAGAGGACCACAGGCTGTGGTGGCAGCTCACAGAACCACTAACGCATCCGTACGGGGGTTAGGGATGACCAAGCTCTGCCTCTTGTCTTGGGCGCACTAGCCTTGTGTTCACATCGCTCAGACACCTCTTTGCTGCCTTCACTGTTGGGCCCAGGATGACAACTGGAGGTTCACTCACTGGGCATCTTGCCGCCACTTATAAACTCGTCTAAGAGTTGAGTTGTAACCAACCCGGGGCAAAATGAGGTTCAAAGTCAAATGGAGGGAATTATTACTGAGGGAAAAAGAAGCAAGGATTTCAGGGAGAAACTGAAAACTGGCTATGCTTTCTCAAGTGACACATGTTAAGGCAGAGAGACACTGTTTCCTCCAGAGGGGCTTTGCTCACTGAGGAAGGGATGTCTTTCAGCGTGCTCCCTGGTAGTTCCACCACATGGGCAAGAGCCTTGTTGCGCTTGCTCTTTGAAATAATGCTCCTCTTGCTGCCGGAGTCTCTTGCCAGGTCTGAGAGACCTGGTCTTACGCTGGCACCAGGACAAAGGTCAGGGAGGAGCGGAGAGTTGGATGGCCTGGCACTTGCTTCCCCGGGGGGGGAAGGAGTCTAACTTCAAGGTTTCTAGACTGATCCCAAAATCAGGACATTTAGTTACAAATATACTGCAAGGGAATTCTAGTCAGGGGTTCTCTTTTAATGTGTGGTATCAGAGATACCTCTTGAGCCTGGCTTGAAGAACCACAAAGCAAAGTCATGAGCAGTTTTGACCACAGGCCTGATGCTGGAGCGATCTCACTGTTAGATGGTCAGACCAGGCCAAAGTAAAGGAAGGAAGCTGATGGCTAGGATCTGTTTCTACAATCACTCTCTCTCCCCACTGCCCATGGGCTTCCCCAACACCGAGCAGTGCCCTCCCGCAAGAGCCCAGAACTCAGAGGATGGACTGTGCTGGGGTCTGCCTCAGCCCCTGCAGGATAGATAAGCAGACACTTCATGGGTGACCCTGGCATGTCCTTCAGTTGGACAGGGATTTTGACTTTCAGAGTCCTCCTGGCATCTGCTGATAAATCCGGCCCACAGTGGAGGTGGCGGCTCTGACTGACATTCTTGCTGCTTTATGGATAGAAACAGATCACTTAGGTGTTCTGGTTTAAAGATGTGGAGCACCAATGACCAGCCATGACAGGGAGTTTGCTAAGCTGCTACCACTGTCTGTAGCCCAGTACCAAGCCCAAGAAAGGAGAGGACATCACCACAGAGGGCACTGCAACCTGCCATCGCTGGGAAACATTCTCACTATCATCTGCCCGGACAGCCTGTTGATGGCCTGGGTGCCAGGTGACGTGTGGTACTCAGAATTTGTCATTTGAGAGAAGCGTGTGCCACTGACAAAGCATAGCCACTGTTCCCCTGGGGAGTGCCAGCTCTTGAGGCAAGAAATGGCCAATGCTAAGTGACAAGTGTCACCGCAGGGGGCAAAGGGGCTGGGGGTGGGGTGGGGGGAAAGAGATTCTCCGTCAGGCTAGAAAGGAGCTGACACTCTAAGGAAGTGACTTTCAATGACCTAAAATGCACAAAGGATCCTGCAGAAACCGGAAGCACAGTGCCGTGAACATGGTGGGTGGAGGGTGTGAAGCAAGGCCAGATGGACTATCTGTGCGGAGGAGTCAGTCAGGCCACCAGGCAAGGAGTGAGCAAGCTACGGGGACATAGGATCAGATCAAAGGGATGGAAACCATACACAGACTCACCCTGGCTCACCAGGGGTGGACCTGAGTTTCCTTGACATTTCTGGGCTGCGCATGACACGGGAAAGATGCGTTCGAGGTCCGTGCTGAAGAGGGGCAGGGTCTGTTACTAGAGACAAGAGGCACCTCGGAGACACTGAAGAACTAGACCTGGCTGCCTGGCTGTAAGCACTGACCAGTCAAGCTCGCTGTGGCCAGACACCAGGCATCACTTGGAAAGCAGGATGAAACCTGTTCTCTTCCAGCATTCATGAATTTGCATTCATCCTCCCTAAAGCACAGGGTAGTAAGTGCTTGAGGGAGGCTCCTCTCTAAAGCTGTGGCATGCACTCAACTCAGCACTTTGTGGTGAGTCCATGAGGGACCTAGATTGGCCTTCACCTTGCTGAAGCACACTGATGCTTGGGAGGAAGACAGTGGTACTAAGGAAGTCCGGATCCCCAAGCTGCCTGGGAAGACAGCTCCCTACGGAGCTTCACTCGATCCCTGCTATCCTCCCCCGGCTCCAAACTGCAGCGTCTACTGCCCCGGGCTGGTGTCCCCGGCTTTCAGCTGGCTCACCAGTGCTGCCCAGCCTCCCAGTTCTGAAATCCATCAATAGGATTGTTAAACTGCTGTGACCAACTGGTCCCAGAGCACAGGCAGGCTTCCGTCCATGACACCTCAAGCTCTCTGCACCTCTAGGCAGCTTCGGTACCTCAGTCGCCAACCACAGCAGGCAGGTGACGGTGCTGCCAACGGGAAGCAGAGCTCTGCTGGGGACAGCCTGACACTCCCTGCCACTGTCCCCAGGTTGAAGTGACTAGTCTGACAGAGTCACTTGCTTTGACCGTCAAACAGCAGGTTTCCTTTTTAGAAAGTATTTATCTGTGTTTATGCACGGTGGCTGTTTTGCCTGCTTGTATGTGTCTGTGTGTGCCTGCAGCACCCTTGGGGGCCAGAAGAGGGTGTTGGGTCCTCTGGGACTGAAGTTTCAGATGGTTGAACCATGTGTGCGGGTGCTAGGAATTGAACCTGGGTCCTCTGCAAGAGCAGCCAGCGCTCTAAACCACTAAGCCATCTCTCCAGCCCCCCTCCGGTCTTCTTTCTTGGTCCCTCCTTTGACAAGAGCCTATAACAGGTGAACAGTTCCTCCTGGAAGTGGGCACCTGACTTGTGAGCAAGGTGGGAGCCATGACAGTGTGCTGAGCCGGAGGCAGCAGTGTCCCACAGCCATTCCTTCTGTGTCCCAGCTTTTGAAACTTGGGCAAACACTGGGACATTCCAGGGCAGGGGGGCGTGCAGAGGACACAAGGGTGTTGCTTCTAGTACAAACCCCACAACCCAGTTCTCCTTCCTGCACCCCATTTGTGGAAGCCTGGAAAGGCAGAGCAGCTTTATAAGAAAGAAGTCTGATGCCCGAGGTGGTTCTATATACCTGTAATACCAATGCTAGGGAGGCTGAGGCAGGAGGATTGCTACAAGTTCTAAACTAACCTGGGTGAGACTGCAGTGAGACTCAAGCCACGAAAAGGAGGGAAAGAGGATGGAGAAAGACAAAGAGGGAAGCAAGTAGTTTAGAAGTTACTGTCTCACACAGAGGTGAACCTGGGCTGAGGGTCCATGCTCAGAGGGCTCAGAACCCCAGCACGGGCGCTGGCCCATAAGGAAACTCTGGCCCACACTTCTGCTCAGGTCCAAACTGAGTCTGTAACTGAGGCTCATCCGCCTCCCCTGTTCATTGGTTCCTGCCAGGGAAAACAGGTGAAACGTGCCTACCAGCAGCTGGATTTGCTCTTGGTCTCATTTTGTTTTGTTTCTTAATTCTCACATTTTTAAATGAATCTGATTTAAAAAGCAGGCTAGAGATGATCCGCCCAGAGGCGGGTGTTTGTGAGTGTGTATCTAATTCTAAATCAGGGTACCAGACTTGTGTATATGCCGCCCAGCAGCCTAGCCGTTGCCTAGCAACATAATGATTTGCGCAAGCAGGAGGATCCAGTGAGTCATGACAGGGTGATTCACCAGGAAGGAGGCAGGCTACCCAGAAGGCACGGAGCGGGCCAGCGGGCCAGCCATCGTTCCTAGTCCAACTCAATGCAGCAGTCGTCCTGCTGGGTGAGGCACCTGCAGGCCCCAACTGTGTTGCCAGGACTGTATTTCCTGCTGTTTGCTGCTGGGCTGACCGCCATGCTGTGGTGGAAACCTGATGGAAAGCCCAAGCCTGGGCAGGTTGGCCTGGTCCACTGGGAACATTGACTCATTCTTTCCAAGCCCAAAGCCGAGTGAGGGAAATAGCTGTGAGCTGCCTGTCAGAGATCCTTCCTCCCTTCCTTGAGTGCCTCACAGCACACCAGAGTAGGCAAGGTGTAGGTTCCCTGGCTCATGCGAGTGCCCTGCCCAAGCCACTGGGCTGCCTGCCAGGAGGGTTCTGAGGTGAAACATTCAGCCAGGGTTCAACCCACCTGTTTGCACCCGTGAGAAGGCTGCTGCCTCTCCTTGCTTTCCAGTCAGTTCTGCAGTGTTGTCTCAACCACGCCCTGTGTCGTTTCCATTTGCTCCCATGGCGCTGTTTGCAGAAGAGGGTCATGCTGAGCAGAAGTAAGTGCAGCCGACATCCGTGTGCTTCCTGTGTGCCACTGTTCCTTCTCCTACCTCTGCTTTCCAGCAGCAGCTGCTGCCTGCTGAGTCCATCCTGACCAAAATGCCAGCCCAGACCAGGGTACTGGCTTAGAGAGCTGCTGAGCAGTGCCCCAGTATCTGCTGGCCCTCGGGGTACCGACAAACCAATCAAATAGCTCCAGACTAAGAGTCAGGCCAGTGCTGGGCACAGGACCTCCCACTGTCCCTCCCAACACTTCGCTGGTGCTCAGGATCTCCCGGAGGACTCTCCCCTGGCTTCCCTGCCCCCTTCCCTAAGGTCCTTCTCTGAGGGTAGCCCCACTTCTGTGTAGGGAAGTGCCACATGGTAGAAACGAGCCCCGCCCCACTCCCAACTGCAAAGAGGCCTGTGCAGCTGCAATGTTTATTGAGGGGGCACCTGGAGTAGCTCCCCCTACAACCTGAAAATCGGAGAGGGACATGGCAGGTTCTGCAGACCCTCACCATGTCCCTGGCCCACCTCTCCATGAGTACCTCGGGGTCCCACTGCAAGCTGCAAAGATGGGCTTCAGGGCCTCCACTCTGTGTGCTGCCTCGGGCCTGCTGAGATGAACCAGTGCAGCAGAGACAGGCTCTGTGAGAAAACTTTGGTGGCAGAGCACTCCAGGGGCCAGCCAGCCCCATATACCTACGGTTCCCAGAAGCCACCACTGCGGATCTGATGCTCCCTCCACAGCAGAGTCCTAGCCCCCTAAACCCACACCTCCTTTCTCTCCTGCAATGTTCCTTATTTGAAGTAATCACTGATAAGCCTAGCAGAGATGTTTTCCAGAACAGAAAGGGACCTGAGTGATCAGCTAATGGCTTCACCCAGACACACAACAGGCAAACAAACAAAATAGTGCCCAAGGGAAAGGGGCAGGTAGAGTGAGGTCTAGGGACAAGGATACGTTGCTTCCAGCTCTCTCCCACTGCTTAAGCCTTCACTTGAGCTCTAAAGAGGTCCTATATTGCTGGTATCCATGTGCCCTGAAAAGAGTCCCCAAAATTCAATGTTTCAACACTGTAAGGGGTTTAGCTCAAAGCAGACGCCGTGACACACCCCAGGAGCCCCATCCTGACAGTTACAAGGTGGACTCGGGAGCCCTCAATTCTGACCAGTTCACACAGGACATGAAGACATGTGGGCTAAACTCTGAGCCACTTCAGTCTAGGCTGTGCCTGTGGCAGGACAGTCCTTTCCAGAAATGCGAGGGGCGTGATGTGCCCACGTTCACACAGGCCAAGAGATCCCTGCTTTCACCTCCGTGCTGTCTGCAAGAAGCAGCGCTTAGAGGGAGGCTTTACCTTTCTAAGCATGTGGCTGGGAAGTCTTCACCGGGGCTGACCCACACGGGTAGGGGAACACAGTTCATGAAATGACCACCTCCAGATAAGCAAGAACAAGAACTTCCCGGGCACCTGGTGGGACCTCCTCCCAGTGGTCGTTCCCCCCACAGTGGGCCTGAGAGTTGAGCCTGCCCCCCCCCCCCTTCTTCCAAGGATGTCGCCTACCTAGATGTAGCAGGAGGACACCATGAGGAGAAGGGGCTTCTGTCTCCTAAAGTAGTAGCGACAGACCATCCTGCCAGCAAGTCTCTGCATGCAGGCAGTGCGTTGGTATATGCCCTGAGGCCTGCATTGAAACAGTCCAGTCAATGGTAGGCAGGGTTCTCTGTGAAGACACACACACACACACACACACACCGCAGAACTTGGCACTCGCTACCCAAATGTCCTGTGCCTGAGAATCCAAGGAGAATTTCTTCCAACCCCACATCAAGTGCCTATGTGGCACTTCTGAAGCAGGGCTGGCCCTGCCTTTGTCCAAAACCCAAGGACTTGAACCCTAAGCAGTGTCCTGGCAGGCTGCTGAGAAGGGGAGTGCTCTGGGAGGTGTGTGTTGCTGGAGAGGCCCCCCAGCTCATTCTGGCCTGCACGGGGCGGCCGTCTCTCCAGGCTCCTCCCAGCCTGGCCCAGGTGAGTGGCTGGCTTGCTGTGCTGCGGTGCCTCCTGCTCTACCCACCCCCTTCTGACTGGCATGGCAGTCTTTATGACTGCCAATGCAGACCCTCTGCTGTGGTGTGGGTGTCCCCAACCCCATCCGGTAATCTTCAGCGAGTCAGGAGTGATGTTCTTCTCTGTCGTTGCTGTTTCAGAAGCCCGGAGGTCATGAGCACTGTCTCAGGTACACGGAGCACGACCGTCACCTTCACTGTTCGCCCCGGCACCTCCCAGCCCATCACCCTGCAGAGCCGACCCCCCGACTATGAAAGCAGGACCTCAGGACCGAGACGTGCCCCCAGCCCTGTGGTCTCACCCACAGAGCTGAGCAAAGAGATTCTGCCCACCCCTCCATCTGCTGCCGTGGCCTCTCCCTCCCCCACGCTCTCAGATGTCTTTAGCCTTCCGAGCCAGTCCCCAGCAGGGGACCTCTTTGGCTTGAACCCAGCAGGACGAAGCAGGTCACCATCTCCTTCAATACTACAACAGCCAATCTCAAATAAGCCTTTTACAACTAAGCCTGTCCACCTGTGGACGAAACCAGACGTGGCAGACTGGCTGGAAAGTCTGAACTTGGGCGAACACAAGGAGACCTTCATGGACAATGAGATTGACGGCAGCCACCTGCCAAACCTCCAGAAGGAAGACTTGATCGATCTTGGGGTGACTCGAGTTGGGCATAGGATGAACATAGAAAGGGCTTTGAAACAGCTGCTGGACAGATAAGGGTGGCTGCCCTGGGCCTTCACAGACTCCTCTGTTATAAGTAGAGATGGGCTTTTGTTGAAATGTGTGGTGGCCAAGCAGAGGCTGAAAGCACCGATCTCCGATCCGTGGGTTTTTTTCTCTGGGTACCCAAAGAAGTGCTGTGGGTGTCCTTGGTACAGCCAAACCAGGACCTCAAAACCCAGCTCTCCGTGCAGATTTCTTGGGCGGCTTCTGTCCAAAGGGACGGTAAGGGGGTTTTCTGTCATGGTCTCAGAGTGTCCTGTCGATGGCCTGTGGGACCCTCTCCTCCTGTGGCAGGTACCAGTGTACTCCAGATACCTCCTGAGGCCTCCCTCCTCTGCCTTCTGAGCAGCTCTCACCCCTCCGCCCCAGAACAGCCTTTCTTCAGGCCTGTGGCCCCTGGGTGGGCTCCTCGGCTCCCGACCCTCCCCTGTGCTTGGCTCTCAGTGAGCAGCTCCAGGTGGGGCCCTGCCTGAGCCAGACAGTAGCACCATCCGTCCTTCCCGCCTCTTTGTCCGACTCCTGTGAAGTGCATCTGAGCTCCTTTGGCCCCAAGGTCCTTGGCAGTGGTGGCTGTGTGGACAGGATCGTGCCCAGCTTGCTTAACTCCATTTCTTTATTTCTGCAAAGCGATTAGCATAATTCCAGGGTAGCCAAACCGAAGTCACACGGAGTTAGTCAAAGCACAAAGTCACGATCCTGAGGAGGAGGGAGGCCTGGCCGCAGAGCCAGCCGGTGTGTGGCCACCCAAGCGTACAACCTCCTCCAAGACAAGAGCCGGTGGGTGTCTGCCCGGAGCATCTGCCCAGGAGGGAGAGGTGGGGGCTCTCCAAATTTACTTTAATTGGCTGCCTGTTGAGCTCCACAGAGGTCAGGACAGGTGAGCATCCGCTCTGACAAGGACAAGAAGACCCGAGGCACGTGGTAAGCACGGCTGCCATAGGGGAGTCGTTGTCCTCCCTGGGAGCGAATGGGATGCCATGCCCTCCATCCACACCGGGCCATAGGTGAACCTCCTGCTGAGGCAGCCCTTCGGCTCTCACAGCCCGAGAAAGGTGGAACTCAGGGGCCTTTCTCCCTTCTCTCAGCGGGGATCCCACCAGCTTGTCTTAACCGTACGTCTGGGTCTCAGAGAAGCCCGTGGTCAGGACCTGGTGGGGAATATAAAATAGGGCGCAGGCTGTGGTAAAGTGTAGGTTTGCGTAGAAAGGAAGGTGGGAGCACCCTGGACCAAGCCTCATCTCAGGCCTAGCCACCTGAGCCTACCCTCCTTGCCCCCAGATTTCTCCCTCCCAAAACAATACCTCTAACATCCCCGGGAGGTCACACCAACAGCCACCACGCAGCCAGCTAGGCTCCCATTAATCCCCCTCTCCCTCGAACTCAGAGGAGACGTGAATGTCAGGTTACGGTTTTATTATTTCAGAACTAGCCCAGCCCATCTCTAATTATAAAACATTTTTTTTTATTTTTACTTTTTTTTTTTTTTCCTTCACTTATGCTCACAACCATGTGTCTGACGAGGCCTGGAACAGCTCTAGAATGAATACATAAAGTTTAGCAATTTAAAAAAAAAATCTTTCTTTACTGCAAGTTTAAATATGTGTACAGATAGTTCATAAGCACAATATTTTAAGAAAAAAAAAAAGTGGCTGGTCTACTGGGCAGCCTATGTGCCGCCTAGTGCTAGAACGCTAAAGGGAAAAAGGTTTGTAGTTTAACACTACCGTTTCCTTGGGACAATTGTTCAAGCGCCCTTTTTAAAAAATCATCCTTCCCTGGACACACCAGAACCTGCAGCACTGGCTCGCTTTCCAGCTTTTGCCACAACTTCATCACTGAAGGGCAATTATTTCTTCAAAAGGATTAGAATCCACGACTTGGCAGTTCCTCCAAAAACAATGCATACACATGTACATGTGTGCACACACACACACACACACACACGCGTGCGAGTGCAACCCACCATGCATGCATGCACGCGCCCCTTGATACGGAGACCAAGGCTTCAAATCTTATTCAGTCCCCCAAGCCCTTCGCAGGCCAACCCCAACTTTCGAACCATCCGATCAACTGGTACCAGGTGACCGCTGAGCACCTGAGTCTGGCTTCTGCCATTTTCCCACAGCAAGGAGAACAAACGAGTCACACTCCAGAGACACTGCCGATCCAGACACTGCGGGTAGCCAGGGAAGAGGTCAGAGAGTGTGAAAATGCGGCCCCACCATTAATTTGTCTTCCAATGGGTGGTTCCCTGAAGTCCCCACAGTGTGCCCTGCCACTGGGCTCCTTTCCTCAGCTTCTGGTTGGCATTACCTCTGTGCTCAGTGCCAGGCAGATGCTGGGCAGGAGACCTGGTGGCTTGGGGTGCGCTGAACTTAGGTGGCAGGTGACAGGCCATGACTGCCTTCCTTAGACGTCAAGCCACATGCCACCAAGCAGAAGCAAGCTGACTGGCAGCCTTGGAAGCTGATAGGCCAGCTTTGCTTTGCAGTGTCTGGACCTGTCAGACCCCACCCCCAACCACCCAAACACACACATTTGCCTAGATGACTGGGTCTCTATCTCCAACCAAGTGATTTGGCTCAGAAAGCAATAGTCCCTTATTGACATCGCCACCCATTTTTCTCCCCACTCGGAATGTGTCAGGACCAGGCCCTACCCCAGGACCCTCTTCAGTGGTGAATCAGATGTTAAACTGCTCATAAGGACCATGTTACCACTATTCCAGGTTTTAAGATCAACTTTTGTTATATACTGTAATTTAAATAACTGCATAAATTAACATGCCTAGTTTCTGTAATATTGTGTATACAAAACCAAAATCTCTCAAGCTGTAAATTGTGTATACCTGCCGGGATCCCTACTCTGGGTGTCCGTGCACATTTTAGATTTAATTCATACAATTAAAAATAACTCAATGTGACTGCTGACGTGCTGAAACTTTACATAAGAATTATTTGTGATACTTTAGTTAATAAAATGGTGACTTTTTTTTTCCTGAGTTATTGAACAAGCAATTACCCAGCTGACCTGGCAATGACTTTTTTTTGTGTGTGTGGGTGGGGGAGGGCCACAAATACTGATTTTTTTTCTCCCATCAGAAATTTTGGATTTTAAATACTAACATGTTTCACACTGCAGTTCGTGTGTGACAACACATGTCACATTATCTTTGTTGCTGTTAAGTTTGTGCTCTTTTTCTTTTTAGACTTTATTTATTTAGAAAGAAAGAGAGAAAGAGAGAGGGAGAGAGAGAGAGAGAGAAAGTTCCTGTACTTTGCACTTTTCCCCCCAAATCCTTCGATCTCTTGTATGGCAACCAAAATTACTGTAAAAAAAAATAAATATACTCTTGCAATAAGGTTGTGGTTCTGATTACAAAGGGGAAGGTGGAACAGACTCCCTCAGAGCTGTCAAGCTTGCAATCGGAGGCAGGGTGTTTGCACACTTTAGCCAGCTTTATCTGGACAAGGCGACGGGATGGCGTCTTTCCTTCAGCTGCTTCACCTCAGGCCCGTTTCCTCAAGTGCCCTCGTTGTCTAAATGGAAACCTTGTATATTATTTCAGAATGTGCAAACTGTCAAGGTGGGCTTGTGTGACCATTCCTGTGAGCATGGGCCCCAGACCTGGCTGTCCCTTTTGTTTCGGGGTGGGCGCGGGGGCACCCCAGAGACCGAGCCAGAGCCAGGCTCTGCTCCCTCTTCTCTGGGAAGAGAGGTGTCCTCACAGCCAGCCAGAAGCCATGGGAGCTGAAGACCAAGCGGCTACTCTGGCTGATCTGACCGGGCGCTGCTTCCACAAACAGCTGTGGGCCAAGGCCGGGAGAGCAAGAAAGAATCTGGGTCTTTGGCAAACAGCTGAACAGGAGCCCAGGGCCATCTGTGCACTCCTGGAAGTGTATCTGAGAGACACCGAACCTCTCTGCCTCCTGAGTTCCCCAGCAGGCTCTCTCCTTGGGCACCCCCTCATCCAAGTAGCAGCCACTGAGTCCCCATCTTTGTCCTTTGCTCCCTGCACTCCTGTAGTAGATTCTCCCAGACCATCAGCTCCCCCAGCCTCACTGTCCAGTGGCTTTTCCCAGACTCCTTGGTAAAGTAGGCATTCATCAGGGGGACATCTGACCGTCTCTTTACTTGACCTGTATTTGAGGCATTTGCTCCCCAGGGGTCTGGACCATGCCTGCACCTACGGATGCCCTGGGTGGAAACGTCCTGGATGGAGGGGGTCATCCAGCCACTGGCATACAGAATGCTCACTTTGAGCAAAGCCTGGCAGTGTCCAGTGCCCCGCCCTGTTTCTAGCAGCCCATGGCTCGCTCTTCAAGTCCCCACTGTCCCGTTGACACTGTTTCTTTCCGTGCCCTGGGACGTGGGTCTGCAGCTCACAGTCTTTGCTGGTGTATGTTTAAAGTCACAGCGGCCACTGTCCACGGCTTCTACTAGAACTCTGTTCACAGCCAATCCGAAACTTTAATACGAGCCTTCAAATAAATGCTGAATAGGAAATTTGATTTAAAAACCAACAAACAAAGCGTGTGCCTTGGGTGTTTTGAACTAATCGGCGTAATACTGTAACTGTGTATTTGATGAGAGGATCGATATACCTTCGATGTATAATGTAGCTGATAAAAATAGTTCTAGTGCCTTGTCTTCTGAACTGAGACGCCCACATCAATGCACAACCTAAAGAGACAAAGCCCGACTGGAGAACTGAGTGCTGAGAGGAGCTAGCCCCTGTGCGGGAGGGCCCCTTCTCATCGGAAGACTGTGGAACACATACAGTCGTTTACGCTTAAAAAAAAAAATAGAGAACGTTGAAACAGAATTGTGTTATCAATTAATTTTCCATTAAAATGCTCTCTGCTATATCATGTTCAGCATTTTTTCATTTAAATACAAACATGTTTTAGAGAATTCTCTTGACGGGTGGTGTCGTTTCTGAAGGCACTCTGGGTGGGCAGCGCTTGTGTTGTGTCGCCCCCTGGTGGTGATGCTGGTCAGCAATGCTTAATCGAGGTCAGCAATGGGCTTTGGTTTCAAGTTTTGCTAAAAGTACACAAAATATGTGCATCCTCGTGGCTGTGTGAGGCCACGCACGATCCTCCTTTGAAAGGAAGAGGACATTAGAAGTATGTCAGTGTAATTCTGGTCTCACAACTGCCAGCTGTTTCTAGAAATTCAAAATGTCAGACTCTCCTGAGTGGCCTCCGTTCCGGGTGCACACATTTTGTCCCTGGGTCTGGACTAGTTACAACTATAGTGATCCTTGGGGGACTCTAGCCAGAGAGGCGAGTGATGCCACCACAAACTGTGTCTCCTCAGCCTGCTGATGCAGAGCCAAGGCGGAATGTGCCTATGTGCACTGGCATGCCATAGGGTGGCACTATCTCTCACACACACACCTTAAAGATGTGAGGAGTGCCTCACACTCAGAATTCTCCCACCAAACCCCAAGACTGTGGTGGGGCTGTGCTCCAGCCTGCAGGCTTTGGACACACAGGTCACAGAATTTCAAGCAAGGTAAGTCTCAGTAACCCCAGATTGTGAATCAGGGTGTGCATGGAGGACCACCTTCTGGGGTCAGCATTACCTCCGCAGAAGGCACGTGACCCTAAGGTCAAGAGTCCAAAGGTGGAGCTGGGCGTGGTGGCACGCCTTTAATACCAGCACTCAGGAGGCAGAGGCAGGTGGATCTCTGCGAGTTTGAGGCCAGCCTGGTCTACAAAGTAAGTCCAGGACAGCCAAGGCTACACAGAGAAACCCTGTCTCGAAACAAACAAACCCAAAAAACAAAAAAGTCCAAAGGCAAGACTGGATTCGGTTCACAGCCACTGGCTCACCCAAGTCATATGACCTAAGGTCAAGAGTATAAAGGAGAGACTGGACAACACCCACAGCCACTGGGCAAGATGGCCAGGCATCCTGGGGACACAACCAGGACAAACCTGGACTTAACTCAGTAGCCACTGGCTGTCCCAGCTGGTCATAGAAATCAGCCACTCTGCTCCCCAGAACTGTTATAAAAACATGTTCTCTACCCCGGCACTCAGGGAGTGTGAGGAGCACACCACATAAGCATAAGGGGAGTCCAGGCTGGGCACAGAAGAGTGCCCTCCTGGGGTGTGTGCCAGCTATGGTGTGGAACAGTGTTTCGGTTACGTCACAGTCTCGCTGTGGAGTCACGCCCTGCCCAGGTCATGGAGAGAAGAGGGCCAGTTGACCATGCAACCTCCCTGGCCAGGTTCACCCAGAGGTAAGAAGCCACAGGTGCCTGATGTCAGGGTCATGACCTTTCCCCTTCTTCCCAAGTTGTTAGCGCAGCGCAGGGGTGCTGGAAGTGTGGACTACACACCAGCTTATAGAGAGGAAACGGAGGCTGGATTCAGAAACAGTGAGACCAACCTAACTTCCTTACCTGTGGTCAAGTCTGCCAGATATAAGGACTCTAACCCTCAAAGGGCACCTTGGGTAGGTGTGGCATTGACTTCTACGTTTCCTGAGAACTGTTGCCAAGCTGATATCCCTTTTAAAGACGAGAGGGCTGAGACCGAGGCGCTCACAACCTCTACTCAGTTGTGAACTGCCTGCAGCTGCTAGCATTTTTCTATATGGCCTGTCAGTCATAGCTGGCTCTGGTGCCCATGGTGACCTGGGTCCTAGCCCACCTTGGTGGCTTTTCTCCTTCGGCTTTCTGTACTGGTGAGAAGAGGGCTCTTCCTTCTGCCCCTTCCAATCACAGCTGTGACAGAGGAGGTCAGAGCCAGGAGCAGCCATAAGCACAGACCCACCTCCCTGAGGCCACAAAGGAAGCCGGAACAGGGCAGAGGCTGACCTCCCTGACCACGGACCACACCATCTGCGCCAGCTCAAGGCAACCCTTCGACCTTCAAGCAAGAGTTTGTGAAATGTGACTACAAAGACCCTGTTACAGACCCTGAGAATGCAGTGGCTCTGAGGGAACCCTACAACCTGAATCCTTCAGTGCCCCACGGAGCTCTCCGCCCTCACTTGAACCAGCTTTGTATCACAGAGGGGTGCTGGATGGATCATGTGGCTGCTCCTCTCCATCATGGGAAAGGAGACCACAGAAGGTGAGAGCATGAGAGACAAGCCACGTGTGTTTGCAGCAGGCACGCAGAGACGGTTGCCCTGCCAGTTCTCAGCTGTGTGCAGGAAGGCGGGCTCAGGATCGTCTGACAGGAGACACATTCTGGGAAGCAGGAAACCAGCACAGTTAGACCGATGCTGGGTTCATCCCACTGGGTTTGAGGGTCATCCCCTCACTGGATGCACACTCGGACATAAAAGAGGGACCCAACAGCCTCTGTTCTAAAGCCCTTGGTCCTGGCCTTGTTTTCTTCACTTTCGACCCTAGGCCTGTTCGCATGGCTTGCAGTATCCCTGATTCCTCATGGAGAAGTGGCAGGTGTTCTCATTTTGAACACTACTCTCTGGTCATGGCATGGCTGTTGCTGTCAAGACTAGCTGTGTTTACCTACACGGGACCTCCAGGAGACTGTGTCCCCCGTGGTCACTCTTTGGACGGGGTGTTTCCAGATTCTTGGTATCTTGTTCAAAGAACTGAAAAAGTGCACACAAGCAGAGAAACAGCAGGGGCTTTATTCAGAAGCAAAGTTTTGTATAGCAAAGAAGCAGCAAGCCAAGAGGGTGCATGGCTGGTCATGCCTGGACTTTCTTCTGTGGATCCAGGGGACAAGGTGGCTGCTAGGTGTGGGTGATGAAGAGTTTTATGGTTTGTTTGTTTGTTTGTTTGGGGGAGGTTTCAAGACAAGGTTTCTCTGATTAGCCCTGGCTGTCCTGGAACTCTTTTTGTAGACCAGGATGCCTTGAATTCAGAGTATCACTGATCTCTGCCACCGAGTACAAGGACTGACTGAAGGCTCACATCACCACACCTGCCTGGTTTTGTTTTGATTGACAGGTTAGGTTGTGTAAGTCTTGTTCTCCGCTCATTTCCCTTCCCATAATGCATCTGGCTTTAAATGAGTGCTGCGGACCACACACAGGCACACTATGGTAACCTGGGGTTTTCCCTGAAAGCTCACTCTGAGGACACATTTTCCTTGCTGTGCATTCATCCGAAACCAGTACAGGCTAGATCTGCACACTGCCTCTAGGTCGCAGGTGTGTTCCTGGACGTTTGACCACAAAAAGGGTGTGCAGCTCAAGTCTCACAGGCATCTCAGGAGGCTTCAAGGGAGCACGTGACACCCTGCCCCACCCCCTCCACCCCGGATATGTTAGCGGTTAAGGGCTACTTCAGCTACGTAAGCACCCATAAGCCTATGTACCCTGGATACCGCAAGTGACCCCCTTCACCTGTGTGCCCCAACTGGCTCCTCAGCCACACTCTGCTAGTCAAAGATGAAAAGCACTGGATACCAATCTGAGCTCTTTGCTTTGCTGTCCGTGCTCCATCTTGCCGTGACCTTCATGGCTTTGGGATTGGCTACTTGGAATTCACACAGGCACGCTCACACACACACACACACACACACACACACACACACACACACACACACACCTTCACTGGGATTGGGTGGGTCATGTTCTCTGAAGGAGACCCACCAGCAGCAGCAGCTGGGGAGGAAGCAGCTTTTATTATATACAGTGTAAATGAGGAGGAGGGGGGCTAGCTGACCTCAGCACTGGGTCTCTGTAGGTAGAAGTGTCACATGGCCGTCATCCAAGAGGAAGATGCTATGGTTGATGGAGCTGTTGCACACAGCGTTGACATCCACACAGACTTTGCTGTGCCTGAGCCTGGCCCAAAAAAAGGTTTCACCACTCCCGTGAGTCTGAGGTATTGGGGCCTGTAACATGGTCACGTGCATGTCAGTAATACACACTCCTCCAGGACTTCATCCATTCCCCCGGACCATCTAGGGTAGAGAGACATTTGGTCGCGTCTCCCAGGAAAGTTGATGCAGCAGTTGGTGCATTAAACACGGACACAACAACAAAGCAGAGACGCATTTTTAAGGCCCAGGGACACTGTGCCTAACTGAAGCTAAGCTAAGCTAAGGGTGTAGTATTCTGAGATGGCTATTCCAAGCCTTCTTTTCTCGGAATGCACCTCCCCAGCTGTGAAGACAGGGAGCTAAGGTTGATCCATCTCAAGGTGGAGTGTCCGGGGGTGGGAGGCAGGGTGGCTGTCCTCCTCTGTGTGGCAAAGAGTGGCACAACTCTTTCATGAACGGCTCTCTCACATGAGTACAGGGAAGCCCGAGCAGCTGGCAGACTGGAGAATACATTGTGGCCAGTGAAATGACACACATGGGACATGACTGCAATTCTGGGTGACTGGACAGGCAACTAAGACTGAGCTATCAGCCTACACAGCCTTTGTGTAAGGAGGGATCACAAAGAGACACGTAGGCGCTGTCCTTCACACTAGGTTGTGACTGGGCAGGAAAAGGTGGGTGGAGATGTTGGTTACTGTGTCTTAAGACTAGAGGACCTGAAGAGACACCTAAGAAATTACACTAAGAAATTTGGGAGGTGCAAAATGGGTCACCCCACAAGTTGGGGATGTAGCCTGTTGGTAGAATGCTTTGCCTCGTGTTCATGAAACTCGGCATTTGCTCTCCAGTGTGGAATTAGACTGGACATAGTAGCAGATGCCTGTAGTTCCAGCACTCGGGGATACCATACTGTCCTGTTTCATAAGCATCTGACCAAGACCTGCACCTTCCCCATGCTGCATGGCCTTCCTAGGAAGACAGAGAGAGAGAGAGAGAGAGAGAAAGAGAGAAAGAAAGAAAGAAAGAAAGAAAGAAAGAAAGAAAGAAAGAAAGAAAGAAAGAAAGAAAAGCATGCTTACCCCCAAATATGGGAAGCACAGACAGGACAATGAACGAACATCCACCTTGGTGAAATGAACACGTTTTGTATTAGCTGCTTCTCTGTTGCTGTGATAAAGCACCATAACCAAAGCGGGGCCTGGTATATACCTCTAATCCCAGCACTCAGGGAGACAGAGGCAGGTGGATCTCTGTGAGTTGGAGGCCAGCCTGGTCTACAAAAGGCAAGTGCAGGACAGCCCCGGGTACACAGAGAAACCCTGTTATGAAAAAACAAACAAATACACACACACACACACACACACACACACACACACACACATCCACCATAACCAAAGCGACTTATAGAAGGAAGGGTTTATTTGGGCTTACAGTTCTAAAAGGGCGAGTCCATCACGGTAGGAGGCACCACAGCAGACAGTAGGCATGGTGACTAGAGCAGAAAGATGAGCTCACGTTTTCAACACAAGCAGAAAGCAGAGAGTGAACCTCAAGTAGAGCAAGGCCTTATAACCTCAAACTCAGCTGCCAGTGACACACTTCCTCCAAAAAGGTGGCACCACCCAAACATCCCCCAGCCAGCGCTACCAACAGGGAACCAAGCGTCCAAAACCAAACCTACGGGGACACTGGCCATTCAAACCGTAAGTCTGTCAGGGTTGCAGGAGCATGGGTAGCTACCCCACTAAAAGGATCAGGGCCACGAGGCTTTTCCTGTGATGTCCGCCTGCTCCTTCCCTTTTGGAATAAGAATGTCTACTCTCTGCTTTTATATGATGGAAATAAGTATTTAATTTTATAGAAGATCACATTTAAAAGACCTTGAACTTTGAAAGTGTTGGAATTTTTAAAGACTATGAGGGTTTTTCTAAAACATTTTTTTAAAGATTTATTAATTTATTATTTATACATGTACTCCCTGCACGCCAGAAGAGGGCATCAGATTTCATTATAGATGGTTGTGAGCCACCATGTGGTTACCGGGAATTGAACTCAGGACCTCTGGAAGAGCCGGTGCTCTTAACCTCTGAGCCATCTCTCCAGTCCCGGTTTTTGGTTTTTTAAATTAGAATGCATTTTATATTTTTAGATAAACACGAGGCCCTGGGGACAAAGGATGGAAGGTGATGGTTTGAAAGTGATGTGTTTATGTGTGCTGACGGGGGGGGGGGGGGGGGGGCGGGGAGGGCAGGGTGATGGCTAGATTTAACTGTCAACTTGACCCTGTGTTAGAGCTCTGAGGGGAGTTTAGATGATGACTGCAAGCGCCTGACTAGGTTTCTTTCATTCTATTTTTTCTTAACTCTCTTCTGTTTGAATTCTGAGCCACTCTTAAACTTCCAGGGGCTGCCTCCAAAAGTAGCAGGGAACTGAACCTTGGACTCTCAGATTCAGGCTCAGGAGCCCTGCCAGCCGAGCTACCCGAGCTTCCCGGAAGCACCTGATTGGGAACAGGAGGCCATTGTACCTGTTTTCTAGTTAGGAAGCTTGTTGCAGGTGATGAGCCTGAGACAGGGGTGGAGGAGCGCAGGGGGCGGAGCTCCAGGAAAGCCGCCACCCTCAGCCCAGCCCACTCCTCAGAGCCTCTGCCCTCCCTTCAGAGCACCCTCTTCTTTGTGGTGGCCACAGGGAAACTGGAGTTGGCAACAGCAGAACCAAAGGCCCCCTGAGCCAGCCCTAACAGACCAGAGCTGTCCCTGGGCCACTTCATCTTCTGGCCTCGCCTGGAAGACACAGGGCCTACCTGAACACAGCTGTCTCCACTCTGTGCACTCCGGAGCTTACCACAGTGACTTCAGGACTCCCTGGAAGCACTGCCCCTCCCTTCACGGCTCCCCTCACTGTCAGGCTGGCTATCAGCAGAACTTGAGTCTCCACCATGAGGCCCCAGCAGCTCAGAGCATACTACTGTCCAGAAATCCCCTCGTACTCTGTGTCTTCCTCAGGCCACAGGGGGCTGGAGGGTGAAACTGATCTTAAGATGGGTAGTGAATTACTCCTGTCTGAGTGGAGGCAAGAATCACACTCTAGCCTTTGAATGCCAAGCAAGCATTCTACCACTGAGCCACACCCCTAAGCCTCTCTGAGAGGAAAACCGGTATGAGGAGGACCATGTACACTGGCTGAAGCCCAGAAACATCTACCTACAAAGTCCTGTTCCTACTAAGTCTCTGTCCCTGCCCCACTCATAGACAGAGGGGACCAGCAGTGGTTACCTTTACATTCCAGGCACCCCATCGCTGCTCGCCCTCCAGTCACGTGAAAGCCACCTTGGTTCCCCAAAGTGGCTGCAATCTCAAGGGCAGAAAGCTCTCTACTGTGGCAGAGGGGTGAGAATGGCTCTCAGGCTTAGATCCCATAAGCCACACTGGCATTTGCTGCTGCCATACATGGCAGGGCTGGCTGCCATACATACCCAGGGCCTTGTGCCTGGAGGTCACATTGGCACAGCAGAAATAGGCACTATAGGCACTATAGGGGGAAAAAAGGCTCCCACAGGCAGACCAGGTGACCCACAGAAACCACCCCCATCGGTTCCCAGCAGTGGAGGGTCCAGGAGGAACAGGACAAAGGGGCCGGCCACCTTCTCGGTATTCTAACTAGGAAGTGGGTGACTGCATTCCTGGACTGGAGCCAGCCCTCCAGCAGCAGACTGGAAGTGAAAGTCTTCCCAAGTAACAAAGCCAAGTGCACATCTGGGCAGCCCCACAGATGGTCACAGCCAGGCTGCAGAGGGGTCAGTGTCCCCAGTGCTGGGGCTAATCGCCACCAGCAGTGACTCCTGCATCTACAGGTCTAACAGTGCATACACCAGCTCCCCCATGTAAAGCTTGAGAAGGGAAATGGCCACAGCTAAGAGTTGGGTCTCTGGGCTTGTCTCCTTCATGAGCGCCACCCAGCTCTGGAAAATGAATGCCCATTGTTGCCCCACTGCTTCAGGGGTGCCAAGAACAGCTTCCGCTGATATCCCAGAGTCCTCTGCACATCCACCTGGGAGCTGCTGGAGGAGCAGCCCCCTTGCCACTGAGACCCACACAGCACGCAGCTCTGAGCAGGTCCCAGTGGTTTGTTACCCCTTCATCTGCCCGCTGCTTCTCTGCTAACCCTGGCTGGCCCAGACAGGCCCTCCTCATTACTCTCTCCACACTGCTGAACTGCACCCTGAGGAGAAATGATACCTTTGGCTGTAGCACAACCATCAGGATTCATTTAGAGGCTACTTCAGGAGTGTGTGTGTCTGCCCCACACTTAGAGAGGTCAGAGATCAACCTCGGATGTCACTCCCCAGTAACTGTCCACCTTGTTTCATGAGGTAAGACCTCTCAGTGAGACATGGAATACACAAATGGACTAGGTTGGCTGGCCAGTGAGCCCCACAGACCTTTCAATCTCCACCTCCTCAAGGCTGGAATTACAGGCAAATCCCATGGCATCTGGCTTTTAAAAGATTTAGTTATGTGTATGGGTATCTTCATGTGTGAGCAGGTACCCACAGGGACCAGACGCATGGGATCTCCTGGAGCTGAGGTTACATGTCTGGCCCAACATGGGTGATGGGAACTGAACTCAAGTCCTCTGCAAGAGCAATACAAGTTCTTAACCACTGATGCATTGCTCTAGCTCCCCCAAGTCTCCTTTTCAAACCCTGCATGTGGCTTTTTAAAAGACATACTCTCACTGTGTACCTAAGGCTGGTCTGGAATTCAGACCTCAACATGCCCAGGATCACAGTCACGCACACCCTTCTGAGCCTGCCTTTTTTTCCTGGCTGGCCTTGAACTCACTATGTAGACCAGGATGACCTTGAACCAGATCGGCCTGCCTTTGCCTCCCAAGTCCTGGGAAGAAAGATGTGAGTCACCACACCTGGCTGTGCACCTGGCTTTTCAAACTGAGTACTGTAGACTGAACTCACTCATGACTATGAAGGTGTTTTCAGTGTGACAGGACCTAGACCAGCAGTTCTCAAAGGGTCAAATGACCCTTTCACAGGGGTCACCTAAGACCATTGGAAAACACATATTACAATATGATTCACAGCAGTAGCAAAACAAAAATCATCTTATGGTCGGGGGGTCACCACGACATGAGGAACTGTATTAAGGGGACAGTTGCAGCATTAGGAAGATTGGGAACTACTGCTCTCGACTCACTGGAAATGTAGGCCTCTGGGCCTGCCTGCAGAGACTATCTGATATGTCAGCTGATGTGGGAGGACATCTTAACTGTGGGCAGGACTAAATGTGACTGGACCAGCTGCTTTCACTCCTGCTGCCGTGCCTTCCTCGCCATGATGGACCCTTGAACTGTGGCCCAAACAAGCCTTGCTCCCGAAGGCTGTTTTTGCCAGGATGTGTTATTACAGTAACAATACAAAGCCTAAGACATGCAGCAAGCACTTTACCAACTGAGCCTTCTCCCTGCTCAGATCCCGGGCAGAGAAACTGGCAGCCTGAGAGCACGTCAGCCAAAAGCACCTGTCAAGGAGCGGCCCTTCAAGGCGCTGGGGCTGCCCAGCTGTCCTGGCAAGGGACGGTGCAGCCTTGATAAAGGACACCTGAGCTGGACCCCGTGGGAACCCAGCCGCAATGCCACCTTCAACAGCAGAACATGGAGACCAATTACTACAGGAGACCACACAGCAAATGGATCAAAAAAAGTTTATTCGGAATATTTAATTTAAAAAAATCCATACCTATGAGATGTGCTACAGAATTTCAGATGATAATTCATATAGAAAACCTGACCTAACAACAGAAAGGCAAGGATTCTGCAAGAAAGCACATGGGGAGAAAACAGGCATCGAGCCTCATGTGTCCCAGTGGTGGGGACTCGTCTATAAGGACATGCTGTCTGCCTGCCTGTGCACAATCAGCGTGGCCCAGCCTCCTGTTGTCTCAAAGACTTGAAAGCATCTTAGGGACAGTTGCTCCAGGAAGCAACTGGGCAGCAGGCACCCAGCATTAGTTCACTCCCAGTCTTGCTTTCAGCCACTTCAATCAATCAACCAACCAATCAATCAATCATTCGATTAACTGAACAGATTTGGCAAAATAAAAAGAACACAGCTCCCTCGCAGGGAGCATGCTTCTGGAAGCTTGCAGGGAAAAGCCTGCCTGGCCTGCCTGCCCAGCCAAGTGGCTGGCCACACACAGCACACTCTGGGCTCCTCAGGGGTCGTGAGCAGGGCTAGGACACCCTGCCGCTGACTCCCACGCTGCAAGCCAAGCCCAGGAGAGCGACCAGCACATCTCTTAAGATGCGCTTTGTGCTGTGGGCCTTGAATGCAGATAGGAGAAAGTAACACTTGAAGGAAAGGCAAGAGAAGAGGTTCAACCAAGACTAGGGCGTCAGGGGAGGTACAAGATGAGATGAGATAAGGAGGCGGAGTACAGGAAGCCTGGGATCCTGGCTGAAGTTGTCAGCACTGACAGACAGGACCTCCCACATAGTGTCAACGCTCCAGGACTCCCAGAATCCCCCTCCACTGCTACCTCACTTTCCTTTGGTCCCCTTTCCTCTTCTTCCAAACACTGGACCCCAGAAAGCCCCCTCGCTGAGTGGCCGCTCCAGGAGCCTTCTGGAGAATCCGACTGCCATGGGGGAGGGCGGGGCACACAAGGCCACAGGTACCACCAACCTCAGGAGAGGCACAGACCCTGAAGTGGCTACATACCACGGTCAACCTGGCAAACTGGGATGCTGAAAGTAATCACCCAGGTTCTCTATGAACACGATTATCAGATATTAGCAAATTCTGTGGCAGGACATGGCCTGAAGCATCAGCAGAAGTATTAAATATAAAGGCAATACGTATATTCCCTTCCCCACCTTCAGAGAACAGAAACAGAAACAGAAACCAACTCAAATACACGCAGATGATCTGTAGTGTGAACCCCGTGCTGGTGCTGGTCGGTGCTGGCCGGATGCCCTACTGCCGCAGCTCCACGTAGTTGGCTGGGAAGAGCCCATATCTGCCTTTGCACACCCCGCGCCACCAGCCATCGTCAATCATTTCTATGTTGGTGATGATGTCATCAGGGTCAAAAGAGATCTCATCATCGCCAGCTAGGGAGGGAGAGCAGAGAGAAACTCAGATGGAAACATCACCTGACCAGGTGGAAGGATATCACAACTGAGACCGAGACACCTACCCAGCAAGGGAGAGGGGTGTGGAGAGGATCTTCATGGTTATACACATGACAAGGGCAAGGGAGAGGGATGCCGGAGGGATGCTAAAGTTATACGTGAAAATCTAGACTCTAGAGAGATGTGAGGTGATGGTCAAAAAGTCACAAAACCCATGTGTGCACAGGAAATACATGCCAGGCCTCTGTTTAGAAAGAAAGGGGACTAGAGAATCAAGCCATCTGGGCCTGGGGCCTGAAGAGTTGAGGGAGTCCCAGACATGCATCCCCGTAAAATGCTGCTCAAGTGATAACAAGACTAGGCCAGGAGGAATGGACATGCTGACTTGACACAGGGAGGACCCTGTTGTTTCTAAAGGCCCCTGACGAACGGAGCAAGGTAGCCCTTGAGCACATGTGTGAGGTGTCCTTACTGGGAGAGTGGGGTAAATTCTTGCGGAACCTTGTCCCCAGTTTGTACAGTGAGTCTGTCACGTCTAGGGAGGCTCTGCAGTTTCAGACACCCAAGGATTCAGAAGATAATGGACAAAGGGGTGGGGCAGACATGGGCATCCTTGGCACTTCAAGATAAATTGTAGACATTGTTCCCAGGCACAGTACTGTCCACCTAAGGTGTCACCCGATGGGAAGACTGAGGTAGAGGGATTGTTTTAAGCCTGGGAGTTCAAGGTCAGACTGGGTAACAGACACTGGTTCAAAAGCAAAGATAAAACAGCTTTGTATTTGTGTCCAGAACTGGTCTCAGGAGGAGAATGGCTGGGAACTTCACCTGGGACATTTGTGGCCACAGCCCATAGTCAGTGCCTTACCAGCTTGGTAGTCATACAGGGCGATGGCTGTGATGCCCAGGTCACTTTCGTATCCATCGTAGGTGTCATCCTCTGTAAGCAAAGCAGAATTGCTAAGCAATGTGCCAGGTCCTCCAAACATACTTACCAAGGACTGATGGAAAAACATGCTAAAATAAAGAGCTCCTGATAGCAGCTGAGCTCCTACGTGGTAGGTGCTGGGATGGAGGAATCAGAGACCTCCTAGGGACAAAAGAACTTAGCCAGGAGGTGGTGGTGCACCAGAATAGGCAGAGGCAGGTGAATCTCTAAGTCTGAGGCCAGCCTGGTCTACAGAGTAAGCTCCAAGACAGCTAGGGCTACAGAGAGAAATCCTACCTCAAAATCAAACAACAACAACAAAAAACCTACTATAAGACATTTTCTTAATTAGTATCACCTCTGGGCTGGTGGTCCTGAGTTCTTTAAGAAAGCAGGCTGAGCAAACCATGGGGAGCAAGCCAGTAATCAGCACCCTTCCATGGCCTCTGCACCAGCTCCTGCCTCCAGGTTCCTGCCCTGTTAAGAGTTCCTGACTGGCTTCCTCCATTAATGGACAGTGATGTGAAGTGTGAGCCAAATAAACTGTTTCCTCCCCAATTTGCTTTGGTCAGTGTTTTATCACATCAAACCCTGACTAAGACAGTTCTTGGTTTTCAAGAGTAAAAGCTTAGCCACCAACTCTGACCAACTTCTATAGAGAAGTAGAGCCACATGGACAAGAAACAAGTAGGCCAGCCTGGGCTACAGACTGAATGAGACTGTGATGGCTTGAATAAGAACGGCTCTTTCGGGGTGGAGAGAGGTTCAGTGGTTAAAAGCACTGACTGGCTGCTCTTCCAGAGGTTCTAAGTTCAATTCCCAGCACCTACATGGCAGCTCATAACAGTCTTTGAATGTAGTCCCATGGAATCTGATGTGTAGATGTACATACAAACACCTATACATACATGAATAAATCTTAAAAAAAAAAAAGAATGGCCCCCATATATTTGATTGCTTTGTTACCAGGGAGTGGCACTATTTGAAAGGATTAGGATTAGGAGGTGTGGTCTTGAGGGAATGTGTCACTGGGGGTGGTAGGCTCTGAGGTTTCAAAAGCCCAAGCCAGGCCCCAGCAGGTCCCTCTCCCAACCTGCCTGGGGATCAGGACATAACTCTCAACTTTTTCAGCACTATGCCTGCTAGGCCTGTTGCCAAGGCTCCCCGCCATAAAAATAACAGACCAAGCCTCTGAAGTGTAAGCAAGCCTTGATTAAATGCCTTAGAACTGACTTGGTCACAGTCAGTCACAGCAATAGAACAGTGACTAAGACAGAGAATGAAAAAAAGTCTGATGCCACTAAGAGGCTAGGGCAGTGGAGGCTTGGCACCAAAGGCTGCTCTAGGCCCCCCAGGCTGAGAGCAGCTGAAACACTCTGTATCCATCCCTACAGGGGGGATGAAGAATGCCCTTGGTCTAGTATTTCCTTGGAACCTTGTTTTCAAAGTAAAAAAACCTCACTGTTTGCCTGCTCAGGCACTGGTTCATCTTTAGGGTAGAGGAGATGTGGCCTTTGAGGCGGCTGGGCAATAGGCAGTGCCCTCCGAGGGAGGACTCACCAAGCCAACAAATCCCTCCCCGCCGCAGCCTCAACCATCCGTGCAGCACAGCATGGACCCTCCCAGGACTGCAGGATAGGAGCACTACATCTAGCCCTCCCCAGTCTAGGAGGTGACACAGAACTCAAATTCCTGGACAATTGCACAGCAAGCCAACCCTCCCTGGGGAGCACAACGCGGGGAGGGTTTCTCAGGAACCTTCCCTCCCCTTGGCATGGCTAGAGTGGGGTCCAGTACCTGCTTGGTAGTGGCCGGGAGCTTCGGTGGTCTCGTAGACAGGTTCTGATGTGTAGGCTAGGCCTTGCTGGCTGCTGGCCTCAGGGACACCTGCGGCCTCAGTGCTGTACACGGGCTCCGGCTCACTACTTCGGTAACTCGGCTCTGCCTTGAACGGAACTGCATCCTGGGGAGAGACAAACAGACATCTTTCATGTTATGACGGAAGAGCTCCACTCACAAGTGACCTCCATGGTCAGACAAAGCAAGGGAAGAATGGAAACTTCATACACAGGGAGCAGGGACAGGAAGCTTCCTGTGGCGGGGAAATGTGCAGAGTAAGCTGCCACAGGACACAAGGAGATCACCCAGGTCCAGGACCAGTCCCATATGGCAAGATGGTGGCAGGCAGAGGAGACTGCAAGGCTAATAGCCAGTTCCTGTTTTGATGGCTCCACACTGGACCCTGCCCCATCTTTCCACCAAAGCACCTCAGGCATTCCCTTGGCTCCTGTTCCCAGTTGATCACAGGACCCATCCCTGCCCCTAAGAACGGCACTGTCAACAGCCTCATCAAAGAGCCAGTATCTCGGTACCTGGCCCAGCAGGAGGCCTGGCTATGTGGGAATGCCTCTGTTGGTTAGGCCACTAGCTACAAGGCCACATCCACCTGGCAGGGGACAGCTGCCTGTCATTCAGGGTAAGTGACAATGGTAGGAGAGGGAATCCTGGGGATGAAATGGACCCCTAGGCCTAAGGTGTCCACACTGTCCCAGCACCCATGAGCAATGTTACCTAGCTAATGAAAGGGCAGTGCGAGGACTGGCTGGGATCCATGGGCTGTGGTTGTGGGGAGAGGGGCTTATTTCAGTGAGGGAGCCTCGAGTCCAGGCAGAGTGTGGGAGATGCTAGGCAAGGATGAGACAAGGACTTCACAGAGCTTCATGTGAGGAAGCCACAAGGACCAGAGAACAAGATGCTCAAGGGGCTATGGGAGAACACTGTCTCAGGGCCAAGGGAGGTTTGGTACCAGGGGGAGCACAGTTGGGAGGACCAACACACTGAGCATGCAGCATCCTCCCAGAAGTCACAGGGAAAGGAGGGTCACAGTGCTAGGGGCTGCCCAAAGGTAAGAATAGCCAACCTATGGGGACACCTTGCCCCAGGGACACAGAAGGGGAAGGTGACGGGAGTCTGCAGGAGGCTAGAGCAGCCAGCTAGTCATATGACTACCCACCTCGTAGATGGGGCTGGAGGGCGGTCCGTCCTCAGCTGGTTGAGGACTAGGGGATGCAGGGGGTGTCTGCTTCTTGGCTCTGGCTTGCTCCTAAGACAGAAGGACAGCAAATGCATGGTTACCGGGTCAGCCTAGAAGTCATACCTGCCACTTTGTAAAGGGGTGGCACCCCGGTGAGAAGCTTGGCCCCTGCTGGGAGAGCAGAAAGCCCTGATCACTGGGTCACACACTCATGCCTTCTACAGGGCTCTGGCCTGTGGCACTCCTGGGTCATAAGGTGGCAAGATGCACAGAGATGTGCGGTGGACAGGGACACTGGACAGAGGTGCAGGGTGGCATCAAGCCGCCGTTCCATCTTGCTCTCTGCTTATTTCCCAGTTTGGGACTCTGAGTAAAATGCTACCATGGGACAAGAATGTCGGGGGCCTTTGAGTGGGTAGCTTCTGCATGTGGGAAGACAGGTGGGCTGCTCTTCATAGACCATGCCCCCACAAGGCAAAATCCTGGTTCCCAAGACCGTAACACAACACCAACCAGAAAATAGAAACCATTCCAGCTGTGAGTTGGTCCGAGGCACCCCAAAATCTTGACAAGAGGAAGATGGAATAAAGACAGCTAGGAGGAGTGATGAGAAATGCAAAGGGTAGGTGAGGGAGGCAGCTCCAAGCCAAAGAGCCAGTGCAGCCTAGAGATGCTGATGGTAGCACCCAAGGCCTCTGAGACCACAGCTGGGCAACATACCTCAGCATGCCTGGACTTCAGGGCTCCAGCACCAAATGTGGGGTGTTCTAACCACTAGGGGAGCAAGCTCAGACAGCAACATGGGAAATTTACTGAGATCTACCTGTCCCCATGGAAGATGTTCAGGGTTGCAGTCAGGCCCAGAGACAGGACTGAACTTCACCTATCCACTCCATACCCCCACCCTCTACCCTTCTGTCTAGGGAGAACAATGGTCACACTATGTGCTCTTGAGAGAAACACTGTAGAGATCTAACACAGTCTCTGCAATCAGGAAGCTGTCTGTCCTGGAGTACTAGAACAACCATGGCAATCACCAAAGATGAAACACCCCAGGCATTGGTGGTCCTGTGCACTTAGGGGCAGGATCACTCTGGGCAGTTCAAGCCTCTAGCACAATGAGGAGGCCAGGCTGTTGAACCCATTTGTAACTACAGGCTGTGGGGTTCTTCCCAGCTCTCCCTATACCCAGCTGGGTGCCAAGAAGAGAGGGTTTACAGTCACACAGATTCTGAAGCACAAGGAGGCCAGGTCTAGTCTCGTCATTTCAAAACTGAGAGGAGAAGATGGTTTAAGAAATGAGGCAGGTAGAGCAGAAGAGCACCACCCAGCAGAGGAATTAGTATCAAGAGAATCGGATACCGGAACCAGGCAGTTATCCAGAGCCACACGGCTCTGTCAGCCTGCAGAAATCTTCTAAAAAGGAGACAAAACGCTGTAGTATGCTGCACGTGCTCTGTGGATGAACAAAACCTGAGGTGTGAGCCCTCGCTCTGAGCCTGGGCCTCCCAAGGAGATGTATACTTTATAAACTCACAGTCACTCCTCCACGCATGTCCTAAGACACACTACTCCAGGCTCACTGTCAGTGCCTATGATCTTCATGCCATCTGCCAACTGCACAGCATCTCCTTTAACCACACGTCTTCCCCTGGGAGGTCCAATGCCTCCTTGGGAGGAAATGTCCATCAGCTTAGATGGAATCTCATGTTTATCGATTACTTTGCATGAGCTACTGAAGATTCTGCTTCTCAACCAATCTGGAGAGCCATCGCCATCATACACAAGTGGCCATGGGACCAGAGAGAGGGGGGCTGAGGATTGAAGGTGTCCAGATAGTGGGTGACCAAGTTAGTCTGCCTCACCCTGTAAGCAAGCTTCCTACTAGACCCTCCTGAAGCTAGCTGGGGGCAAAGAAACTCCTCTCAGTGGCAAGCAAGTATATCAGAAGCTTTAGGAAAGAGCCCTTCCCCCACACCCACTTCCTCTGCTCCAAGCAATGACTAGAGTGACAGAAAAGGAACTTCCTCCTCACAGTGTGCCCCACTGCAAACTCAACAGAGGCAGCTAGGCTTGGAAGAGGACACAGCACCATTACTCACTTCCAGCTTCCTTCGAGCCTCCTCCTGCTCCTGCCTCTCTTTGGCCATCCGCTGAGCTCTCTCTGCTTCAGCCTTCCGCCTGTCCTCCTGCTCTCTCTCCTTTGCCATGTTTTCAAAGTTAGCTCGGATATTACTGGTTTTGCTGGTCACTAGAGGGAAGAGAGGACACAGATGTCTCAGAACACTTCAACAGGACAAAAGCCACACCAGGGTGACCTTACAGCAAAGTCATCCTCACCTAGGGGGAAGCATAACAACAGAATACAGTCAACTCACCTTAAGCCAGCCACACACAAAGCCCAAGGGAGATGGATGGGTGTCAGAAGCCCTGGGTCTGGGTCAGTTATTCTAGACACTGTCATAGTCAAGCAGCACAAGCTAAGCTCCGTAACCATGACAGCTGGGTGGGGATGTGGCTCAGCAGGAGAAAAAGACTTAAAATTCTCCAGTGAGGAACTGCGGTGTGGCTCAGTGATAGAGGCCCTGCCTGGCATACACAAGGCCCTGGGTTCCATCTCTAGCACCACCAAAAAAAGAAACAAACAAACAAAAAAAAAAAAACCAAAAAAATAAACAACAACAACAATAAAAAAATGGAAGGGAAAATAGTTTTAAAATGGAAAAAAAAAAAAAGCATTGGTTTTCAATATAAATGGATCCTATCTATGGATCCTTGAATATAACCCTCCCCACCCCCATTCTGTGTGATGAAAGCAGACAGGGTATCAGTCACGACCAGTGAAAGCCTGTGTCAGGAAGAGGCTTACTGAACTACTAAGCTCGCAAGTGAACAGGTTTGTTCTAGGAACACCATTTTCCCTAAGAAGCAAGTTTTAGTGTCTGGCAGGCATTTCCTCCAAGGTGAGCCTGACTGGTAAAGAATATGTATTGCTGAGCCAAGTATGGGGGTGAATGAATGAACGAATGAATGAGGAAAGAAAGTTCAGGCTTCAGCTGGGTGGTGTGTGCCTTCATTCCCAGCACTTGGGAGGCAGAAGCAGGCGAATCTCTGAGTTCAAGGCCAGCCTGGTCTACAGAGTAAGTTCTACAGTACAGCCAGTATTACACAGAGAAACCCTGACTCAAAAAAAAAGAAAAAAAAAAAAAAAAAAGATCAGGATCAGGCTGTAGGCAAGCCTGCTGGGCATTTTCTTAATTACTGATTAATGGGGGAGGCCTCAGCACATTGTAGGTAATGCCGCCCCTGGAATGGTGGTCCTGGGTTCATTAAGAAAGCAGGCTGAGCAAACTATGGGGAGCAAGCCAGTAAGCACCCTCCATGGCTTCTGCATCAGCTCCTGCCTCCAGGTCCTGCCGTGCTGAGTTCCTATCCTGACTTCCTTCAGGGATGAGCGGTGGTGTGGAAATAAGCCTCTTCCTCCCAGAGATGCTTTCGGTCATGGTGTTCAACACAGCAAAAAGCATCCCTAACTGATACGATACAGCTGTCATTTAAAGCCTGTAGTGAGCTAGCTGACAGCTCTGACATCTCAGATTGTACGAAAGGTGAGTAACAGGCTACTCAGATCTGTATCTGAAACAGACAAGGTCCGGGTAGCAACCCACTGGTGAGCAAGGCTCTGGAAGTGTTCAGAGACCACAGCCTGGGGAATCCCCTGCCTCATGCAGCTTCCCTGAGAGCACCCTCTCCCCATGTCTACCCCAGTCATTCCTGTTCCCGTGGAAGGCCCCAGCAGGCAGGAGAAACCTGTGGTCCTGTGACAATGGAACCCTGCTCATCCGTCTGACACTGAGGCTAACTTCCATATTGCTACATCTAAGCACCTCACAGTCTTGTTTTAAAAATATTTTAAAATATTCTTTCTCCCCCTTTTTTGAGACAGGGTCTCACTCTATAGTCTAGTCTGGCCCAAGCCTCACTATGGAACCCAAGCTGGCCTGGAACGTGTGGCAAGCCTCCTGCCTCAGCCTCCCAAGTGCTGAGGTTTTCAGCATATGCCACTATGCCTGGACCCTTCTAATCTGACAGACTGCAGATATCAAGCTCAAGTGGTGCCTGCAGAGGCCTTTGCAAAAGGCCCTGATGATTTTCATGTACCAAAATGCCCCAAGAACTGCTCCTGTATCTGCAGTGGCCAATGGTTACTACCTACTGGTGTGAGCTGGGGATTTCTATCCTACATGCAAACGGCACTCTCTGGATGCGTCTCACTCCTCACATGCCCAGTAGGCACCTGAAGAGACCTGTTTCTGAGCTACTGGACAAAAGCTTGTGGATAACAGACTGAGAAGCCTCTTCTGGCTATAGCTCCTCTTCTGGCTACAACCTCCTCAGGCTATAGCTGGGACCAGTGAGAAGAAAGGTGTTGGGGATACACATGGGCTGCTCCCAGAACCCAGTCACCAGCACCTTTCACCAATACCCCACAACATGAGGCCTCTCCCTCAGCCATGCCTGGGAGAGCACGGGCACTAGCTCTGTACCACATGAACCACACGGTGCTTTCAGACTGCCGGGACTCACCAGCCTCGATGGGGACAGTCTTCTGATAGGCAGAGGGCACCTGGACCACATCTTCAAAAGTAGATGCGTTCTGTGGAGACAGAGAGGGATCAGGAGGTACTGTCCTCGTTCCTTCAAGCCAGGGCAGCTCTTACCTAATGAATGTGAGGGAGCTTCCCCAGCTTTCAAAACACCCCAACGACACAGAGCTGTTGCCCCATCCTGCACTCTGCAGATTCACTGGGGCTCGGCTCCCCTTCCACAGACTCACTGATTATCATGCAGTTGCACGCTCCTGCCCGTAGAACACGAGTCACTGTGAGACTCTGTAGGTCACAGAGTCATCTGACCAGGCCCCTCCTCCCTCTTCTGTGTGCCCTCTCAACACCCCACACCTCAACCACGCTTACGGGCTCCAGAGTTACTCTGGTAGGGATCGAGGAAGCCAGTAGCTAACCTAGGCACAGGCTGGCAGTGCACTGACACGGTGACAGTCTCAGCTATGTGGCTTCTAATTGGATATTCAGAGTTCGGGCATTGACTACTGCCATCGTGTGCCACCTGAGGAAGGGTAGCTAAAGGCGGTCCAAGGGCCCTCCCGAGTGAACGCACACGGTCCTCCAACTCAGTCGGCTCCAGATGGGCTACGCTCAGCTTGACCCTCCTCTCCAGTCTCCGTGCCCATCCCCCTCCACAAGGAAGCTGAGACCACCAGAGACAAACCACCACTTTGCCTATGTCTCATATGGAGCCATTTCCAGCTGAGAACCCCTAAGTCAGAGCTGTGTCCACCTTAGCTGCCTCACTATCCCTTTTCCTCTTCCCAGATACCCTGCCCTAAACTTGACTCCGTCCTGACCTTGTAGAACAACCCTCACCTAGGTGTCCAGGAGGCTGATCAGCAATCCCCTGGGGGAGCCCTGATCCATTTCCACACCCTCCACTCCCTTCTATCACTCACCCAGGCCCTGCCTTCCGGACCACAACACCCCCCTTTTTTCTAAAGCATGCTCTGGGTGATACTTAGGTTTCCTCAACTTTAAGCCAGCCCCAACCTAGCTTCTTAACCCCATTCCCGTTTTCCTGGGTCTCCCCTCTCAGATGCTGTTCTACCCTGCCCATGACAACCCTCACTCGGTCTCCTTCTCCATATAGCCTGGCTCCAAGAGTCCAACAGAGTGGCCACCCCTGTCCTTTGGTTCACCAAAGCCCCCATGGAGGAACACTTTTCCTTTCTAGGAGAAGACAGGCTCAGATCAGGGTCGACACCTTACCCTAACACTATGGGGATAAGCCACTGCTCTTGGGACAGCCTCCTGGCAGAGCCTGGGCCCTGATCCTGCCCCACATTCCCCTGGGCAGGAAGGACCCTAGGCTCCTCCACAGGACAGTAGACAGAGAGAAAATGGCCACACCTGGCTGGCAGGGGCAAAAGAGACAATCCTAACCACATCATTTCCTGACTGAGTGCACAAAGTTAGCGGTCGCCATCTTTGTGGTTGCCGTCACCACCAACCACAGACACCACAACTTCCTCAATGCCAGCCTCAAACACACTCAGTTCCTCATGTCCACAGGACCCTTGGCCACAAGACACCTGGTCTCCTGCCACCTCACCCAGCCTCCCTGCTCAGTCTCTGCTGACTGGCAGAGGTGAAGCCCTGAAGGGTGTCCCTCAGCACACTTGCAGGACCCTCCCCTCCCAATGAGTCAGCACCCTTGCTGCCTAATGCTTATTACCCTCATCTTCTCTACAAGGGTTTTCCAACTCTGCAAGGCTCCACCACTGCCTAGAATCACACAAGCCCCACTCTCAGCGCTGTCAAGTGATGGGGTTACAGGTATGTGCAACTGTGCCTGGACTCAGGTTCCTTCAGTGAAGGACAGGCTGGTTGTTCCACAGGCTTCCCAGGCCCCTTCCCGCAGCAGAAAACCATGTGGTTAGAATTGCTGTCCCTCACTCTTCCACATCTGCACTGACTCTGCTGCTAAACCAGGTCCTAGATTACCCTCCGCTTCAGTCACTTACCCCACCTTTGCAGATAAGCTCCAATCTAACCTCAAAACTTGGCCGCATAGGGACCAGTGAGGGGGGTCGTTGGATAAAGAAGCTGCCACCAAGGCAAACGACCTTAATTCAACCCCTGCAATCCACATGGTAGAAACCAACTCCCACAAGTTGTCTTTTGACCTCCATGTGTACTATGTCCATGTACTATGTGGTACATACATGTGCATGCACAAATATACACACCTACATACATACATGCATACACACAATAACTTGGGTTTTGTTTGTTTGTTTCTTCATTGTTGTTTTTCCGAGGCAGGGTTTCTCTGTGTAGCCCTGGCTATCCTGGAACTCACTGTGTAGACCAGGCTGGCCTCAAACTTAGGGATCCACCTGCCTCTGCCTCCCAAGTGCTGGGATTAAAGGTGTGCATCACTGCTACCTGCTCTGCCATGCACTCCCGGGACCTCCTGTGAGATGCCCTGGTAAGACGTGGGGTGCGGGTAGAAGGTTCCTGGGGTGAAAGTTGCGCACAGTAAGCTATAAGCCTAATGGAAGAACAACTCTGTGGGTGATTCATGCTGTGAGTGACCACAGCCAAGGACAGAACAAACGTCTGTGCAGTTGAGAAGACGCAGCTCACCTCAGGTGGAGAAAAGTGGCCTGCCAGGCCGCCGGAGAACCTGCAGAGCTATCTAGCAACACTCAACACTTCTAGCTGCTAGCTGAACATGCTAGGAAAACAATGCTTTCACCAGGCTCACAGCCGACCCCGCAGGGTCCTGAAACTGGTTAGATGCACCAACAGGCTGCTGAGGGGATCTGGGAAGAGGGAACACACTGTTTCCACAGCAGCGTGCTTTCATGCTGGACAGGATGGCACTGGCCACCCGCTGCCAGACTCTGGAGGCCGAGGCAGTGGGGTCTCAAGTCCCAGGCCAGCCTGGGTGGCATAGCCAGACCCCATCTGAAGGAAAGAGTGAAAAAGGACAGACCAGGAGCCACTGTGTCCCACCTGCTGGGCAACTGCAGCAAGACCAATGGTCCAGCCCCCTCTGTCTGCGGTGACAGTCGGTGGCTAAATACAGCCTCTAAGCTCTTCCAAAGTGCTAGCCAACCAAGAGCTGGTTCTTGCCTGACCTACTACTAATAAAGTTCAAACAGCTCAACATGTCCTCAAGACCCTTGCATCAAGTGCCTGGGTTTCACCTGAAATCCCCTCTAGTCACTGCTGTGCTGTGAGCAGGTACTCAGCTTGCTTGGCTTCGGCCCCAAGTGTGAGACACAATATGAAACAGAGTGTGCTACACGAGGTATGCAGAGTTCCCAGGCGACCACCCCAGGGTCATGGAACAACACATGCCTACTGCTGTGGACAGACCTCCCGTGCTGCGAGCCAAGGGCTCTCCGAAGGACATCCCTACAAGAGCTCGGCGGCCTTACCTTGTCCATCCGATCCTTCTGGACCCCATACTTCCCGCCGAATCCTTTGGCATAGTCTAGAAGGTGGGAAAGGCAAGACCTATGTGAGGCTGAGCACGAGCGAGCAACGGCAGGCACATGCACGTGGGTCCACGAACAGCCCGGGGACACAAACCAGAGCAGAGGGACGTGAAAGCTGCCTGAGGACAGGCTCTCCTGGCAAGGCCAGCTGTCTAACCACAGTGCCCAGTGCAGGCAGGGAGCAGGAGAGGTGCGGGCATGCTTCCAGGAATGGGGATAAGGAGGGGACGGGCAGCAGGCTGGCGGGAAGGAAGCCGAGGAGGGAGGGCACAGGACAGGCCTTTGCAGTGCACACTTGTATAGCACAGTCTTCGCACCAGCCAGGGCCTTATTCTCATCGCTTCCTGGGCGCCTGCTCTACTGGGCACTAAACAGAGCCCCCACCGCAGTTTTGTTCTCTTGCTTTTTAAAAGAAAAAAAAAAAAAAGACTCTGTGTCGAAATGCCACCAGACAGGTCTGTCTGTCGCTGCCACACACACAAACACATGAAAGTGACAGCCATGCAGCTTCGACATCACAGGGACAATGGCCACCTCCATGCAATCTGCTGGACCAGCACTAAGAATATTCACTCCAGGCCTGACGGCACCTGGGAGCCTACACTCCACCCTGATTCCGGGAGACGTGCCTCTGCCTGGACACTTGGGTTCTGGGACCCAGGTCTGATCTTTCAAGCAGAGAAAAACTGTAACAGCCATAGACATCCCCAGGGTATGCCTCGACCTGCCTGTCTCAGCCATGGGCCCAGTGTGCACAAACGGTGTGGCTCTGGGTGGAGATGCTACACAGATAATGTGGCTAAAAAATCAAAACAAACAAACAACAAACAAACAAACAAAAAACTCTGAAACTCTGAACACAAAAACTTTCTACAACTGGCCAAAAAACAAAGCCAAACAAAACGCCACTGCAAAGACAGAGACCACATGAAACACGCCTGTCTTTCCTTCTCCATGACCCTGGCGTCTGGTTAATAGCAGGTCTGGGAGGAGTCAACCCACCTCCCTGTAGGTCAGAGGCAATGAGGAGGAGTTCAGACATTCGGCTCTGGTGGTCAGCATCAATGAGGCCAGAGTTGTCCACTGCAGAAACTAGATTGATCTGGGCTACAGAGACCCTCCTAATCTGAACCCTAAAGGTCAGGGGGGGGGGGGGAAAAAAACAGGGGTGTGGAGGAAAGGAACTGAGCTCCAGGATGTTGCTCTAGGGGTGGAGGACACCCCTGGCAGCTGGTGGCACAGGGAACTGTCACAGGCACTGCGCTGAGCCCTGAAGTCTATGCAAGTCAGCTGCACTGCAATGGCTGCTGGGAGGAGGCAGGGGCAACTGTGCCTTGCTGGGACTCGTGCTTGGCCAATTTCTCCTTGTAATCAAACCCCACAGCGGAGGAGTCCTGCCTCTCGGACTGAACACCAAATTTGCCTCCGAAACCAGTCTTATAGTCTGGAGATCCACGCAACACAGTGGGGAACATGACCAAGAGAGGAAACAGCCAGGTTAGAATCTCGTGAGCATGTGTGATGGTCGAGTACACCCTGTTCAGATGGCAAGAGCTCTGATCTGACCAAAGGGTTAACGAACAAACTTAGGAGTCAGCACACTTCAGTTGAGACCCAGAAGCAGGTTCAGAACTGGATAGTTAATGTAAAGTTTAGTCAGCGCTACTCTAGGCTTCAAGGTTTGCCTGCATGTCCTGCCTAGGCTGATGGCAGGAGAGGGACAGCAGAGGAGTTACCATGGCCACTCCCTGTGCTGGCCCTGACAGGGACAGGGACAAGGGTTTTACCCTCCTCAACCCAGCTTCCCCTGGGACAAGTTCCCACTGTAACAAGAAAACAGTCCCGCTTAGAACAGATGTGAGGGAAGGCTGAGGTAGACAGAATCTGCCCAGCAGAGAGCAGGCCTCAGGTTCCATCCCCAGCACCACTGAAAGAAGTGTGCCTTCCACATGCCATAACCCACCTTACAAAGGAGAACCCAGGAACCCAGAGGACAACCCAGAGGACAGAAGGCCCCCTATGGAGCCACAGTAACCAGGTTCCTGGTAGCTGCAGCCCTCGTAAGGTGGCATAGGAGATGGGTTGGGGCAAGATTACCCTCCCCATCCGCCACCTACAGGGACTTCTGAAATTAGAAGAGACGTGGACAACACTCAGACAGAAGCACGGCTGACACGAAGCACGTGACCGACTGAGGACCGAACATAGCTTCCCAGAGGCCCTTGAGGAAAGCAGGGGGCCAGGCCAGAGAAGGTACCTTTTTGGGACTCATGCAGCTGCAGCTTCTCTTGATGGTCCCAGCCAAGGGCACACTTGTCTTGTCTGTCTGTCTGCACACCAAATTTTCCTCCAAACCCTTTCACGTAGTCTACATGCACAACAGAAAGCCATACCCTGGCGTTACTGCGCAGCCCAGCATGGGGGAAGAAGCAGGTTTCAGATGCAAGAAGACACGTTTCACTAGACTCAAGCTTCACTCGGGCACAGCTGGGATGGACCCTGGCTGACACCTCCTCCAGATGACCATATCTTAGGAGTGTGACTAGACAGGCAGGGCCGACGCATGTGGCCCTTGAGGCCACAAGGTCTCATCACACACAGGCAGATGTGAGTGACAGAACACTGCTACAAGCAACCCTGGGGCTTAGAGTCAAAGATGAGGCCATTGTTTGAGCTCTTATATAACCACAGGCTGGGACTGGCTGTCTTAGACTGACCATTTGAAACACTCCAAGTGACAGATGTTTTCACCCTGGCCACGCCTATCATCCTGAGAGGGGCCAGCTGGAATAAGATGAAGTGGCAGGTACCTTTCTGGGACTCGTGCTTCTCTGTTTTGCCTTGGTACTCAAAGCCCACAGCACTTTTATCCACTTTGTCCTTGTCGATTCCGTATTTGCCACCAAAACCTTTGGAGTAATCTGAAACAAGAACAACACCATATAAAAACACTACCAACAGGTGGGCATGGTGGTGCACACCTGTAATCCCAGCTCTTGGGAGGCAGAGGCAGGAGGATCACTGTGAGTTCAGGGCCAGCCTGGTCTACAAAGCAATCCCAGGATAGCCAATGCTACACAGAGAAACTCCAACCCCCCCCCCAAAAAAAAAAAACACCCAACAAACAAAACAACAACAATAAAAAAAAAAAAAAAACTAGCAACAGGGCCGGTCAGAAGACTAGGGGGTGCCTGCTGCCAAGTGTGAAGGCCTGAGTTCAATCCCCAGGACCCCCATGGTTTAAGCAGAGAACCAACTTCTCAAAGTTGCATCTGACCTCCATACATTTGCACATCCACACACGTGCACAAAATGAATAAATATAAAGAATTAAGCCATCAACAAATTTAACGGACGCATTATACGGTCCTTAAGAAGGTAAAATGTGGGCTGTCAAGATGGCTCAGCAGGTAAAGTCACTTGTCATTAAGCCTGATGATCTGAGCCCGATCCCTGGGATTCACATGGTGAGAAGAGAGAGCCCAAGTGTGGTGGCTCATGCCTCTATCCCAGGACACAGGAGGCTGAGGCAGAAGGATTGCTAAGAATCTGAAGTCAACTTCCAATATACATTGAGTTCAAAGCCAGCCAGGGCTATAAAGTGAGATCTTGTCTGAAAAACAGACAAACAAACCAACTAAAAGAAAAATACAAGGGGCTCGAGAGGAGGCTCAGCGGTTAAGAGCACTAGATGCTCTTGCAGAGGACCCGAGTTCAGCTCCCAGCACCCACACAGTGGCTCACCAACAACTACATGGTGGCTCAAGACCATAACTTCAGTTCCAAGAGATCTGATGCCCTCTTCTGGGTTTGGAAGGCATTAGAACTCACATGTCATACACACACACACACACACACACACACACACACACACACACACCCAGCATACATGCATTAAGAAAAAAAAATAAAAATAAAAAAACAAAGAAATGAAAAATCTTTAGGGCTAAAGAGAGATGGCTCAGTACTTCTAAGAGCACTGACTGCTCTTCCAGAAAACCTGGATTTGATTCCTAGCACCCATGTGGTGACTCAAAACCATCCATCCATGACTCTAGTTCAAGGGGATTCAACGTCCTCTTTCGTGCTTCCACAGATTATCAGGCACACGTGGTAATATACAGACATACATGCAGGCCAAACACTCATACGCATAAAAAACAATGGAAACACAGATTATGTAGAAGGAATATCTTGTGTACTGTGCAAATGTAGCATCTGTCAATATTAAATCTGATGGCCTATAGCTTAGGCAGGAAGTGGGAGGAGGAACATCCGGCAGGCAGAAAGAATTCTGGGAGAGCCAGGTGCAGGAGAGTCAGCCATCAGGATGTGAGATGGACAGATGGATGGTGGCTGAGCAGAAGTAGTCAGCCACGTGGCAGAATGCAGTATAATATAAATTGGTTATTCTGAGTAACAAGCAAGCAGAGAAGAGCCTTAGACATATGGCCTAGGCATTTGTAAGATAATAATCGGTCTCATGAGTCATTATTTCAGGGATCCATAGGGAAGGAAGAAAAAACCTCCTACAACAAGAATACATGTTGAAAATCTTTTAGAAACGCAGGCTCTGCTCTGACAAGGTCACATAACATGTCACTCTTGTCCTACCTATCATAGCATGATTTCTGTAGGTTATTAGGCCCTCTAGGAGAAGCCCTAGGCAATAGACCTATGTGCCACAGCCAACCAGAAGTACAAGCAGCCTCTGGGACAGGCTGGGACAGCACAGAATGCTCAGCACACATAGCCTAAGTTAAGGTTGGCCCCAGGGAAAGAGAAGCACAGTGACCTGTGTGAAGTCATAGCTGCACGCCCAGCCCAAGGAAGAGCCCAAGGAAGGCAGCCAGCCACAGCTATGCAGGTCCCAAGCATACTGGCCCATTTCAAGGGATAACGCCAAGCCAGCATGGCCAGAACTTGTGTGTGTGTGTGTGTGTGTGTGTGTGTGTGTGTGTGTGCGCGCGCGCGCGCGCGCGCACAGGTTCATGTGGCTGTCAGAGGACAACCTTAGGTCCTCATTTTCCAGTGTGTTTGAGACAAGGTCTCTATTGGTCTTCTACCGAGTATGTCAGGCTAGCTGGCTCATGAGCTTCAGAGATTCTCCTGTCTCTGCCTCCCAACAGATAAACTGGGAACACAGACACCCATTCTACATGCCGTGCTCAGTTTTCACGTGAAATCTGAGGGTTCTAACTTGGGTCCTTATACTTGCACAGCAAGCATTTGTACCACTGTGCTGAATCCCAGACAGTTTCTTTATTTTTGTTTTTGTAAGAGAAATCCAAGGGTTTCTTTTTGATACAAGCTCTTGGCTTTCAAACAGCAGCAAACACCAAACAGAACTGAGGCATGTGGGCACAAAAGCCAACAGCATGGGGAAGACTGGCTCTGGCAGCAGCCTCTGTACACACCAAGCTCCGGTGCTCTTCACACACGTGGAAGGAGAAAGTCAGCGTGGCCTAGCAGGACCTTTTGGCAAAATTTGTCAAAATTATAGGAGTTTGGAGGATGTGGAGATCAGATCCAGAGCCTCGTATTCTGCTACTAACCTACACTCCTAGTCCCTGTCCCCAAGTCAACACAGACTACCCAGCTAAACCCAATCTCTAAAAACAGAAAAAGAAGGGGGTTGGAGGGCTTTAAGATGGCTCAGCAGGTACAAGGAAAGGCGTTTCCCACAAGTCAGGCACTTGGAAGGCAGACAGGAGGATCTCCATGAGTTCCAGACCAGCCTAGTCTACACAGTGAGTTCCAGGACAGCTAGCGCTACATAATAGAGACCTGCCTCAAGACAAACAAACAAAAATAAAAACACAAAAAGGTGCCTGCCACACGAGTGTGCCAATCTCAGACCAATCCCTAAAACCCCATACAGGTCACACCTGGAATTCCAACATTCAAAGGACTGGGTCAAGAGGACTGGGTCAAGTGTGAAGGTACATGATGAGTTCCTGGCCTACAGAATGAGACTGTGGTTCTCAACCTTCCTCACGCTGCAGCCCTGTAATGCAGCTCCTCCTGTGAAAGGGTTGTTCGACCCTAAAGGGGTCTTAGCCGCAGGTTGAGAACTGCTGTGCTAGAGACGGTCAATGGTTAAGAGGACCCAGTGCAGGTTCCTAACACCCACACGGCCACCCACAACCATCCATATATGCAGGTCCAGGGGATGTGGCACCCTCTTCTGGCTTCCGCATAGAGTACACATACATACATGCAGGCAAAACACCCATACACCTCAAATAAAGAAAAACAGATGGAAACAAAGTCGAGGGATAAGAAGATTGAAAAGAGCACCCTCATCCACAAAGGAGCCCAAGGCCCCGGCACACCTTTCTGTGACTCGTGCTTCTCCGTCTTGCCCTGGTAGTCAAAGCCCACGGCGCTCTTGTCCACACGGTCGGCTTGCACACCATACTTCCCGCCGAAGCCACTAGAGTAGTCTGAGGAGACAAGACAGCGGCCAGCAAGAGTTAAGACTCCCCAGGGACGTGGTGTACATTTTAAGGGAAGGGTTCGCATCCTTTAGATAATGCTGGACACCCTCAAGCTTTGTACAGACAGAGTTCAGATCCCTTTCCACCACTGCATGATTGTTCTGTACTGAGAGGATGAATGGGCTGTGGCCAGTTCACACCAGGAATCGTCAGCCTGGGCTACGGTGTGAGATCCTGTTTCAAGAAACCAAAGCAGGGGCCACTGAGACTGCAGCACAGGTAAAGGAGCTTGCCAGCAAGCCTGAGGAGTTCCCTCCCCGGGATCCACGTGTTGGGAGGGGAGGACAGACCCCGTGAGCTTGTCTCCCACAAAGTAAATAAAAATGCTCAAATAAAATAAATAAGTGAGGGGGGATACAAAGAAATGAAGGCGTCTGCCCACTTTAAAAACTGACTGGCTGGCCACAGCCAGGCTGCATACAGCTCCTGTCCCAGTACTTCAGAGACTAAAGCAAAAGATTGCCAGGAGCTGGAAGCCAACCTGGGCTTCGTTAGTGAGGTTTGGGCCAGTCTGGGCTACAGAATGAATCCCTGTCTCAAAAATAAACAAAAATGACAATTCAGTCAGGTCAAGTACCACACACCTGCCATCCTAGCACTTATGAGGCTGAGGCAGGAGCATTATTGAGTTCAAAGCCAGCCTTTGATAGCACGGCATTATCTTAAAAGAAACCAAACCAAAGCACTGGGTACTGTAGAGAAACGACTTGCCTTAAAAAAAAAAAAGGCTCCAGACACATGTGACATCAGGAAAACCAAGCACTCTCTTTCTCATGTTTCAGGGCACAGTATTGACAATACTGGCCCACAACTCTGGTTTCTTATCTTCAGGGATATTTGCAGTGGATATTCATCCACAATGCCAGAGAGCTGATGCTGGACTGTTCTGCTCAGGCACAGAGAAAGCAGCTTCCACTAGAAACAGCAGATACTGACAGGGGACACAGGGCTCTGTGTGTACCAGGTATATCGAGGACATACACCCTACCATAACCAGATGGCCCTGGAGCCCAAAGCAGAAAGCGGAGGCCTCCCCGCCTCGTCCTGCCGCCAGGCTCCATCAGCACTCCCCTTACCTTTCTGGGAGGCATGCTTCTCCGTCTTCCCCTGGTATTCAAAGCCTACGGCAGACTGCAGAACAAAAACAAAAACTGCAGTTGAAGCACCACAAAGATGACCCATCTGAACCCAGGGCACACAGAGAATAAAGTTTGGTTACGTTGGTTTAGGGAAGGTTTGAGTGTCACACAAGTACAAAGGCCAGAGGAGGATGCTGGGTGCACTGCTCTCTCTCTGTCTGCCTTACTCCTTTGAGACAGCGTCTCTCACTGAACCTAGAGCCAGGCTAGTAGCCAACCAGTTCCAGCAATCCACCTCCCTCCTCCACACCCCCAACATTGGGACTGTTTGTTATGTGGGTGCTGGGGTCTAAGCACAGGTCCTCATGCTTGTACACTGACATCTGAGCCTCCCCAGCCTTGAGTGTTGGGTTTTTTGTTTATTAATATAGGGTCTCACTCTGTACCCCAGGCTGACTGTGAACTCATGGCAATCCTCCTGCCTCTGCCTCTTAGGTGCGGGAATACAGGTGTAAGCCAGGCTTAAACAATGTGAATTTTTGAATTTTTGTTTTCTAGGCAAAGAACAGATATAACCATCACTGCACGTGCAGGCTCCCTCAGCACCCGCAGGCTCTCAGCACCAGCTTGAATGACTTATTCTAGGCACAGCATGCTGATCTAGAATTAATTCCCTGCCACACATACTTCCAAACAAGCTTTACTGAGAACATTAACAAGATGGTAGGGCTGCCATGGGACCATATGGTGGCCTACCTTCAAGCATTCACTCTGCTTCCTGTGTGACCTAGACTAGGACCCTGCATCTCAGCCACAGGGATAGATAGACCCTGCTACTATGTCTTTGAGGCAGGACACGCACTGAAAGAGGTGTGCTTCCCTGCTCCACTGACAGCCTCAGGCTTACTAAAGAGCATCTGGACACTAAGACCACAGCTCAGCAAGCCCACACTGAGGGAGGGCTCTATTACCTGTCAATCACATCCATCCAGGGGAGACAATGAAAAAGGTCCCTGGTGCTATACTGGGAACTGAGGCAAAGGCTAGGCACATGTGGAGGCCTGCAACAAGCACATCCAGGCCTGTCATTTCATGTCACCGCCTGTTCCCCACTGGACAGTCAGCATCCCTCCCACAGGCCAGAAAGGCTTGTAAGTTCTGTAAGTTCTTACTTAGATACTCTTCCTGCAGTTCCATGGGGTCAGAGGGCACCTGTATACTGCTTTGATGGCCCAAAAGGGCAGCCACAACAGCAGCTTGCAGCTGTGGCAGGAAGCCTGCAGCGCCTGGCCCTGTCACTCACCTGATCCACCCTGTCCATCTGGACACCAAACTTGCCTCCAAAGCCCCGGACTGAGTCCACTTGTGAGCAATGCTTGGAAAGCTTTGACTGGTACTCGTGGCCAACAGCTGACTGGAACAAAGAACAAAGATTCGGCATTACGCACCCACGCCCACTGTGGTAGGGCAACTGTGGTGCGGCAACCCCACTCCCCAATTCGGCTTCTGCCACTACATAGGACTAAAAGGAGGACACCCCTGTCAGAGGTGGGCCTTTGCCCTCCAAGGCTTCAACTCCCAGAACATGGCCCTCAACTGTCTGAGCCCTGACACAGAGTTCTCCTGTGCATCCCAAACCTACAGATCCTCCAGACTAACATCCCTGACTGCAGACAGGAACTTGACACGACCAGGTTTGAACAAAGGACAGAGCCTGCAGTTCGCACAGGAAGACCCGTCTTGTCAGTCACTCTCCCAGAGTCGGCTGTTTTCAAGGCTATGACCCAAGAGTCAAAATGTAGCACACACTTTGGGACTGTGCTGAAGCAGACACAGGTACTTCCGTGACAAAGCAGATATGCATGCCACACCTTGAAGACATGCAGGCCTCGAAGGCAGGAGCCAAGTGCTATCACCTGCACAACAGCCTCACATCAGCTCTGGCCAAAGGATGCTGGTCCCCCAGTACCTTCTGTTCTAAGCTACATTATCTGCCAACCCACAGCCTGTGAGCAGAGCCCCACTCTAGCCTCTTCCATAAGAATGCTCTCACATCAGCACTGTCACAGCTGTCAGTGATGCCACTGTCCAGCACAGCAGTCCTGTGGCCTTCTCTCATGGTGGACAGTGCCGGTGTAACTCCTGGACAAGTACAGAAGATCAATGTGGGCAATACAGAGGGCCCCTGAGCCTCTAATCCTATCTTCTTGGCTCTCCTGACAAGGCAGAGGCCCAACTCTGATGGGCCCACAGGGAAAGTCAGCCCTGTGCACCACAGACCTCCCTTGGTTGGTTGGCCAACCGCCGAGTTTGGCCTTGGGCCCTGACCTGCATATCACCGACCTCAATGGCGCTCTTCAAGAAGGCCACTGAGGTCATTGATACGCAAAACACAGTCTACAGAGAAAGCCTTGGCTAAATGGCTCCCTCCTTCCCGGCTTCGCAGTGGTCAGCAGCCAATGGCAGACCACAAGCCACAGCCTGTGAAACCCCATGTGGCACAGTGGCCTGCCCTTGCTCAGCCTCTAGGCTCACACACAGAAATTGTCAGTGAAGAATCAAAAAGAGGCAGCCAAGCCAAAGAGATTTCCCAGTAGGATTGTCTGTCAGAAGGAAATTAAAGAGAAAAAGGGGCCAAAGTGACAGCTGGCCCTGGTTCCAGCCTTCCGACTGAATGCGTGCTTAGCAGCTTTTGGTCTCATACTGGCAGGGGCACATCCGTTATCTGTCTTGACCTGCAGCGTGCAGGGAAGACAGGAAGCCCCCTTGGCTCCTTGGCTAAAGGAACCTAGTGGCTCCGGTCTTGGTTCCTTGAAGGTGTGTGCTGCCCTGGATGACACTGACTGGGGAAGTCTATGGAACTCACGCTCTTTCCAGTCTCTGGAAAGGATAGGCTACGAATAGCCCAGACATTCCTGTTCAGGTTTTGACAACAGATTACTCTCAGGTGTTCACTTGAGCCGGGGGCTAACCTCTCCTCAATGCACAAGGCCTAGGGGCCAAGAAGACGGAGCACCAGCGACTCTGGCTAAGGTCACCCACTGTTTGAGAGACACTGGTCAATATCCACCAGTGACCACCCTAATAGAGAACCCCTCAGGGCAGCCCTTACCCTCAGCAAACCCCATGCCACACTGTGACTCAGGAGAAATGTGACTGCTACCCACATTGTATGCCCATGCAGGCCAACAGCCCAGCATGGGTGGCCACTTACCTTGTCCATCCTATCCTGTTCTACACCGAACTTCCCGCCATAGCCGTGGGAAGCCTTGGGCCCCGTTTCCAGCTCCTTCTCCTTGAGTGTCTGGTGCTCTTGGAAGACGTTCTCTCGCAGCTTGTGGATGCTGGAGGAGAGAGGAAGCAGGAACACAGCAGGGTCCAGGCATGCACCTCACCCGCCAGCAGGACAAACAGGGATAAAATGTCCTTGTGAGTCCTCAGGGTTTTCTCACTGGGTTGCTGTCCTGTCATTCACTGTGCCTACCTCTGAGGCTCTGACATGGCTTGTATGGGGGAGAAACACCACACTAAATCCATACTAAACCCATGCAGCCAGCCCCAAAGGTAGCGCAGCAGAACCTCAGCTTCCTTTCACTCACAGCAACACTGACGTTCAGATCAGCAGACAGAGGGCTGAGCTCTGCAAATGCCACCCACAGAGTCCCTTCTTCAAGCCCCCAAGGTCACCGGAAGCTGGCTGTGCTGGTTAGCATTTTGGCAACTTGGCACAAGCCAGGATGTCATCTCGGAAGAAACCTCAACTGAGAAAATGCTCCCATCAGACTGACCTGTTGGGCATTTTCATGACTGATGTGGGAGGGCGCAGCCCGCCAAGGGCAGTGCTACCCCTAGGCTAGTGGTCCTGGGTGGCCTGAAAAAGCAGCTAAGCAAACCATGAGAAGCCAGCCAGTAGGGCGCCCTCCCCCATGGCCTCTGCTTTAGTTCCTGCCTCCAAGTCCCTGCCCCAGCTTGCAGCTTTCACTGAGGCACCGCCTGAGCAAAGAAAGGGCCTTCCTAACTTGCAAACGCAGGGCCCACAGCTCTGCATGTGAACAAGCCTGAGAGTGTGGACCAATCCACACCAGGCCTGACACACCAAGCTTGACAAGCAGCAAGAGAAAAACACCACCCCAACAACCTGAGAGGGACCACGGGAAACCCAAGTGGCCCCCACTGGAGCCTTAATCCATTGAGAAAGCCAAACAGGTACTCCCATCCACCCTTCCCAAAGTGTTCTAGAGCCACGGAGATAGAGACTCACAGCAGACTCACAGCCCAGATTTCTGCTCACCTCTCCTAATGGACCCCAGGCCCTTTGTATCACCTGTGATGACCACTACACTATGAAAACTTGAAGCTTCTTTTGTGGGAGGTGTCAGCTACCCTATACTCAGGACCAGAAAGCCACTGTGGAAAAGGATGTCATGAACCCGGAGGGTGAGACCAGACAGGGATTCCCAACAGGACTCTATCTCAAGGAGATAGATAAAAATAATAACTAAAATCCTCCTACAAGCCACCACACAGTTCTCCTCTAGGCACCTGACCCAATGTCCTGAGAAAGACACTGTAGCCAAAATACCAAAGTGGGCACAGAGGATGTATTCTGTGGGGACTATAACAGCATCTGGGCGTCTGCAGAGGGCCTGTGTGCCCTTCCTGGGAGGGTGAGAACTGCTGTAGAGTTGGCATTTCAGAAGGTGCTGGGTCAGACTCCATGGCATGGCGCATTCCACATCCCCCTCCCGGCCTCTTCAGCACACGGAGTTGGCTCCCAGCGACTAGCAAATCCCACAATGCAATGACCCAAATGACGGGGAAGGTTGGGGACCAAGTTACTCAAAGCCACCTCACGCCCTCGAAGCTGCCACGTCGAGCGAATAGCTCATATCACTGTGCATTGTGTTGAAGAACATGGTTCCTAAGAGCCAGGTCTCACATCCCTTGTCTGTGCTCGCCTAACGCCTACGGCCCACACACAAACACCATCCCCTGTTAACGACTGCCCCCTGGAGCAGCGAGCAGATCTCTTCACCCTACAGAGGGGGCGTGTGGGAGGGTGGAGTGCCACAGGGACTTACTTGATGTGTTCCTGGTGACCCGATCCCTGCACGGTTTTGGCGCCCCATCTTTGTTCCTTCTCACTCACATCATTCTGCAAAGAGAAGTAACTAGCATATCCCACGCCCTAACTAGCACACCCTGTCCTCTAACTAGTATGTCTCTACTCTGGAGAAGTAGTGCAACCTAACTAGTACACCCTGAGCTCTAACTAATATATCCTATTCTCTAACTAGTACACCCTAAGGCCTAACTAATACAGCCCACACTTTAACTAGCACACCCCATCTCCTAAATAGTATATTCCCACCCTGGAGAAGTAAGTAGTACACCCCATGCCCTAATTAGTATGCCCTGAGACCTAACTAGTACACCCAGCACCCTAATTCATTTATCCTGTGCCCTAATTAGGACTTTCCACACCCTAACTAGTACACCGAGGTCTAACTTGTATACCCCATGGCCTGGAGAAAATTAACCAGCTCGGTGCAGGCCCAGCCTGGGAACCTCGGAGGCAAACACCTAATAAGGCAGAGCAGGCTGGTGACTCCTACCACAAAATCGGGGTCAGTCTCCCAGTCATCGGCTCCCCCATCGTCCTGGGTGATGGACACGGCGTGGCCTGCAGAAGCTTTCCACATCTGCAAGGACAGTAGAAAGTCACCTAGGAGGGTCACCCCAGGACCCCAGAGAAGCCCTGACCCAAACCCTACGGAGGCCACCTCCCCTGGAGGGCAGTCACTGAGCTTAAGGACACCTGAAGGAATCAAAGCTTCATATCAAGAGTCCTGAAAGTGGGGCTGGGGAGACAGCAACATCCGATGCTTGCCTTGGTATCCACGTTAAAGAGAAAAAGAAGAGCAATCTCGATGTGACGGGAGCATTTGTAACACTGTGCTGGGGAGGTGAAGATAGGAGGATCCTCGGGGCTCACTGACCAGCACAGGCTACTTAGTGATTTCCAAACCAATCAAGAACCCCGACTGGAAAAAAAAAATACAAACAAACAAAAAAACCCCAAAACCAAGGTTGGGACCGGAGAGATGGCATGAAAGGTTAAGGGCACTTGTTGCTCTTCCAGAAACCCAGGTTCAGTCCCCAGCACCCATGGGGTAGCTCTCCAGCTCCAGGGGATGTGGTGCCCTCCTCTGGCCTCTGCGGCCACTGCAAACATGGTACATAAACACACACACGCACACACGCACGCGCAAACACGCACGCGCGTGCAGGCAGAACACTCAAACACCTACAAGAAGAAGTGAAAGTAGTATGATGGCTCACACCTATAATCCGAGCAGTAGATAGGCTGAGGCAGGAGGATTGCTACAAGCTTAAGGCCAAACTAGACTGGGCTACAGAACGAGATCTACTTCAAGTCAGCAAAGTGGGGTGTGCATTCTCTACTAATGAGGACCTCACCCTCATCAGGGTGACTGCACACGCCAGGGGCAGCCCCCAGGGCCACGTGACTCTGGTGTGCCTGAAGTATCACTTACAGCAAAGGCTACATTACATTTATTTTATCACAATTTTAAAAGGTTATTTTGGCTTCAAGGACTTCCTGGGACTACGATTGTAGACAACCAATTCACTAAGGGCCTCTAGCAGCTCAGCAGAGAGCACATTTGCTCCGGGGGCCACAGCACAGCCTCCTCACATGAAAAGCAAACCCTGTGTGCAAAAATGTTCCAGACATGACCTACTTTTGAAAAGATTTTTTTCCCATTTTTTGGGGGAGTACACATGTTTGCATGTGTGCAGTGACACACATGTATGCCCATGTGTGTCCTCCTCCATCACTCATCCAACCTTGTTCACTGGGGCAGGGTTTCTCAGTCAAACCCAGAGCTTACTGGTAAGGCTCGTCTCAGCAGCCAGTTTGCTCTTCAGATCTCCTACTTCTGCCTTCTGAGGTGAGAATTACAGGCAGGCCACCAGTCTCACCTGGCATTTACATGGGTTCTGAGGGTCTGAACTCTTGTCCTCACATTTGTGTGGTGAATGCTTTTACCACTGAGCCACCTCCCCAGCCTGACAGGATTTTAAAGAACATCAAGAGCTGTGACCACAGCACATGTGACTCTCTCCTTCCACCCTACAGGTCCCAGGGATCGTACGCAAACTCTCAGGCTTGGCAGCAAGGGCTTTAACTCGCTGGCCCTCGCCCTCATTTTGGGGACAATGTCTCTTCACTGAACCCAGAGCTCACCAACTGGATAGGCTAGCAAGCCAGCCAGGGATCTGCCTGTTGCTGTCCCCCCAGGACTTCACAGGTGTGTGCCCGGCTTCTACTGGGATGCTGGGGACTCAGACTCAGGTCCTTATGCTTGCCTGGCAGGCATTCTACCCACTGAACTATCTTCCCAGTACCCACCAAGAGACTTCTTTGAAAAGGTTATTGTGCCCCTCACCTACCCCAGGTCTCTCCCTGCATAGTCAGGAAGAGAGAGAGCTCTATCCACACCTGATCCAAGAAAAAGCATACTGGAGCCTCCACAGTGCACAAACCTTTCTTTTTTTGCTGGGAAAGGCAGCTCAGAATCTATCCGTATCCAAGGAAACCAAGGAGAAATGTGAGAGCATCTGCGATGATCAGTGATTACCTGTGAAGAGAAGACTAGAGGCTCAGGACCAGGCTGTCTGGGCAACCCCACCCCAACCCCTTGGAGACACTTTTAGAGAACCCCACAGCCCCCAAAACACAAGGTGCATATGATATCACCAGACAGGAAGACTGGCCCCTTACTAATCAGAGCTCTTAGCCCACAGGAGCCGAAGGACCCCACAGATTCAAAGACCCATACCTACTCTACACATCCCCAAATGCAACTGGAGACCTCAGCCTCTGTGGCCAGCTCGCACCCTGCTTGCTGTAAAGCTGAGCTACTTCATCTCCTGTCCACTCTGGCTTATGAAGGTGAAAGGCAATGAAATTCCATCACTGTTTTTACAAACAGTAGCAGAAGATAGGCCTGGCAGCACATGCCTGTGACCCCAGCTATGGCAGACAGCCAAGCCAGCCCAAACATCAGAAGAGCCTGTCTGTCTCAAGAAGCCAAAATAATAAGGCAGCACTATGGCGCACACCTGTGATCCCAGTGCCGGGAGGTAGAGGCAGGAGAATGGGGAGTCCTATCAACTCCACCCTTAGGCAGCCTAGGCTACATGAGACTCTACCCCAAACAAACAAAACTAAACAGTGGTCACAGCCTGCTCACCAGGGCTGGAGAGATGGCTCAGCACATAAAAGTGCTTGCTGCACAAGCCTGGTGACCTGAGCCTGATCCCAGAACCCACGTGAAAAGCCAGAGAATGCAGTCCAGTGACCAGCCATACTGGGGCTGAGCCCAGGGTCTTACTCACACTCAGCAGACACTCTGCAACCAAGCTATGTTCCCAGTACACAGAATGTTCCCAACTTTAAAATCCTGATAACAACCAACTGGAAAATAGGCTTGTGCAATTTTTGGATCTAAATAAGGCCTCTGTGCCCCGCCTCTCATACACAAAACCACTGAAGTGTGCGAGATCGTGCTGATTGGGGTGGCTGGTAACTTCTCAGATATTACATCAAGAACATAAGGACATAAAAACAAAACAGATACACCGGATAAACCCCGTGTGTGCCTGCCTAGCTGTCTTTATGTGTCTGTGTCCATGTGTGTGTCTGTGGAGCAGCATATGGGCCATGCATGCTTATGAAGTCAGAGGACAGATAACCCAAATCTCTCCTGCTACCACATGGGACCCAGGGACTGAACTCAGGTCGTCATACTCAGTGGCAAGTGCCCTTTACCTGAGTCTTCTCATCCAAATGTGCCTCAAAAGACAACTGCCATAAAACCAACAAGAACCTGTGTGGCAGTACCTGAAACCCAGCACTCAGGGGGCTGGGGAAGGAAGATGGAGAGCCTAAGGCTAGCCCGGGCTACAGAATGATACCCTGCCAAGAAACAAACAAGTGACAAGATGGCCTGTGGAAGAAGAGTGGTTTTCAAACAATAGATTCAGAACATATAAAGAGCATTTACTAAGCACTGGTCAAAAACACAACAAAAATACCAGGCACAATACCCTAAACACAAGATTTCAACACAAAGACCTCTTCTTAAAGCCAACAAAAGAGGAACCAGGGAGGAGAAAGGCAGGGGTGGAATACAAGCAACAGGGTGGGGGAGGAAGGTTAGTTGGTGGGAAGGCTAAGGTATCAGTTTCTTTCTTTTCTGAAGGACAGATTGCATCGGCCCAGCCAGATAATGTGTACCCACAGCCCAAAACCCTAACACTCAAGAGGCTGAAGCAGGAGGATGGCTGCAAGTCTGAGGCCAGGCTGATCTACATAGTGAGTTGCAGGCTACTCAAAGCTAGAGATCTGTTTCAAGTGCATTCCAACCACCACCAAAAGGGGAGGAGGAGGGAGGGCCAGAAAAAGAGTGAGACAGACTCTAGGTTTGTTGCCCAAGCTGGCCAGAACAACTTGGATTCAAGGCCCTCTGCTTCAGCATTCCCAGCTGCTGGGACCACAGGCATGCATATTCTGTGTATGTCTCTGAAAAGGCCAGAACTGTTTGTGGTGATGGCTGCACATCTCTGAATATGCCAATAACCACAGAACAATTAAGTGGGTGATCATGTGTGGGGTGAGCTAGATTTCAATAAAAAAAAACACAGTTTGGAGAAAAGATGAAGCCTCCCCACTGCTAGCACAGAAAAGCCCAGCACAGAAAGAAAGAGGATGCTGACAGAAAGCCATTCAATTCCACACAGCCGGCACAAGCTCAGCCAGAGAGAACCCAGTCACAGGATGGAAGAATCCACCATCCTGAGGCCTGGAACCTGATAGCTACAGCAGAGCACACCAAAGACAATATGGAAGGTGGCTGGGCTAGGAGTTGTGGTGGAAAGGCCAGGCCCCACCCTATGCCTACGGAGGCCAGCAAGGGCAGTACACAGAGAAAGTAGGCTAGCCTGCCCAGGACACCAGCAAGAGACAAGCTGGTAGGCAGACAACACTATGCCCAAAACAAAAAAGAGGGGCACAAGGAGGCAAGGGCGCCTTTCCAACTAACAGGCCAAAGATCTGAAAGGCCAATTACATTCCCTGCCATTTACAAGGTGTTAAAGACTGTCACAATGCCTCAATTAAAAGTCGGCTCTGGGGTGAGGACTAGAGCTGGGTAGAGAAGTTGTCAAGCAAGGCCCAGCCAACAGAGAGGAAGCACTGGGCTAAGACGCTGTAGGGTGGCAGTGGGTGCTCTAGTGGCAGCTCCATCTCTAGTTACTGGAGACCTAGGAGCACAATCAGTTTTTAACCCCAGCTCTGCACCCTCCTGCATCTCAAGTTCCCACCTTCAAACTATTGGAAAACCTCCTCAGCCAAATGGAGAAGCAGTGTTGACTCAGGCCCTGAACTGGTGACTCACTCTGGGTGAGCCAGCAGTGCTGAGGCTGGTCCTCAGATCCACAGTGGCCTGGTCTCTGGTGGACAAGGGTCTGTCTGCACTGACCATGAGAAGGAACCTACTGGATCTCATTGACAAGGCCCAGTGCAGCCAGGTCAAACCACTAAGAAGGGCTGAAGCCTCTGCTTCACCAGGCACAGAATGGAATTTCTTCTCCCTGGCCAGAGGACCCCACCCCTCACACAAACCAAGAGGAAACAGGGGAACAGACCAGGCCCAAACACCTCTGCAGTGACTGGGCACACACCCAGGAGGAGGGGCAGCTGGATTTCAGGCTCCCTAGATCCAGGATACAAACTAGCAGCTTGGATTTCCACTGACCCCATTGCAAATTTCCCTCAGGTGCCCAGGGCCTTTGCCAGATGCTGACCTCTCAGCCCAGCCCATCCTTCTAGACCCGGGAACACAGGCTGCCCAGCCCTACCAACTTCCCATAGGCCCTCAGACCCTCGTCATTCCACTAGATTCTATAACCAAAGTCACCCCACCCCCACCAGCTTCCCTCAGCCCTCAGGTCTTCATTCCTTCCCTAGGTTCTGGTACTCTTGACCACCCTAGAGCCCTAACTATGCACTCTGACCCAGAACATCCCAAGCCTGCTTCATACTTCATCCTGGGATTCTACCCTGGAACCCCACCCCTTCCTTTATGCCCAGGAATCCTTGGGCCTGCGTCCTGGCCCCGCCCCCTCAGAGCCTAACCGGCTCTGCACACCCGGCTACTCCATAGATGACCGGATGACCGCCCAGTACCCCAGCCCGAAACCTCTGATTCCTGCCGCGCACCTGGGGCTCCGATGTCCCCATCCTGCAACCCGGGGCTTCGAGCCTCCAATCCTGGCCCTGCACCCCGACACCCAAATCCAAGCCCCGCACTCTGACTGCAACCCTGCACCCCAAATCCCCCGATTCCGGCCCCACACCGCGAACTCGCGGCCTTAGCCCTGCACCCCGGTCCGGCGATCCTGGCCCTGAACCCCAACCCCCATCCTAGCCCCAACCTCCGATCCTAGCCTTGCACCCCGATCTCCCGATCTCGATACCGCACCGCAAGTCACAATCCCGGGCCCACACGGCGAACCCCGGGTCTTGGCCCCGAACCCTGGCTTCCAGGTCCTGGCCCTGTACCCCAAAGTCTGGATCCCTGGACCTTGGCCCTGAACCCCTAGGCCCCGATCCCTGTCCCGCACCCGGATTCCCTGGGTCCTGGGCCCGCACCCCGACCTCCCGTCCGGACCCTGCACCCTGACAACCCATCCCACTACCCTCCCGGCCCCCAGCAGGTCTCTAGGACGCCCATCCCCCGCTCACCGCGCCAGCCAGGTCGGCCAGGCTCCCGCCGCGCCCCGTCGCTCCCAGCGCCCGCTCACTTCCGGTTCCTCGGGGGCGGGGCCGCATCCGGGGCCACGCGAGACCCCGCCTCGTTCCAGGCCGGCCCCGCCCCATATTCCTAACCGTCGGTAGATCCTGGAAGTAGGATGTAAAACAGCTCCAAGACTCGGAAGGCGGCTGGGACGCCAGTCAGCTGCGCGGAGCCGGCTTAAAGCACCTGTCACCCACTGTCCAACACGCATTCACCCTACACCCACCTCCCAGCCAATTATGCATCCACCACCATGCAACTCTCCACCCACGCACGAATCTGCACAGCATCATCCACTCACCTGTCAATCACCTACCCACCCATCCACCAGTCCTTCCTTCTGCCCTTCTACCCATCCAACCCACTCATCTATCCATCCATCTGTTCATCCACCCCTCTATCTATCCACACCTTAGGGCTCCTATTGTGATTTAAAAAAAAAAAAAAAAATACTGACCAAAAGCAACTTGGGGAGGAAAAGGCTTTTTTTTGGCTCATTCATTACAGTCCATCCCTTAGAGAAATTAGAACAGGAACTCAGGCAGGAACTGGAGGAGAGACCATGGAGGAGTATGGAGGAGTGTTGCCTACCGGCCTGTTCAGCCTGCTTTCTTACACATCCCAGGACTACCTTGCCAGGAGTAGCAACCCCCACCCCAACCCCACACACACAGTGTGCTGGGTCCTTCTACATCAATCAATAACCAAGAAAATGCCCCCGAAGACTTAACTCGAGGCCAATCTAACAGTGGCAATTCATCAACTGAGGTCCCCTCTTCCCAGATGACTCTAGTTTGTGTCAAACTGACAAGAAAACTAGCCAACATAACACCTATCAGTCCATCTATTCATCCATCTGGCCTAGTTGGCATTAACTGTCAAAAAAAAAAAAGTGATTCTACGCTTTGTCAAGTCTCAAATGTATTCTTGTCTTCCTCAGGTTATTCTGTGGACATGACTATCTTAATTGATACAGGAGAGCCAGCCCACTGTGGTCAGCACCACCCCTAGGCAGGTGCTCCTGGACTGTATAACAAAACTAGCTAATAAAGCAGAAGCAGGTAGGTCACGTAGAGGCCAGTCTGGTCCAGGCCAGCCCAGCCAGGGACTGACTCTGTCAGTCTGTCTGTCTCTTTCCCTCCCTGCCTGCCTTCCTCCTCCCTTCCTTCTCTCAGGAGGAGGAGGAGAAGAAGGGAGATGAAAGAGGGAGATTAGGGATGTAATTCAGTGGTAAAGTGACTGTTTAGTGTGTACAAGGCCCTGGTACCAACTCTGGCACCAAAAGGGAGAAAAAGCTTAAGTGTCAGATTTCAGGATAGATCAGAGGGAAAAAAGATGTCAGCAGTCAAAGGAGAATGTGTGTGTGTGTGTGTGTGTGTGTGTGTGTGTGTGTGTGTGTCTGCGTGTTCAGGTGTACAGGTACACATGTGCATGCATGCATATAGAGTCTGCTTGCATATGTTTTGAGACAGGGTCTCTCTTTGGCCTGCAGATCACCCATTAGGCTAAGCTGGCTGACCAGCAAGCTCCAGGGGTCCTCCTGTCCCTGCCTCTCTAGTGCTGGGATTTCAAGTGTTCACCACTCCACCCATCATTTTCACCTTGGTTCCAAGGATCACACCCAGGTCCTCATGCCTGCACAGCAAACACTAAGCCATATCCAACAGGAGGTATTTAGTTTCTTTGTTTGTTTTTTAATAAAAATATTGCATATATTTTGTTTAAAAAAAAGCATCATTTTATACTAAGTACCTAAACTGTGCCCAACATATGGGGCTAAAACCTAAACTAGAGTCACTCAAGCTAAGTTCCTTGTTCCCAAGCTGAAAAGTCAAAATCTGAACCTGAACCAGGCACAGTGGTTTATGTCTCAGTCCCTGTGATGGGGCAGCTGAGACAGGAAGATGGCTTTTGCCTGAGCACAGTGAGAGAGCCCACCTCAAAACCAAATCCTTATTTATTACCCTTCTGAGAAAAGAGGTAACAGCCAAAAGCTAGGTCTTTTCCAAATCACATAATGCTTTAAACCTCAAACAGGAGCAATCAGAACGAGACGTGCAGGCAGGTTAGATGGCTTGGTGGGTAAAGAAACCCGCCACGAAGCCTGACCACCCAAATTCAACTCCCAGGACTCACAAGCTAGTAAAATACAGTCTGCTGTCTTATTTTCTTCAAGCCCTTCTCTGTTTGGGGTGCAGCACTTCAAAACTACCTCCAAACAGACACACAACACAGCCTTTTACCCCTGGCCCTCACAAAATGAGGCCAATTAAGATCTGTCACCTAGGGGCTGGAGAAGTGGCTCAGTGGTTAGGAACACTGCCTGTTCCTCTTCAGGATCCAGGTTCAATTCCCAGCCCCCACATGGCAGCGGCATACACATGGTGCACCTATGTGTGTGCAGGCAAAATACCCATACATATAAAATAAAGATCCATCAGCTAGTGTGTAATTTGCCCCAGAATACTCACAAAAGCCTGAGGTCAGAAGAACCAGTGGACAGAGTCTCCTGGACATGACAGAACTGCTGAACTCAAGAACTCCTAACAGCTGTGGTTGCCTGTACAAGATTAAGCCAGTCAACATTCAGGAATGGAGTGGGGATGGGCTTCTGATGAGCTGATAGCTGCTGGAAGGACAGACTGTCTGGATTGGTTCCTCATAGGTCAAACAAGCATGCACCCACCCACCTATCCACCCACCCATATAGCCACATTACCTCCCCAGTGCTGGGAGGTATTTGGCTTGTGTGGGTACTGAGGAACTCAGGACCTCAAGCATGCCTGGCTAGCACTACTGGTAGAGCCATCTCCCAGCCTCCCACATGGACCTTATTCAAGTCAATAGTGAATAAAAGAGTAAGAACCTCAAATTTTCAAAGTAGAAGTAATGTTGACTTGCAAGTATGGATCTGTCTATCTTTGGGGCCAAGCAGCTTGTATCCTCCCAGGCTCAGCCCCAGACAACAGAGATTCTAGGAAGGAACCAGGAGTCCTGGAATGAAGAACAGAAGAGGCAGTGCACAGAGGTCCCTGAGCCTCTGAAGGAGGCAACTCTGAAGATACCTGGCCCTTAGCCTAGTGACACTGAAGTTGGTGTCTGTACTAATTGTGCTGTGAAGGTGTTAACCCAGGCCTTTGATTCCAGCCTTGTGAAGACTGAGGCAGGAAAAGTCTAGACCAGCCTGGGCTTTATATCCAGGTCCTGTTTGAAACAAACAAACAAAAAACAACACAGGCAGGTGTGGTAGGACACATCTTTAATTACCACATTAGAGAAGCAGAAGCAAGTGGATTTCTGTGAGTTTGAGGCCAGCCTGATCTACATAGCAAGCTCCAGGACAGCCAAGGCTGTGTAGAAAGATCCTGTCTCAAAAATAAGATAACAATAAACCTCACACATAACAAAGTGCTGGGCTTGTTGTGCCTTGTTCTTGTGGCAGCAAAAGAAGTCAGAGCCCCTCCATCACCATCCCAGCCAATAGGAAGTGAAGTTTATGGGACTCCAAAACACCAGGCCATCCATGTCTCCCATTCTAAGGTGGCGCTCAGGTACAAGGGAGGCTGGAAAGGGAGGATGCTTCAGCTCCTATACCAGAAAACCAATCCTGAGTGGAAATAGTGGCTTTTGAAGCCTGAGGTCATTGTCTAGGACTATAAACCAAGCACTTAGAAGGCTGAGGCAGGAGAGTTGCCTAGAATCCAAGGACAGCCTCAGCTACAGAGGAAGACCCTGTCCCAGAACAAACATAGAACTCTGGCATGGTAGCTAATCTTGTAACTAAACTGAAGGCTAGCCTGGGCTAAGTAAGTTCTGGGCCAGCCAAATTTACATAGAAAAACAACAAAAAAAGCAAAGAAAAACAAAACAAAACAAAAAAAACAGGCCAAGGGTGCTAGAGAAATGGTTCAATGGTTAAGACCACTTGCTGTTCTTCCAAAGAATCTGGACCCAAGTTCAGTTCTAAGACACACACACACACACACACACTCCTCCCTTTCCCTGCCCATTTTCCTCTCTCAGATTAAAAATATTTAGAATAAAACTAGATCAAAACAACTTTCCAAGTTGTGTGTTGTGGAGGATGGGTCAGATCTTCATGCCTATGCTATGTGAATACCGTTTTTTTTTTTTTTTTTTTAAATCATCCCAGCCCAGGACAGGCAGACTCAAAAATCCAAACACACAAAAGAGACATGGTGGCGTACATTTTCAATCCCAGCACTTTGGAGGCAGAAGCAAGCTGATCTGAGTTCAAGGCCAGCCTGGTCTACAGTGAGTTCTAGGACAGCCAGGGGTATGCAGAGACCCTGTCTCAAAACAAAAAAAGAAAAGAAAATATTGAAACCCACAATTACCTTGAGAGTAGTGTATGCTGGAAAACATACTAAGAAAGCTGTGGATAGTTTTATCCCAGAACTGCCTGCTTGTTTTCCGGGGTGGGGGGAGGCGGTGTTTATTCATGTACGTGTGTGTGTGTGTGTGTGTGTGTGTATCTGTGTATGTGTGTGTGTGTGTGTTTGGTTGCTGGTGCCTTGGAGGCTGGAAAAGTGGCTCAGTGGTTAGGAACACCGCCTGTTCCTCTTCAGGATCCAGGTTCAATTCCCAGCCCCCACATGGCAGTGGCATACACATGGTGCACCTATGTGTGTGCAGGCAAAATACCCATACACATAAAATAAAGATTCATCAGCTAGTGTGTAAACCTTAAAGCTAGAGTTACAGATGTCGTAAGCTTTCTGACATGGGTACTAACAACCAGCTCTCCAGCCCCTGGACAGGGTATCCTCGATACTTGTGTGGTCTTTTGCTGGTCTGTTCTGTGGCATACACCACGTTACTGGCCCGTGATACTCCAGGGATCCTCCTGTGTCCCAACAAGCTGCAGCAGGATTACAGAGACACACTACCACATATGGCTAGGTCATTACTTTTGCCCATTGACCATCTCCTCAGCCCTGCATAATTTTTTTGGATAGTTTCTATTGTGCAGCCAAGGCTGGCATTGAGCCTGTAGTTCTGCTCTGCTTCCCCAGTCCTGGATTCAGGTATGCTTCACTACGGGTGGCTCAAGAGGTAGTTCAGGAATGGGAGGAGTCATGAGGGTGGCCCCGTGAGAATTTGAGCAGGGACGCTTGCAGTCCCTTCCATGGCATGGGTGACACAGAGCACAGCAGCACGCAGCAGTGTTCTTGGAAAAACCATAATTCATTCAACCAATAATTCTCAACTGACTACTATCACCAAGGAGCCAAGGAACCTTTTAAATGTGTGAATGCTTTGCCTGCATGTATTTTTGTATACCACTTTATGTGCCAGAGAGGCATCAGAAACCCTAGAACTAGACTTGAAGAGTTGTGAGCTGCCATGCGGATGCTGGATATTTAACCCAGGTCCTCTGGAAGAGCAGTACACTGAAGCAACTTGCACGCATGTATGCATGCATGTACACAATCACGTGCACACACACGTTCATCTTTTTACGTGAGGTCTGGGAACCAAAATTCAGTTTCTTTTGCTTTTAAGGCAAACTCTTTACCCACTAAGCCATGCCCCTGGCCTCTACAGTCACCTCCAGCAAATAAGGTTTTGCAGGCCTGTGGCACAGGTCAGCAGGCAAATTGTAAACCGAAGGCAGTGCCCACAAGCATAGCTGTGCTGGGGAGGAACAGGAGGACCCTAATCCACACCCAAGCAGACATGTCTCAGGAAAGCTGTCAGTCGTGAAGAGACACAACTTTCAGAAGTAAGACTCAGATGGGGGTGGCCCTAGCACTGATGGGGAATGGTTCTGAGGCTGTCTAGTGTGGCCACTGTGAACTAGCTCCCTCACTAGTGTCCTCCTATCCCCTCTCCTGCCTCACTGTCTGAAGGTCCCACCTCTGTCCTGGGGTTCACCAGGACATTCCAGCCCTGTGCCATCTCCCACTCTCCACCTTCAGCAGGGCATAAGGCAGCCGACGCTTGCTCACCGCATTCTTAACTGGCAGTGGAAAATGCTGGGGACTTTATTGAAAAAAAAAAGCAATAAATAACACTGTGATAAAAACAGTTCAGAAGTTGACTGCACAGACTTTGTTATATAACCAGGAAGGTCACAAACAATTAACAGAAAAACAAAACAAATAACTGTCCAGATGAATTAAAAGCAGAAAGCAAATATAAAAGCCTCTCCCATATCAGCTACACAATAAATATGCACATGACTGCCTGAGCCCTGTGGCTTCTTAACTCGCCACAGTCAGTCAGGATGCTGCCAAAACAGCTATGAGTATACAGCTAGGTCCTTTCTTAACACATTTACAAATAAATGTAAAAAGACAGTTTACACAAATAAGGCCTTTATTGGAGTTGCAGGCTGCCCACTCCGCTGAGGTCTCTTGCTTTCACCTGTTCTGCCCCAGCCAGGAAATGAGCACTTGCCCCATGATTGGTCCTTGAAGAGTAGAGAGAGGTGGCTGCAAGGCTCCATCAGCTTTTCAGTCTGCAGGTGATGGGCCACCCTGCCCCTGTAGAGTGCTGTGCTGCTCCCAGCTCAATGCCCTGCTCAGCCTCCGAAGACAATCCACCCATGTCCAGAGCAGGGCCAGGGACGTGGCCAGGGGTAAAGGCTATTCACATAGTCCTGACCACCAGTCCCAAGCCTAATGGAAGCTGAGATTTTGTCTAGAAAAAGTACAGTTAAGGTCAGTCATTAAAATAGAACAGAAAACGTCTGGAAGTAAAGTCTGCTTCTTTCAGAATGATTGTTGGAGAGCTGGGTAGAGAACGCACATGGCTTGTATCATGATGACTTTATAAACGTAGCAAAATCCTTTCCTCTGTCGGGTTCATCATTAAAAAATTAAACAGGAATAATTACAGTAAATGCATAATTTACAAAAGCCCTATATTTGCTCAGATTTACACACAAGCATTACGTACATTCAGTTGACTAAAATTAGGTATAAGAACATGAATTGACTCAAAAGGATATTTATAGCCTGGATATACATGAAAGAGTAAGTATATAAATGAGGAAGTGTAAGTTTACATAAATATAAGAAACAGTCAATTCTAAAATATTTTCTCTATGGTATTTGTGATTTTTTTCACTAGTTTAAAAACTCTGTAATAAAATATCTTGGGTCCAAAAAGCGAGTGTTGCCAGAGTTCTGCACCATCTCTGCCACGGCAGCGTCATCTGTAGAAGTAGTGTGGGTAAACTGGAAGGAAACACAGACACATCCTCTTAGCACAGCTGCCCACACAGGGCCACCCCACAGCCACGTGTCACCTATACCCAATCCCCAAGCATATGTCTACAAATATTAATTAAGTAAAAAATAAAAAATAAAAAAATAAAGTCCCAGGTTCCTGTGCAATAGCACTCCTAGGAAAAAGAGGGGTTCAGGAGTGAGATGAGAGAGGCCTGGACGTAGGGAGAGCCCACCAACAGCCGTATGGCTAAACGACTGCTCTCTAGGCTGTGGCCATGGTATCACACCATCAGCCTGATGACTAAACAGCCCAGTAGGTGCCAAGCATGGAGCACTGCACTTGAGCAGCTGAGTCATGCCAGTGTAGAGGACTGTTCTCACCCCTGCCCCTCTCCATGACATCAGCAGACACTTAGGGCAAGACAATAGAGTCGTACTTTAGAAAGCCTGCAGAGCTTGAGAGATCGCTCAGCAGGTAAGAACACTGGCTGCTCCTGCAGAGGACCTGAGTTCTGTTCCCAGCACCCACATCAGGCTGCTCAAAATCAGGTAGAAGCAGGGTGATGGCATACGCCTGTAATCCCAACATTCAGGGAGGCAGAGGCAGTCAGATCTCTGTGAGTTCAAGGCCAACCTGGTCTACAAAGTAAGTCTAAGACAGCCAAGGCTACACAGAGAAACCCTGTCTCTAGAAACCAAAAATCGAAACAAAACAAAACAAACAAACAAAAATACAACTGCATATAACTCCAGTTCTAGGAGATCTGATTCCCTCTTTTAGACTCTGCTGGCATCTGCACACACACATATACATAGCTACTCATACACTCACATCGCACACATACATATACACACACACACACACACACACACACACACACACAAAGAAACAAGGTCTTCAACCTCTTCAGTCACTGTCGCCACACTACCTGTGTGGCGCCAAGTGTCAAGAGCTGTATTATTTTTCAGTTCCCAAATAACTGAGATTGGCTCTCACAGTCCAAAGCTGACAAAGCCAGGTGGACATAAAGTGCCCCACCTGCTCTGTACTGGGGATGTCTGGGAGCAGCAGCTTTCTACTCACCAGCAGGAGGCTTTAGCAGGAGTAAGTCCTGACTGTGGCAGAGTCCAGCCTCTGTGCTCCGGACACACTACCTGTCTCCACATCCACAGGAGGAAGCGTGCAAACACAGCGTGCAGTTAGTGTTAAACATCACACAAGGAGACAAAAAAAGACATTCCACACCTGACAGAACTTCCCAAGTGATGGGAGGACAGTCTGCTGTGGGGAAGGAGCCAAGCAAGAACACCACAGTCCCAGAGGCCGAGAGGCTCCCTGTGAGAGCTAACTGGTAGCTAACTCAGAAACAGCAATGGGCAAGCATCACAAACACAACTTCAGGTGTCCATGTATATAAGTGACAACCTGACAACTATGAAAGGGACTGCCATGCTTCTCCTACGACTGCACCATAGGCCTTATGCAAGAATATTACACCTCCAAGAACCCAGAGGTGAATCCCATCTCCAAGAGGAGCTGTGGAAAGGTCTGAGGCTACATGCCTTAGGCACAGGGCTCCATGAAATTGGGCAGAGGTGAAGGGCAGGATGGCCAGGATGGCCACTTCAGTGGCTTCTCTTAGGAAACCAATGCCCAAGAGTCAGTTTCCACAAGAGGAAGCTGCTGACTGCTGGTTGTCCTCTAATAAACAGCCAGCATGGCTTAAGAGATAGGGTGGGCCTGTGCACAGGAAAGATGCTAAAGTTCCATAGCCACACACCTGGAGCCACTGGAACAGCTGGCTTAGGTAAAAGGAATGCCTGCCATGTACACTGCATCTCAGCTTTCCTCCCTCAAATGAAGTCCTCAGCACAGCTGGTGGCCAGCAGATGCCTTCTCACATGAGAGTAGAGAAAGCCTCTCCATTCTAGACTCCTACGCCTCTTTCCAGACTGCTTTCTCTCTAAGCTCACATTCTAGAGCACTAGTGCCTGACTGAAGTGGGGTTTCTAACAAGGAAAGCCTGTTTGCGTCCATTCAGCCCAAGCCAGGCTGGCACACCAGGCTCACGCTGGCTCTTATGAGGCTGCTCTAAGTAGACAGACTGGACCTGTGAATACAACACTGAACCACGGTCAAAACGGCCAGAGCTTTCTACCTAATATGCTTTCCAGGAGTCCAGCCCAGAGATGCCTTGCCCATGTGTCTGTCTCCGTTTGTGCAGTGAGAGCAAGAATCCCAGAAGAGCATGGCTAACCTATCACTCACATCAGCAAGGAGGAGGAGCCTGCCTGCCAGGAATACATGGCACAGCCAGAGGGCTTGCTTAAGAACATGCCCACTCAAGGTCATGTGCTTTATAGCAGCAAAGTCCTAACAAATTTCATCTGACTTCTGTCACCTGTTAGAAGCTTGAGTTCCACTGTGTCAGCTGTGCCCTGCCATCTTTGGCTGGGGCCCACCTGGTTGTAGCCTAGCTTCCCTGTCCTACAGAGGCATATGTAACTAACAAATAGCAGAAAGAGGTGGAAACTACGTCATTTATAATTTTCTTGGGCCAGGTATTGTAGCTTATGCCTGTAATTCCAGCATTCATAAAGCTGAGGCAGGAGGCTTATTATGAATTTGAAGACAGGCTGCTATAGTAACACCCTGTCTCAGGCTCAGGCTCTGTGATCAGGGCTTTGGCACTGCAACAAAGAGCAAGTTCACCTGTGCTGCTCACCTGTCATGGACAACCTCAAAGCATGGGCTCTATCCAGTCCCAAGAACAAACAGTACTAAGCCTTATGGAAAACAGGTTAAGACTCAATCATTGAGATTTACTTAGTTTCTGTTACTTTGGTTAATCTTACAAAACAATGTTAGGGTTAGCTGAACAACAAATACACCTGAGCATGCAGCTGCACTCCAATGCCCCAGGAGCAGCCAGTACCCAAACTACCCACACGTGGTGGTTGCAGGGCCCACCACATACCGTCCATCTGAACCTTCTTTGGCTGCATTGAAGGAGATGACATAGAGGAGGTGACCCGGAAGTTGGCAGGCAATGTCTCTGCAGAGCCAGAGGCTAGGCCACGGATGTCCTTTGGTCTGAACTTCTTCCTCCATGAGGGTGCTCTCCTGAAGCTTTTGTCATCGTCCTGGCAAACCAAGGAGATAAAGTGCCAACTAACAGTAAAAGCAGCACCCGGCCAGGCCTGTGTTCTTCAGATGCTGTTGGATGATAGGGCTTTGGCTTGTGTGTAGCTAACCTTTGCCATGACAGCACAACTGCCTGCCTACTCCACGTCTATAGCAGAAAGGGCTGTGGAGACACTCCTCTGGCCACAGCTAGAGAACTGAGCCAGTCCTGGGCTGTGGCCCTTCTCACATCTCACTTATCATACAGAAACCGCCTCCACAGACTGAGACACAGCCAGTAAGACCTTTATCTTCAGAGGGAGCTTCTGTTCTCTTTGTCAACCTAGAGTATTTTGTAAGGCCCAATGATAACAATCCTTACATGTGATGTCATACATATTTCTCCCCTTTCAAGAGGGGAGAAATAATAGTTTTGAACAAACATACTTCTCAGACACATCTTTCCCCAAGGCATAGAGGCTCTCGGCTAGGGCAGAATGACCAGTTCTTTCCAGAGTACAAGATATAGATGCTGTTTCTGGGCTTCATCCACTTTCATGACTTGACAAACCATTTGTGGGACATCAAAAACCAACAGAGCTGGTTAGTGGTGGTGCACGCCTTTAGTCCCAGCACTCAGGAGCAGAGGCAGGCCAGTCTGAGTTTAAGTTCAGCCTGGTCTACAGAGTGAGTTCCAGGATAGCCAAGGCTACAACAGAAAAACACTGTCTTGAACTCCCACACCCCCCCAAAAAGAACAAACCAACCAACCAAACAACAAAACATTAAGCTAGGAATGCTGGGGTGCTTGTGACCCCAGCACTTGGAAGGCTAAGGCAGAATGCTGGAAGTTAAGTTCAAGGCCAGCCTGGGCTACATAGTAAGATATTTTAACAAAACAGCAACAGCAACAACAACAACAAACCCTAAGTAGCAAAAAAAGTTTTACTAAATCATTCTTGCTGGACAGCGGTGGCACACACCTGTAATCCCAGCACTTGGAAGGCATAGGCAGACGGATCTCTGAGTTCCAGGGGCAGACTGGTCCACAGAACAAGTTCCAGTATAGCCACACAGAGAAACCTTATCTCAAAAAATGAAAACAAAACACCCATTCTTTGCTGGGCTGGGCACACCCAGTGGTAGAATGTGTCAATGAACTTAGCTCTCTCAACACTAGCATCTGTGTGCATATATAGCTGAATGTATGTCTACACTCCTTAAGTAGCATTTTCATATGGTTCTAAATATGATGAAAAGGGGCCCAACTCAACACACATGAAAACATCCCTGTGGGCTGAGCTGGGGTTTGATGGTCGATTTCTAGCCATTGCATCGGAAAACAAGCAAACCAACCAAAGAACAAGACCATCAGACTGAGTGCTCACCTCATCAAACCTCCGATCAGTCCCCGTGGCCAAAAGGTTGTTGAACTCTCTTTCCAAGACAGCTCGAGCCTGAAACAGTAAAAAAGGCACCAAAGCTTTCATCAGTTATTAAGAGGGACATTGGCATATTCCACTGCCAGGGACATCCTGACCCATGTTGGCATCCAAAAGTCACATCTATCTTTGGGTGGACTTGAGGGGAGAGGGGCCACAGGAAGTGCTATGCAGATGGCTGGGAGTATGAGCTAAAGTTTGAATTTCTGCATGGGAATGGAAATTCCAGATTTTCAAACATACCCACGAAGCAAAGAGAAGTAAATAAAGCAACTACCACAGAAGCAAAATTAATAAAAAGTTCCATGTGGCACACTTAAAAGAGAAAGCAGACGAGAGTGTAAAGCCAAGCCTCTGTTGATCTGGACATTCCCTCACTGTGAAGCTATAAAAAGTCTTCACTATCCAATGTTAAGCTTTCCCTGAACTCTGTTATCAGGACTTCTGGAATACTGGCAGGGCACAGGCCCACAAGCTCTGGGGTCACCTGTGTATTCTGTGTTGGAATCTGTAACAATAGTGCCAGTGCGCTGAAATCGAAAGTCTCATCCAAGGCCAGAAGTGCACCATGAACGCCACTCTCTATTAGATTGTTGGCATACTCTTTAAGGCCGATCGACAGGATCCAGCGAATCACCCGGTCATTGCTCCAAACAAGCACATCTGCAAGAGAATAAAGCAAGTGTATGGTAGCCTCAGAAATGCTCTGCTCACAGCACCCTGTAGCAGCAAAGGAGAAAGGTTCCTGGTACAAATCCTGACCTTGTGCTCCTGAAACAGACTCAAGCCCCCAGGTGCCAGCTTCACAGATGCCATAGTCCTCACCTAGGAATCCTGTCCATGCCACTCTAAGAACCCACCAGACTGCTCCCAGGGGTCCAAAGGGGAAGACAGACAGAACTTACTACACTTCTAGGCACAGAATAGGAATAACAGCCTACAAACCCAGGGACCATAGCAGATTCTTCCTGTCAAGAGACAGAGCCACCTCCATAGACCAGACACTTGCTCAGCCTGCGTGATCCAGGAAGACAGTTTGCTGGGATGCTGTGCACCCCCACCTCCCTCCTCCACAAGGAAAGTGCAATGACCTAGGAAACCAGGGCAAAGCTGAGGAGGTTCTCACCAGCTGTCCAACCCATGGCCCTTAATTCTCTAAAGTGTGTCCTCCATAGTCAATGTATCTTGTATCTTGCATTCAAACTTTTGCTCAGGTTAAGCCTTTTTTTTTTTCTACTTCATGATGTCTTAGTTAGGGATACTATTGCTGTGATGACCATGACCAAAAGCAACTTGGGGAGGAAAGAGTTTATTTCATTCACAGTTCCATTTAACAGTTCATTATCAAAAGCAGTGAGAGCAGGAATTCATGCAGGGTAGGAACCTGGAAGCAGGAGCTGATGCAAAGGCCATACAGAAGTGCTGTGTACTGGCTTACTCCATGGTTTGCTGAGCCTGCTTTCTTACAGAATCTAGTACTACCAAAATGGGCTGGACCCTCCCACATCAATCCTAATTAAGAAAATGCCCTACAGTTTTTCCTACAGCCAAGTCTTACGGAACATTTTCTTTCTCATGACTCATGTCAAGTTGACATAAAACTAGCCAGCATATAATACAAATATCTTCAATGTTTTTCTCATTTTATTTTCTTAAGACAGGGTCTTACTTTGGAGCCTCAGTTGGCCTGGAACTACATGATCCTTCTGCCTTAGCTTCCTGAGTGCTGGAAGTCACAGACATATGTCACCATGCCCAGTACCCACAGAGAAACTGAAAAACATTCTTCAGAACAGAGAAAGGGTCTGGAGGCCGCACCTTGTGACAGGTACAGTACTCCATTAGCACTAATGGAGACCTAAGAATAGTCAGTCTAAAAATATGCTCAATCACTTCCAAAAACAGTTCCTATCATGTGTAGAATGGCAGAGGGCCACCAAAAACAATGCAGTAGATTCAACATTCTACCCCCAAGTGTTGTTCTGGAAAAGAGGCCATTCCCAGGATTCACAGGATTCACTCTACTGAACAAACTACCCTTCAAATATGCCATCTCCAGTGGTTTGTTTCTGTTTCTTTTCTTTTCTAACATGCCAGAGTTCAAGCATAGGTCCTCTAAGATGTGAGACACTAAGAAACAGCTCTACACTGAGCTATCCCACTCCACACTCCACACATGCTCACATGCACCAGGCCCTCTCACACATACCTACCTCTAGTTTTTTTGTGTTTGTTTGATTTTTTTTTGTTTTTTTGTTTTTTTGTTTTGAGACACGGTTTCTCTGTATAGCCTTGGACATTCTGGAACTCACTCTGTAGTTCTGGCCTCAAACTCACAAAGATCCGTCTGCCTCTGCCTCTGCCTCCCGAGTGCTGGCTTTAAGGACATGCAACCCCACTATCTGTCTATTTATTTTTCCTGTGTTTTGTTTTTCTTATTAAAAACAGCATTTCTGGGGTGAGCAGAAATGAGAGTAAGCAACAGAGACTGGGACATCTAGTGCCCTCTCAGCTCAGTATCTCTGCTAAAAATCTTCAACCACTTCTGACTTCTAAAACTTTTTCTTTGAGCAAGTAGCTGTCTCCATCACTGGGGCTGCAGCAGGGAAGAAGGCCCTGGCAGAGCAGCAACCCGACAGCCTGTTCTCTCCGGACTGCTTTATTTGCACCTTTCCCTCATCTATGCTGCTGTCCTCCAAGGACTGACCGAGGGAAGCCTTGGGGACTCCTATGTTTCCTGTAGGGTCAAGATCCTTGAATACCCCACAGCCCTGCATTTCATATTTATCCCAGTGAGTATGCAGCAGAGTCAACTCTGTTCTGGATTTCTAAGTATTAACGCAGGACACATAACCAAAGGATAACACTAATATCGCAGGAAAAGCACCAGGACCACAGATCATGTACGAGGCAAGCTCTCAATCATTCTTTTTTTATTCTCCTTATGTCAGGCCAGTGCCTCCACCTAAAGGCATCCAGTATTCCTCCTGGTACTAATGGAAGATGCTTCACCCCACTGAGACTGGAGAGCTGGCAGCAGACGCCAGATAACTGCCTAGGCAGGGAACGCACCTCTTTCACTTTGTATCCCAGCTGTTAGCCCCCTCCCTCGTCCTCTCCCAATCCTGCCCTCCCTCCCTCTTCTCCTCCCCTGCCCTTCCCCCAGTCCACTGATGGGGAGGTCCTCCTCCCTTTCCATCTGACTGACCCTAGTCTATCAGGTCTCATCAGGACTGGCTGCATTGTCTTCCTCTTTGGCCTGGTAAGGCTGCTTCCCCCTCAGGAGGAGGTGATCAAAGATCCAGACACTAAGTTCATGCTACAGACAGTCCTTGTTCCCCTTACTAAGGAGCCCACTTGGAGACTGAGCTGCCATGGGCTACATCTGAGCAGGGGTTCTAGGTTATCTCCATGCATGGTCCTTGGTTGGAGTATCAGTCTCAGAAAAGACCCCTATGCCCAGTTTTTTTGGTTCTGTTGCTCTCCTTGTGAAACTTCTGTCTGCTCCAGGTCTTTCATCTCCCCCTTCTTTCATAAGATTCCCTGCCCTCTGCCCAGTTTGGCTATGAGTCTTACCATCTCCTTCGATTGGGTAGTCTTTCAGAAACCCTCTGTGGTGGCTCCTGTACTGTTCCCTGTTTTCTCCTTCTTCTGATGTCCATTATGTTTGCCTTTTTGAATGGGGATTGATCATCTTACCCAGGGTCCTCCGTCTAATATCCACTTATAAGTTGAGTATATACCGTATGTGTCTTTCTGTTTCTGGGATACCTCACTCAGGATGATCTTTTCTAGTTCCCACCATTTGCCTGCAAATTTCATGAGTTCCTTGTTTTTAATCGATGAGTAGTATTCCATTGTGTAAATGTACCACAATTTCTGTATTCATTCCTCAACTGAAGGGCATCAGGGTTGTTTCAGATTCTGTCTATTAGGAATAAAGCTGCTATGAACACGGTTGAGCAAATGTCCTTGTTGCATATTTAAGCATATTTTGGATATATGCCTAGGAATGGTATAGCTGGATCTTGAGGTAGCGCTATTCCTAATTTTCTGAGAAAGCGCCAGATTGATTTCCAAGGTGGTTGTATAAGTTTACATTCCCATCAGCAATAAAGGAAGGTTCCCCCTTTGCCATATCATCTCCAACATGTGCTGTCACTTGAGTTTTTGATCGTAGCCATTCTGGTGGGTGTAAGGTGATATCTCATTTTGATTTGCATTTCCCTGATGACTAAGGATGTTGAGCATTTCTTTAAGTATTTCTCTGCCATTCGATATTGCTCTATTGAAATAATCTGGTGGTATCTCCATGCCTGATCTCAAGCTGTACTACAGAGAAATAGTAATAAAAATTGCATGGTACTGACATAGAAACAGGATGGTAGATCATCCAGAAATAAACCCACACACCTATGGATACTTGTTTTTGTTTTTTTTTTTTATAAAAAAGCCAAAACCATACAATAATAATAATAAAAAAAAAAGATAGCATCTTCAACAAATAGTGCTGGTTTAACTGGATGTCTACATGTAGAAAAATGCAAACAGAGCCATATTTATCATTCTGCACAAAACTAAAGTCCAAGTTGATCAAAGACCTCAACCAGACACACTAAATCTGTTAGAAGAAAAAGTAAGGAAGAGCCTTGAACTCATTGACACAGGAGACAACTTCCTGAATAGAACAGCACAAACAACAATCAATCAATAAATGGAACCTCATGAAACTGAAAACTTCTGTAAAGCAAAGGTCACTGTCATCAGAACAAAACAACAGCCTACAGACTGGGAAAGGATCTTCACTAATCCTATATCTGACAGAGGGCTAATATCTAGAATATATAAAGAACTCAAAATAGAAAACATCAACAAATCAAATAATCCAATTAAAAACTGGATTACAAGATAAAAAGGGGGCTCACCTCTTATCTCATTCTGACTCTCTTCTCTTTTTCTTTCCAGTTCTTTTCGGTCATAATTCAACCTTCTCAGGCACATAATTCCACACTGGAAACTGTTTCTGTTTACAGAGACACAAAAAAGAGATTATGTGGAGCTAGCAACAGGGCAGGCCTCAGGGCAGAGAGAAGGCAAGTGCCCACTCACCTGTGGAAGCTGTCGACCATCTTCAGCTGCCCTCGCAGGTCTTTCTTGGTCAGGTGGTCCAGCATCCGGGCATCTACAAGGCACTCCATGAAGTAGCTGCGGTACTGCGGCAGGCCCAGGCTGGGCAGCCACTCGTTGCCGATCCACTCGTGGTTCATGTCCCCATATGCTAGTGTCTGCTTTTAGTAAGTGGGGGACATTAGTTATGAGTGTTGAATCCACATTTTCTGAAGACCAAACTAACAACAACACTGGTCTTGGGTACTCCTCAGGAATTGATTTCCCATCCCCACCATTTAAAAACTAGTTAGACTTCATAGAAACGGGATCATTAAAAGTCTGGGGCTCACTGTTGCCTTAACCTATCTAATGAGTCACAAGAAAACCACAGGTAACTGCAGAGCCCCTTCTGAAACAGCAGTTAACACAGCAATTAAGAATGACCACGACTCATGAACAAGTTTGAAGGATGGGTTCAACATGACTCAATAAAATTCTGGCAGAATTTGACTTTGGTTTTAACACTTTCTTCTAAGTAAAGTATTTAAAAAAAAAAAAAAAGCAAAAGTTGATTAGAAAAAAAAAACAGAAAAACCAATAGGTAACAGAATTCAATGAAGAAAAAGACAAATATACAATTATAAACAAGACATAAACACTCCTTTCAATCAAAAACAGAAAGGGGGAGGTGCTAAAAAGCAGCTTTTCCTTGAAAAGACTCAGTACAGTGCAGACTAAAGTAACAGTTATCAATCAACCTGACCCATTTATGTTTTCCAGAATTCTCCACCTGACACCACAACCCTTCCCTTCTTTTTCTTGAGAGGGTACTACCATAGTGCCCAGACAAGACACAGAGCTTCACACTCCACCCTACCAGGCCCTGTGGTCCTGGGAGGCCATCATCCTGAAGGATGGCACAGCACTGTCAACTTTCTGGGCGAAACTGATCCTCCTGCTTAGTGTCCCAAGTAGTGGATGACAAATGCACAGCCCCATAACCTTCTTCAGAGTGTGCGTGGCTTGATGTGGTGCAGAGACTGAACCAGGCCTCAGGTACAGATCTACCACGGAGTGACACCCCAGTTCTCAATATTCTTACAAGTTAAATCTCAGTATTTTCTGCCTCAGAAAAAAACAATCAAAATTTGTAATTCTAGTACTTACGAGCAGACATGAGGACTGCTACAAGCTGGAGGACAGCCTGAGCTACAGGGCAAGACCGAGTTGTAAGGATAGGCAGAAGGGATGAGAAACAAACAAACAAAAACCCAGCAATGAGCCAAACGTGGGATCACACATCTATAGTCCCACCTATTCAAAAGGCCAAAATAAGATAGTTGTTTAAAGTTAGAGGCTAACCTGGGCAACACAGCAAGACTTTGCCTCAAAGAGACAGACAGCAGTGGTAAAACATCCAAATATCCTCCAAGTATTTGCAAATTAACATGCTTCCAAAATAACATGCAAGAATCTGTAAGGCCAGCAAGTCAGCCAACAATACACTAAAATAAGACCTTATATCAAAAGGCTTAGTGTCATGGGAACATAGTCTGGATCAACATTTGGGAAAAAGAATAGGGGCATTTTGCATAACATAAAACTGGAAAAACATAATACTACAAAGGACACAGAAACACGTGAAAGTTTCACACACACACCTCCCTTCACTGTGGAGCATTCAGCATTCTAGGACTAGAGTGAATTGGCCTCCATACAGCACAGAGCACCTGAGAAGGGAAAGGACTGAATGTCTGTCCACAGAAAAGTGCAGTTGTGTCCTCACTAACTACCAGCACTGGGCCACCAGAACTAGGCTAGAAGCAAGGAAGAAAGTCCTTTCATTCACAGAGGACAGAACAAACAGGAAGCTGCACAACAGCCCCCGGGGCCAAGACACGGGTTGGAGTGTGCAACAAGAACGGGGATCCTTTCCAACAGGCTGAACCAACTGGAAACCCAGGTCAAAAAACATAGTTTCTAATGACCTTTAACCTCAAGTAACACAAAGCTGACTAAACAGGTCTGCCTTGTGCAAATGAACACACTGCAGGTATGGAGAACAAGTGACTAGATGCTGGGAAATGAAGACAGCCCTCCCCTACTTGTTTACCTGCTCCAGCCAAGGTAGAAAGAATGAGTGAGACCCAACAAGGACACTGAAGATCTAGTAGAAGAGCCATTCTATTACTGTCCCTAAGCACTCTGGGTCATCCTGAGATCTTAACTGTCCATCAGCACAAGGCCCCTCAGCTATTTTCTGGCCTGGCTCTGCCTTCTTTGAAGGGCCCTCTAAAGAGGGCCAAATGAGGTGGCACTGTCCCATTTCTGAGTACTTCCCACGCATGCCAATCACTTGTCTGTAGTGGCACCTATAGTGAGGGCTCAGTCTGGAGAGCCTTCCTCTTCTCCCAGGATGCTGAGACAACCTAGGAAAGGGAGTACAACAGAGCCAGACAGCCTGGTGAAGAGGAGTCTGGGCTGTGAGCTCAGTGAAACTTGGGCTGCAAAAAAGAAAGGGCCAAGGCCATACCACTTGCTGGTGGCTCTGCAGTGTCCACAGACTGACTGTCTGTGGGAGGGCAGGCTGACGCCTGTGCCCTGACAGCTCAAGTGGGAAGAGGATTGTTAGGGAGTAACACAAGCCTCCTCTTTCACACTCCACTGCAAAGTGTGCTGCTCCCACTTCACAGACTCACACAGGCAGCTGTTTCCACAAAGAACTAGGATCACTCTGCTTGGAGGTTTGAGGTGCACGGCAATAATCAGAAATCACCCGAATGATCACACTGACTGCCCATCCTGGAAGGAATTGCTAGCCAGACTGAATAGTGAGTGAGCTGATTAACAGGAAAAGGCAGAGCCACACTTTGATGCAGAGGGAGGTGGCTGCCTTGTGGCTACGAAAACTAAGAATATTACTTGTCTAAGTCCACAGTGCAGCCTCAGCAATGAACACTGCTAAAATCCAGGAAGGAACTGTCATTCACTGAGCTGCCCAAATGCAAAGATGGCAAAGCACTAAGTGTTTCTTGGGTGCTGAAGAACTGGGGCCTGAGAATGCAAACACAGTAAGAAGGCTCGGGTATTAAAGGCATTTGCCACTAAGCCTGAAAACACAGTTCCTGGAACCCATATTGGGGCAAGAGAACTGTTGACCCCAAGTTGTTTACCGATCTCACGGTGGCATGTGCACACAGACATATAGACAAACACATATAAATAAAAGTAATAAAAACTTCAAGAAAATGCAAACATCCATGAGGCAGGAAGAAACCTCACCTTTGAGAATTCCTTTAGTGAGATCTTTAAATCTGCACAGCATTAGGACAGCACTCAGTAAAACACTAACACAAAGACACAGGAAAAGGCATCATGCTTTTCAGATTTGCAAATTATTTCACAATTTTCTACCAGGAGACCTTGAAACTAAAATCACTCCATCAGGGAATTATGTGCACTCTTAAAAGGTGTAGACCCCTGTGTGAGGGACCCCACATTAACAGAAGCTGTGCTTATAAAGAGCCACCACCAGGGCTCCTGTGAGAATGTTCAAAGTTGTCCATGAGACGCTGCCAAGCCTGCTGTGGGCTTGTCTAAGTCTTTCAAGTCATTAATCACAGAGCAGATTGGGACGCTAAGAACATCCAAGACAAGTCACACACTTCCCCACCCCAGACACTTTCTGTGCCACACACAGTGAAGGTAGGTAGAGAAAGACGCCAACCTGAGCCCAGCTTCCCTCCTCGTCTTCCTGATGTTACATGGTTAGGAATGCAAAAGAACAAACTGTTAGTGTTTGTAAGCTTTGGAAAGGCAAGCAGGCAAACAGGGACAGCTGGATACATGAGCATGCTGGGGTCACAGCAGCATGCAATCTGCAGCACCAGCGGCCTGGGGTTCTCATGCAGAAACACACCCTTTCCATGGCAGTATATCAGTAAGAGGGAGAAGCTGGGATCCACTATCACAGCAGGGTGCTAAACTGAGCTCCCTCCCCAGGGCAAATCAACTCTATCTAAATGAGTATGTCTGCAACTTACAGAGCCTTGGGTGGGACAACTAAAACAAGCTCGAGTTTGTACCCTGAGTTGGTAACCTAAGTGGACATGTCTCTCAAACAACTGAACATTAACACTTTCATTCCCAACAGAAAGGCCAAAACCCAAGCTGGTCTGACACAGCATGTGCCCTGTGAACGCAGGCTGCGGTGACTAACCGTTTGCGGTGTGGCTGTGAGGGTTTCCATCTCTTCATGTGTCAACCAGACATTTCCTGTGGTCTAAGGTACCCAGTGCACCAGCCATATCCCGGGGCCAGGGAAGCATGACAAAGAGGAGAGGGCACACACATAAACTTCAGGCACAGGAGCCTGAAGCAAAGGCCACTCTTCACAGAAAATGACAAAAAGCCACAGCAGCCCAGCCTTCCTGCTGGCAGCTACACCCTGCCAGCAACTGGTCAACAGAGAAGAGCTCACAGCTTCCAGAGCTGGGCTGCTGTGTCCACCCGTGAGGTACTTAAATAAAGAAAAGAAAGCCCATTTTAGACTTCTAGAAATGTTGGCCCTCTCAGAACTCCACACTCACTATCTTCCAGCTGTCTCACTGGACTGGAGGTAGAGCTCAGTGGCAGAACTGCCTACCTGGTACAAGGCCCTGGGTTTGATCCCCAGCACTTCCAAAAGGAACCCCTGCCACAAAAAGCCACATTTCAACAGCAGGAGGAGGGTCCTTTTCCAGTTGGCAGGTACACGAGGTGAGCAGCCCAGACAGGCCAAAATTAACCACAATGTGTCCTTGTTGCATCTCTGCTAGTGCCAAATAGGGGACCAAAATCCACACGCTTGTTGCTGCAAGCTCAAGGGAGGAATCTATGCCTATGCCAGATAGTGTGGAGGGAACACTTCTAAGCTGAGATGGTGGGAGCTCCCCAAAAGAATAGAGTTGAGGAAAACTTTCAGAGGGGCAACAATGAATATCCCTTTCTTACATGAAACTACCAAGGAACAGAGAGGACCGTGGTGACAAATGCCATTCTCTGGATGAGAGCTCTGAGTCATAGTTGAAGACAGAAGCCCAGGGTTCATCCCACAGAGAACAGAAAAACCTGAACACTTTAAGTTTGAGCCCTGGGTCAGGCCTTAGGCTGTTGTAGAAAAGTGTGTCTCAAAGGTACTCCACGAGTTTCTCAAGAGACACTCAAGCTAAGTCAGGAGTACGGCCATCTCTGGCTTTCCCCTTTGGTTTTTACAGAGGAAAACAAAAACAAAACAAACAAACAAACAAAAAAAAAAACCCACTGTCCATTGAGAAGTAAGAGTGAATTCTCTAGTGACCAGGATGCTAGGTGGCAGCTTTCCTTGCTCGATCTATCAAGGTGCTCTGCAGATCTCCACAGAAAATGCAAACTACTTAGTCCTCCCATGCTGCCACCAAGCCCATGCCAGGGCAGAGTTCACAGACTGAGGAGGAAAGGGGCTGGACACCAAGAATTTTAATCCAGCAGCATAAGTCTATCTCCTCTTCCCTTGTTTTACTTCCCAGCACACTGTGCCACCACATATGGCAGGGAGAGAGCACCCTACCTAGAGGCAGTGCTGCAGATAAAGAGGCCACAATCCCACCTCTGTGAAAGAGCAGCCATAGAGGCCAGCAGCCACTCCTGGTGAGTCAGAGACCCTGGATCCCTACAGTTGCACTGTGAAGAAGTCACAGACACTGGACTGTGTGACCTGCTCAGCAAGTCACCCATTCGTGTGTGAATGCAAATACCAGCTCTGTATGGCCAGGGGTCATGAGACATGAAAGGCAAAAGGCAGAAGTGTGAGTATAGAGTGTACATTCCTGCCCAGAAGCCCTCAGGACAATCAGTACAATAAAGGCATGTGAGGTTCACGAGAGTCAATTTCCACCTTTAAACCCTTTTCTTCTTGAGGTTTTTCTAGACAAGTTTTCATTTTTAACCTGAGTGAGGTCTCAATATGTTGTTCCTGCTGGACTCAAAGTTTTGATCCTCAGACTCCCATGAAGCTGAGATCACAGCGAGCCTCACGCTCAACTTCAGGAAAGCTTTCATGAAAACCTTTGTTCAATGCCGGGGGATGAACCTTCACATGCCAGGCAAGTGCCCTACACAGAGCTATACCCTAGCCTAAAATGCTTGCTATTCTTGGGTCATCCAAGTCACATAAGCATGCAATAGTTCTAAGGCATCTGCAGCAAGTTTTAAATGAGACCTGCTGGGGGCTTCAAAGACCCAAGAGAGCACACTGAGTAGTTTTTAGCCTTCTAGGAGGCAGTCCTCCCTCCCAGAGCAGAAGAGCATGTGACTGGGGACTTACCGTCCTGGATGTGGGTGGGGCAGAAGGGCTAGTCAGTGACATTATCTCCTGGATGGCCAGTCGAAGTTTCAGCCTGTGCAGGGGGTTGCTGATGCCAATCTCCCGCTGGATCTCCGTGTCTGACAGCGCTGACATGATAGCACCACTCTTGACATTTGCTCGGCAAGCAGCCACATACCAGGCAGGCATCCCAACCCAGAGCTAGACACAGGAACAAGAAGGCCAGAACATCAAGCAAGTGTGAGAGACCTCGGTGAGTTCCTCTAATGCAGCATGTGAAGAGGACTCACCTCCAGCCACACCACCACCGTGGGCCCGTCCCACTGCGCGAAAGGCAAGCCTTGCCTGCGAGCCTCCTCCAGCAGCTCATGCCTATGAGGGAGAAACATTCAAAAGAACCACTGAAATAGGCATCTTTGAGAGGTTTCCAAAGTAAAACAGGTGCTCACTTTCCTTCAGTTTCAAGCTGCTGGCATCACTCACAACACACTAGCTTATGTTTACTACAGATCACCTGCACAAGGAGCTGGCTAAGCCCTTAATCACCACAGGCTCCTACATCCTCTGAGAGAATGACCACCAGCTTGAGTGACACCAGTAGTCCCAGAAGTCTTCATTTATAAGTTCATATGGCATAAGGATGAAATCCAGGCACCACACCCTTTCACATTGTCCAAAGAGCACATCCAGGTTGGCAGATGGATACCTAGTGCTGAGTGTCCTTAAACATACAACAAGCATGGTGCAAAAGAAATTGAAGGTAGTGGCACAAGCCTTTATAATCTCAGGACTCAGGAGGAAAACGTGGGCAGATCTCTATGAGTTCGAGGCCAGCCTGGTCTACAATAGTGAGTTCCAAAACAGTCTGAGCTACATAGTGAGATCCTCTCTCGAAAAAATAGAACCAGAACAATAAAATCGAAAAACAATGGTTCAAAGCCCTGGGGAGACAGGGCAGTGGGTAAACTGCATCCCGGCACACACGAGGTATGGATTCTACCCCCACACACAGGTTCTTTCTTGCAAATTACATTTTTTTCTTGTGTGCACACGTAGCAACCAGAAATTCAAGAACCTTTTATTTCTAAAGACAAATACTGTGTAAGATCCAACTCTGCAAAACGAAAAACAAACCCTCAAATCCTGGCTCCATAATAACTGCCAACAAGCACGCCTTTCCCTCCAGTCATAATGTCACAGATAACTTTGAACCTGCCTTCTTCAGTCACCCTAGGCTCCTACGGTCAATGGTTGCTTTCTGTCACTGCCTCCTGGTTAGGGGCAGGTGCCCAGGGCACTGGCATTATTTTGTGTCTCAGGCAGGATCAAAATAGCACTTCTGAACTGAGGGACAGAGGTACTCAGACTAGAAGAGACAGTAAGTGTGCTCATGTGGTCTGTTAGGTGGACACCAGCCCTGGCTACAGGGAACGAGCCAGTGTCTTTAGGACACCAAGTGTACATGTGTGAGCATGGTGTACGTATGTGTGTGCATGGTGAGTGTGTGTGTGTGTGTGTGTGTGTGTGTGTGTGTATACATAGAACCAGTCAGTAGACTTCAGATGTCTTCCTCAGTAGCTCTCCACCTTGCTTTTTGAGACAGGTTTCTTACTAAACCTGAAGCTGATTGGCTAGATGGACTGGTCACTGAGCTCCAGGGACCCATCTGACAAGTTGGAAAATTCTGAAATTTTGGTTTGTTTATACACAGGGGGTTAGAAAGATGGCTCAGCAATTAAGAAGACTAGCTGCTCTTCCAAAACACTTGGGTTCAATTCCCAGGACCCAGATGGTGGTTCACAACTGTCTGCAACTCCAGTTCCAGGGGATCTAACTCCCTCACACTAATATACACTCAGGCAAAACACCAATGCAAATAAATAAATAAAAATTAAAAACACAGCAATATTATAATGTGCTTTTGCTTTAATCTCAAGTGTCGGGATATGGGGCTGCTTTGTAGCAGGTGACTATGATTTGCCTTGGGCTCTAGCAGAGCATGGTTTTGCAAGCGGTACATAGTTTCTGTGATTGTGTGACATTTGGAATTCTGGTATATAAAATGCTAAAGCCCTGAAAGTTGGTGTTGGTGATTGTTCAGAGGGGTGTGCAGTTTGTAAGTAGTTGTACTCAAAGAAGAAACAAGAAGAAAGAAATTAGGTTCAGGGATCTCTTTCTCTCCCCTCTTTCTTTCCTATCTAGTAATAGGGGGTAAAACTGAGGCGAGGGTAAGGGTAGGAAAAAGAATCCATAAAGTAGCTAAGAATGGGTCCATCCACCTGTCTCTGAGTTCCCAGCACTAGGTTGAAGATCACCACACCCAGATTTCACATGAGTGCTAGAGATCCAGACTCAAGTCCTCATGCTTACATGGCAGGCACTTCACAGACTGAGCCATCTTCCCACCCCAAGAATATTTCTTCGAAAACTCCTACATAGCTGTCTGTACCTCAGGTCTGAGACCCAAGAGTGTCAGACTGCTGACCTGGGGCCACAGATGCTGCTTCCAGCCTCAATTCCATAATCCTAGACATGGAACCAGGGCAGTAGAGATTCTGCTATGCCTTCTCTTCCTGGGCTATGTGACATAGCAGTAGTGAAAATCTCTAACCCTCCCGTCTCTGAAAGGACTGCACTAGGATTGTGGACATGAGCCATCATGCTAAGTTCCCAACTGTAAAATGGGTGCTCTGACACAAACTGATGCAGCAGAAGCATTGCCTTTATAAGCAGAACTGAAGGACTAAGGGGTGTGGCTCCACAGCACACTGCTGGCCAAGCATTCACAGAACTCTGGCCTTCATGCCGGTGGTAGGAAATTGGGAGTTTTAGAAATGCAGTCAATTCTATGAGGAATGGCCCCTGTATAAAGACCAAGCCACAGTCACATGGAGTTTTGCTCACCTACTCCATGGTACCAGCAAGCATGGCAGCTCCCCACCATACCCAACTGTACTTTTATTTTCAATATGCCAGCGCTGTCCCATTTCAGCCCAAGGAGCCTTTCTTCCCTGATATCAGTCACAGCAAGTGTCTACATCAAGTGAGCAAGCTAGGAGTCCTAAGGACAACAGTGACATCACTGTTGAAAGGTCAGAGGCTACCTTTTTGTCAAGACCCTCTCAGAAGCTCAGCACTGAGGGTGAGCCTGGTGTCTTTAGGAATATCCCATAGCATGGGTCTCCACGAAGTCCAGTTCCCCTCCTGTGAGCACTCCACAACCCCTGGCAGTGGCCTGAAGCTTGTGGCTATGGGCACCACTCTTGCTGGGGAAGGGAGGAAGGGTGCTGCCCTAAACTTTCTCAGCAGTTCCCCTAAGCATGAAGGCAGTTACCAAGAAACTTTGCCAGGCTCTTGCCAACCTCGCCTGCCTGGTCCACTCAGCAGGCAGAAGATATCCTCAAGTCAGGGGCTGGCCACAGGAAGCATTCCTGAGAGATGAGTTTGAGTCATCACACACATACACTCACAACACACATTACACATGCTTAGTCAAATCACAAGTCTACCTTTCCACACCCAATGCTCACATTCAGGATCACAGATAAACTGAAACACTGGGAAAATTTAGACCGTTTTCTCTCACACAGAATACAAAACTTCTACAGAGAAAAGAATGTGGTGATACAGTTGTCAGGCCATGCCTTCTGGTTTCATTATAGTGTGTGATGTGAAACAGAACACATCAGTGGAATCTGGAGGCATTAGAAGTTTCCTAGTGCAGTTTCAGGAGGCAAGAGGCTATGTTTTTTGTTTTTTTAATAATTTATTTGTTTTTATTTTATGTGCATTGTATGTCTGCATGTATGTCTGTGTGAGAGTGCCACATCTTGGGGTTACAGAGTTGAGAGCTGCCACGTGGGTGCTAGGAATTGAACTGAGGTCCTCTGGAAGAGCAGTGCTCTTAACCGCTGAGCCACCTCTCCAGGCCCCAAGGGACTACGCTTTAATACCAACTTTCATATAGCCAAAAGGCAACTCCCAAGGTATCTCAAAACATTTTCACTCAGTTCAAAAACAGCAATATTCCAAATTGGATGTTAAGAGGTTTCTATGAATTTGAATGTTAAGAGGTTTCTGTGAATTTCTACCTGCACAGTCCTGAAGGTCTGGGAGTCCCCAGCACTGCTAGTGGGGCCTGGTTCTCACCGGGGGCACTGACCAGTTATTAGATGACACATGAGGCAAAACTCATGACTAGCAGCCCCAACAGCAACTGCGGTACCACTCTAGGTGTGGTGCACTGTCTCTAGAGCACTCAGGACCCTCTGCAGAACCACCCAGTCCATCCTGGCTCAAGGCCTACTTCCCTTCTAAGTTCAGCTCTCACTTCTGGTCTACACCCTCTGTCTGTTTTTTGATGCACTGCCTCATACTAGCTGCCTGCTTTCCTCTATGAAGCAGGGTTCCAGACAGTCATTCTTTGCAGAGGAACCCTACCCCCACACCACCCCCACACCACCCCCACACCACCCCCACACCACTGCTCTGTGCCCCTGGAGTGAAAGTTGTTCCAAACAGTACTATGTATCTTCAGCACAGATTTACTTTATTTTTTTTTTTTCTCTTTGCAACCCAGGGCCTCTCATGCTATGCACATGTTTCATCCTGACCCACACCTCCAGTCTTTCAAGACTTAGTGTAGAACTGAAATTTAATAGCTTACAAATTATTTTTTAAGGTTTATTTATTCATTATTTGTACAGTATTCTGCCTGCATGTGAGCCAGCAGGCCAGAAGAGGGCACCAGATCTCATTATAGATGGTTGTGAGGCACTATGTAGTTGCTAAGAATTGAACTCAGGACCTCAGGAAGAGCAGCCAGTGCTCTTAAACTCTGAGCCATCTCTCTAGCACCAGCTTACAAATTCTTAAGTCTGTCTGTGATAAAAGAAGACAATCTACCAGGAAAAAAACACAGGGGGCCATTCACATGGACCCAAAAAGTCACTGTGCTGTTATTTAGGACTACTTGCAGGACTCAGAGGTATTTATTCGAGACTGGTCCTGTGTCTCAGGCCAGCCTTGAACTCAATGTGCAGAAGATGACCTTGAATTTCTGATGCTCCTGACTCTACCTCTGGGATTTTACATATTCGATTTACATAGTGCTGGTGAAGGACCATGGCTTTGTGCATTCTAGACGAGCACGCGACCAGCTGAGCCATACCCCAGCACAGTTACCACTCTTCAAGATACCCACCGTCCCATTTAATATTCAGAAAAGCCATCAAAGGTGAGCTGCTGTGATTCTCATCTTACAGGTGAAGAAAACAGGCACAGGGGGCTACATCTACCAGAGCCACAAAGCTGAACTGAGCAGGGCAGGATTCAGACTCCAAAGTTGGGTTCTGGAGCATGCCACCTCAGCAAGACACTTCACAGGGTGGCTGGAATGCAGGCAAACGCCTCCTATGTGTCATAAATACTCCCTTCTCCAGGAATTGTGGGTTAAAAAAAAGGTTGTAGTTAGCCAGATGTGGTGGCACACACCTTTAATCCCAGCACTCAGGGAGTCAGAGGGAGGAGGATCTCTGTGAGTTAGAGGCTAGCCTGATCTATAAATCAAGTCCAAGATAGCCAAGGCTACACAGGAAAACCCTGTCTCAAAAAACAAAAACAAAAGTGTGTGTATATATGTGTGTGTGCATGTGTGCGTGAATGTGTGCTTATGCATGCGTGCATGTGTGTTGGTGGGGGAGGTATGCATGTGGGATTGCTTCAGATACATGCAGGGGCCAGACCTCAATATCAGGCACCTCCCTCTACTGTTCCCCACACAACTTTCTGAGAAAGATCTCTCACTGAACTTGGAGCTTGCCCCTTTTGGTTAGATTGGCTGGCCAGCAAGCTCCTTCATGGCAGGCAAGAGCTCGCTGTCTCTACCCTGCCTCCCCTCAGCATGGAATTACTCTTTCAGAAGGCTGTGTATAGAACTGGAACCAGCTGAAACCTAATCACCATTCACCATGAAGACTGTCCAGTAGGGAGATACAAGGAGAAGCTTACTTTTTCTGAAGTTTACGGTTTTTCTCAGCTTGTCCTCCCAGTTTGCTGAGTCCCAAGGCATCTTGAGATGAATTTTCTGTCTCTGTACCACCAGCTACAAGGAAGCAGAGGCCCCAGACTAAAGTGAGTCAACATGGCTGAGCAAAGTTCAGGTCCAGAGGCAGCATTAAGCTTATACAAAGAGCTATTTCTGACCAAACAGCCCAGCAAACTGATTAAAACAACACACCTGGCATATCTGAACTGTTAGGCATTGTTCTCTGGGTCATATCTGTTCCCCCTTCGAGGGCCCACGTTCCCTAGAGAAGGTATGTGGGAGATGGGCAGACACAGCAGGCACCCAGGATCACCCCACACCCTTGTTAAGATGCTTACTGCAAACCTACCAACCTTGCCCTGGTGACTCCTTGCCCAGAGGCCCAGGCCGACCCTTTTCCTTCTTCCCAAACAAGCGACCGATGGAGGACTTGATGCCCTTCTTCTTTGGGGCTTTGTGGAGGGAGTCTTGGCTACTATTACTGCTGCTAGGGTTGCTCACAGGACCATCCTGGGAACCTGTGGAGCTTCAAGAAAAGAAAGTGGACTTTTACTAGGAGCTGTGTCACAACACAGGAGTCGATGCCTAGGCACTACAGTACTCTCCTGGGTTGTTTCTGAGACAGGCTTTCACTCTAGCCTAGGCTAGCCTGGAATTCCTAACCCTGTCTCAGCCTTGAAAACACTAGGCTTTTAGCCATGAGTCACAATACCCAACCAGACACTACATTTTAATAACTACTCCTCAGAGTTCCTAAGATGCATCAAGTCTCTCATAGTATGCTCTGCTGTGACACAGACTGCCAAGGAATGCTCAGAAGGAAGGTTGGTTCTGAAAGCCCAGCTTCTCTAGGACTTGACATTCCTCTTAAGAGGAGGTCTCACCTCCAAACAGCAAGTGAGGGAGCAGCAGAAAGGAGATGCCCATGGGGATGAGAGAAATTAACTGCTGGTCAAGAACGATGCTTACTACCTGCAGACCTAGGTGAGAGCTGCCATTCGTATGCCCTCTCCTGCTCAGGACAGCATAGAAACTCTGCAAATGGCCATGCAATGACTGTCATCACGCAACCATACAGGCTCCTATTTTTCTGACAAGAAGCATTAATAAAGAAGTGGGAAAACATAGACTGCCAAGCAACTTGGAGACCCAAGAAGACAAGAGAATACAAGACGCCGGGCTGTCAGTAGAGCAGCACCATCCAGAACCACACAGGCGGGTGAATATGGACAAGGCTGTGAGGTCCTGTTGCATCATTCTTTGCAATGTTGCCCAGCAGGACCTTCTGCTGGGAACTACCTGAGGCAATGGCAGAAATTTCAACTGAATAACCTGAAACTCTTTAAAATCTATGCTTTTTCCAAGTCATGATTACTATTCTAAAATCCCAGACAAACAGGGCTCCGCATGGGGCTGCTGTTCTCAGCACCACTTCTTACTTCCTCAGGTCCCTGATGTCCTCATGGCTGACCGTGTGCAGCGCGCCCTTGTGCAGCCTGTCTAAGTGCAGGGGCCTCGGGGAGGAGGGGGGAGAGGTTTCACATTTTATCGTCGTCTTGTCGTCTCGTACCTCTTCTCTGGAAGCTGGCAACTGAGGGCAAGATAAGGACAAGAACAGTGAACAACATACTAAACCCCAACTTAAAGATCTATTAGCCACTTTCTGCTAATACAAGAGGACTTTTTTTTTTTTTTGTAGTTTTGTTCTGAGATGGGACCTTGTGAGAACACTACCTTAGCCTCCCCAGTACTGGGGTGCCTGGGCGAAAGGCTACATTTTAATTTTGGCTCATACCATCTTAAGGACTGCTATCCAGAAGGGAACCAAAACCACAAAGCAATGTAATTCACAGCCCATCTCCCTGGGAAAAGTATGGAGCAGGCAGGCACAGAACACTAGCAACTCCACCCTGAAGTCTAGGCACATCAGAGGCCAATGTTATTAAAGGCCAACACCCAACAAGGCAGCCAAGACCTGATTCACACTATCAATTGCATCCTAACTGAAACAACAGGGCAACCCTTTCACTGGCCAGGAGCTCTAACAGGCTTCCTCAGGCCACTCTGTGGGTACACTGAGGAAATAGAGTCTTCCTCAGCAAGTGGCCAGCACCTTCTTGTCTGCAAGATGGGAACACACAGAACAACTTGAGATCATGAGCCACACCCATGTGCCTGGCTGCATTTCTGGGTGTTTGGACTGCAGGTTGTATATGGAGGCACATATGCTAAATAAGACCTGTGTTTTAGATAGAATAATCCTGCATATGTCATTGAGATGGCCATGAGTGTGTACTGAGGAACACCGGGTAGAGGGTCCACAGCAGTGAGAAATTTATCCCGTTTGGGTCCTATGGATCCACCTGCACATGAAACATGGCAAGCATCGGCATACACAAGAGGACTGGCAGCTGACAGCTGGAATGGCACTGAGCAGCACTGGGCCCGCTGTAGCCCAGTAAGGCTAAGCTTCAGCAGCTCAGCACACTCATTAGCCAGCAGCAGATAACATTCTGCATCTCCCTGTCAAAGATGATCTCAAAACACCAGTGGGCATCATAGACCAGAGCCAGGCTCTGAAGGGCACATGCTCAGCACGCAGGAGGCCAGGGTTCCATCACCTCCTCCCCAAAGCCACAATGACTAGAAACTTTGGAGAAAATGTTAAAAAGTTAAAAGGCTTAAAAGTGTGATTATTAACACAAACCAAAGACTGAGCTCAGGAGCAATCCATATGTGGGGGATGGGAGCTATCATGCTCCTGACTGAGCACAGCCTTACCCAACAACAGCTCTCAAGCTGGTCCAAACATCCTGCCAGCAACTTCCAAGTGGGCCCTCCATGCTCCTTCAAGAAGGGATGGCACTAAGACTCTTCAACATTACCAAGTAGGGAAGTGACCTTCACTTGGCAGTGATACTAAAGGAGAGGCAGTGTACAACACAATACAGCATCTAGCCCATGCCTGGCTCTGTAGACCAGGTCTCCATGCTGGAGTGAGTGTGGCTCATAACTGCTTCCTAATTGCTACAAGCCAGCGGGGCTGGGAGGAACACCATACAGGGCAACTGGGAGTTGTGTCACTGCAGCCACCTTGAGTGGCATGGTTTATTTGGTTGGGGGCAGGGGGTAGGAATGGGGTCTTGTTTGTATCCCAGGCTGTCCTGGAACTTGTGACCTTCCTGTTGTGCATGGGCACTATTGGAGCAGCACAGGTAGATAGCCTTTTTGTTTGTTTTGTTTTAAAGAAGGCAACAAACCACAGCACCAACAGGGCAACACTCATTCGCAAACTCATCAGTGGCAGGTGAGGACGGAAGTCACAACTTTTCCATAGTACAGCCACTAGGAAGGTTGATGACAAGGCAGGGCCCGTGGGCTGGAGCATGGAAGATCAGAGGTAGAATGTCTAGGTCAGCTGCCAAAACAACTACTGCCAGCTTTTCCCAACTTTGCCCAGCATGCTGCACGCACACCAACTTCTAGGTACTACCAGGGAATCAGGGCAGCTGGCAAAAGGCCCAAGGGCAAAGTGGCCACCAGCTCAGCTTTTGAAGCCAGGCAGACCTGAACACACACCTGTACCCCACACCATGACAGAGAAGCTTCAGCTTCCACACTGATAAATGGAGTAACTATGATGACCTGTATCCCACAGGGATACATGCAAGAGTTAAGAGAATGCTTCCAGCACTTGGGAGGCTGAGGGGAGAAGATTCTTGCGAGTTTGAGGCTGATCTAGGCACCCAGTGAGTTCCAGGACAGTCTGAGCTACAGACTAAGACCTTGTCTCAAAGAAACAAAATTGCTAAAAATGAATAAAAAGACAACGCCTTGGCCACACACTAGGCCTAGGCTCGGCACGGGCATGAGCTCACTGTTTGGCAGCCCCAGCCTTCCCCAGAGTGTACCCCTGCAGCTCTACCTCAGGAACTCTTCCTCTCAATTCTGAATAGCAGACAAGCATGCAATGATCAGACACAAATGCTTCAGCTCCAGTATTTCAGGGACAGGCTTCCCACATGACCACATCATGACATGCAGAGTCAACACTAAACACTGCTGCGAAATGTCAGTTATTTCTCTTCACATCGCAGTAGTGTGTCACTCATGAAGACATAGGATGTGTAAGATCAACAAGTGATTTACCTGTCTCCGGTGCTTCCTTAAGTCACTAGGCTGACAGATGCGTGTGAAGAAAGGAGAGAGAAAGCAGGTTTACTGCACTTGTTGGGGAAAAGATACAAGGACTAGTGAGGCAGGGCCAGAAGGACAGACACAGGCTGAGCACTGAGGAAACATCACTGGAAATAAACATTCTCAAGACAGTTAAAAATTAGGCAGGTTTCCCAGGAGGCAATACCAGTTATTACTTGGCTAAGACTAAGTCTGAACATAGGCATTTCACTAAAATCCAGCATTTCATGGAAGGAAGGACTCTAATGACCTTCACCCTGAGCCAGCCTCTGCAGCTACTTACAAACACACTGGAATTTAATAAATTCTATCAGGAACTGTTACATTCTGTTATAAAGTCAAACAAACCAGTTCTGAGTTAATTATTTACTGAAAATTTGCATAAAATCCCTAACTAGAATTTTATTTACAACTTTTCAGCTGTTTAAAGCAGTAAGAGCAAAGCTTCACCCATGAAAAGATGTATGAGACTAGTGGGGTACCAGGGAGAGCCTCTATGTCTTACAGAATGCACAGCTTCTGGTGAGAGTTTATCACAGGCAGCAAGTTTGTCAGCAGGTAGCTGAAAGCCATGTGACGCCAGAACCAAAAGGGGCTGTGTCTGTGCAAAGCTTCCATCAGTACCACATGAGATGGGTCATCTCTGCATACATCTCTCCCCTGCAGAATCACAGACCTCACACCCTTTCCTGCCTGTGGATACATGCAGGATACACAAGTAACAGAAAATACATTCTTCACATGAAGAAGTCCAACAACCCACTCTTCCAGCACACTACAGCAGATGTGCACTCCATCTGCAGGAGCTACAGGGGGACTGTCACAGCACAAGGTGCTAGATGGACAGACAGGGATCTGGGGTCAGGATCAGATGGAAATAGACTGACAGCCAGCAGGTGGACAGTCTAAGCTGAAAACACACACACACATCTATTCCTAAGAAGCGTTTGGAAAGAGAATGAAGCCACAGACCACACCATGAAAGTTAAGATCTTAACCACTGCACTAATGAGACATATTATATAGCACATCAAAATACAACAGACTATACTATTAAACACATCATTAAAATGTAATTAAATTCTACTAATTTAATTACATGGCTACTGCCAGTACCATGGAAACTGTAAGTGAAAGCAGCGGTAAGTGCAGGATGGCAGGTGGCTGGCTTACAGACTGAGTCTGAGTTTAGTATGCGGGCCCTCTGGACCATACACACTAAACCCCCAACAGTCCCTGGGTATTCTGAGATCTGCACACCTGGTCACAGAACTTCTGAAACAAAAGTGGCCCCAAGCAGAAGATGCTCATCTGTTTTGGCTCCCTAGTCAATGGGTCTTCTGAGTGACCCTTGTGCCTCAGAGCTTAGAAACACTCATTCTGTGAAAGGCTAAGGGACTCTTTTGCACATTTTTTTTTTTTAATGTGTTAGGGATGGAGCAAAGCCTGGCACAGGCTAGGCCGTGCTCCCTTCACCACTGGCTTCCATGCCAGGCTTTCTATACCTCCTCCCACATGCAACACCTCCCCAATCATTTCTGCAGAAAACAGGAAACATAGCCTCTTCCGGATGGAACCAGATCCCTGCCTAGCATCCCACAACTAAGTAGTAACATGCTGGTTTGGTCATTTAAGTATTCTAGTTGATTTGCATTATTGAATAACTAAATACTAGTTAATTTAAAAAAAGAAAAGAAAAGAAAACAGGTTATTACTATATATCCCTGGCTAACCCAACTTACTATGCAGAATAGGCTTGACTCAAACACAGAGAAATTACCTGCTTCTGTCTTTGCCCCTATAGCTTTTACAATCTGGAATCTCTTGAAGGAAGATGTGACTTCCATGTGTAACCTTTCCTCTGCAGGTTGAGACAGTAAAGGCCCCACTTACCAGAGTCATGACACCTAGCCTGTCCACCTCTCGGGCAGGACTGTGAGGAACCCTTCTTGGTGTGGACCGGCCACTGCCTGGAGGAGAGGAGCCTGCAAGCGAGGAAGCAGGGTAGGGGGGGATGGAGCTCATTGATCTAAAACGACCAAGATTGTCCAAGCTTCCACTGCCCACTCTGCTCTCGATCTCCTCTGCCCGCTGCTCTGTATTCTCCTTCTCTTCTTGTATCAACCTAAAATACAAACAAGAGCAGTTGGGCTTACGTCATCAGGAAGCCCTGTGTATATGCAAATAGAACAAGCCCAATCTAGCTGGAGGTGGGGGTTTTTGTGTGTGAGTCCAGCAGTTTGAGGCTACAGCAGGAAAAGGTGCCTTCCAGACCGAGCTAGGTTACAGCAGGAGACCCTGTACCTAACAGCAAAACACTGCCAGGCTGCCTCACTCCACTGATTTCTAGAATGCTCCTGTGCTCTTACTAACACTGGTGAAGGTATGCTAGGCACTGGATGGCAGAAGAAAACCCAACTGCTTCTGGTCCACAGAATGACCAAGTTATACCGTCACCCCACACACCAGCACCCTGCAGGTACTATGTCTTGGTAGCAGGGGAGTGAGGTAGCAGGTAGCAGGCCCTCTTTTTTGTATGCACAGAAGGATGAAAGAGTTTCTCCTCCCCCAGCATGGTGCAGGGAGGGGGCCAGGTTGCCAGAGGTAAAGGCTATCTCAGAACCCCAAGAGTTCTGCTGTGGGAGGCTGTAAAGGGGATGTTGACCACAACTATGGCATGCTTTCCCATAAAAGTAAACTCCTACAAGACTCATCTCTTGAGTTTTCAAGTGTACAACAGCCTTGCACCTGTACTGCATCTACCCCAGTCTCCTTTGGTCACCTCCCAGCCTTCTTCCACTGTCACACTCCAAAACATCCACCCTAGTCTCACCTCCATCTTCTTCCACTTTCTGCTTTCTTGTTTGTTGCTCTTATTTTCAAACAGAGTTTCATGTTCCATATAGCCCAGGCTGGCCTCAAAATTATTTGTTAAATCTAGGCTGGCCTCAAAAATTACTTGTAATCTAGTCTGACCTTGAACTACTGCTCCTCCTGCTTCCACCTCCCACATCTTGAGATGGCAGATGTATGCTATTGAACCCTGGTTCCTACTATCCTTGTATCCCTTATTATACAGATATATACCTGATCTCTTTGTTGATGGCGTCCAGCTGCTCCTGAAGCATCATGGCCAGTGTCTGTGCATCCGCCTGCCCACTGGGCGAAAGCAGATCAACTGAGCTGAGAAGAGTATCTCTGTCATCTTCACCATCAGACACATCCACATCACTCTCAAATGCCTGTGCCACATTTGCCAAAACACTTGCTTGTTGGGCCCGTTCCCAATCCTGTTCATTGAGGGTCTGCACCTACCAACAAGAACACTATGTCTCAGCAAGCAAGAGTGACAGCAAGTACTCTAAAGGACAGGAAAGGCTGCTATCAGAAATGTAAATAATTTTAATGTAGGCCAAGGCTTTGGGAAGATGCCCATGCACCTGAGCTGCTACTCAACAAGAGGCACCTGACAAAAAGGTAGGCTGGGCACTGTGGAGCATATTTGTAACTGAAGCACCTGGGAGGCGGATGAAGCGATCGGTCTAGATTCAGGGGCCAGCCTGGGCACATGCTGACCCTGTCTCAAGGTGAGAGAGCAAGCACGCATACTGTGATAATGGCTCAGACACTCATCATCTATACTCAGGTCCCCAACTTTAGGAGAAATTAAAAAGAAAGCCTAGTAGCATATGAAGGGGCGGAATGATGCGCTGGGCGTGAGATTTCCAAGCCTGGTATAGATAAGCACCAAGAAAAGCCAGAGGAGAAAAGCAAAGCAGGCACCTGGCACAGCCAGTGGCCAACAGTAGTTTCCTGGGGGGGGGGGGGGGAGGGTGGCACAGGAAGGCCTATACAGAGGAGACCCCTGTTGTGATCACTGCCCACAGCAGCCAGTGTTAAATCCTCCTTGTGGTTAATGACCACCTTCCTCTCCTCTCCCGTTCCCTCCCCTCCCAGCTGGGGACTCCTTCCCTACTCTGTGGATGAAAGGCCAGGGTTCATACACTCGCCTTTCCTCCAGAAGTCTGTGGCTTCCATAGACTTCCTACCATGCGACACCCTCCCTCAGCTGGCTCATCACCTTAGATAAGAACACACCTCAGTCTTTCATCTTGAAACCACAAAACCTTACCCTGCCCCAACCTCTTGCCATCCCACTTCCTTGGCCATCAGCAAAATCTCTCCAGCAACTGCCCATCTATCTCTGTTCCTTCCTCCCACTCACAAGGGTTCATTCAACATGTGCAGAGCACCTTCCTCTAGAAGAGCTGCTCCAAGGCAGTGCCAACCAGGCCTTAACACTGTCTTGTCCTTTGTTCACCTGCTTATCCACGCTGTCAACATGCACAGATTCAGGCTTGGCTGCTGTCCTTCCTGGATAGGCTGCTCAGATGGGCCCAGAACCCACCCTTTCTGACTTGTCATTTTGTAACACTACAGTTCAGGTGAACATGGTACCCATCCCCTGCCTCCTGCTTATCTTCGGCATACTCCAGTGATTTGGAAATACAATCCTCTCTCCAAGGGGAGGACAACCCTATGGTCTCCATGTGAGGACAGATCATAATGACTCACAGTAATGGAAGGAACATAGCTGACAGAAAGGCATGTGGCTTCCCAGACCAGGTAGTGAAGGACCTGGGCTTCCTCCTGGCTTTCTTCAAATGTAAGTGCTGAAGAAAGCCAGTGGCACACCACAAGGATCTCAGGGAGTCAGGTCCATCAGCAAGGGCCAGAAGCCTTTGGCACATACTATATTCACACTGTCAAGCCTTCCCCATTTATAAGCACCTGAGTCCCTGATTCATGCTGTTCTGAATCCTGAGCCCATGACCTCCATGCAGCCATGCCATCAACATAGAACTTCATGGTAATGGCCACATACCACTAGCTAGCTTGGTACATACTGTACTGTTCACTGCTTGTAGCTGTGTACTACTCTTGAACTCATAGCAATCCTCCTGCCTCAGCCTCCTGGGTGCCAAGATTATTGGTATGTGCTGGGCCACCACATCTGCCATCGTTTACTTTTATTTACTACTTTAAGTACATACTAATTAGCATTAACTTAAAGGATATCTTATCAAAAATTCTGTTCTTAAAGAAAGAACTAAAACCAAAAAGCAAGCATACCCTAAAAGCAAGCTCTTAGCCAGAAAAGCCAAGGAAAGGAACATGGGGGAAGAAGGAGACCGAGAGTCTGTCCAAGAGGAACAGGTGACTTTCCGCAAGCAGAGGCCTTGCCTTGGAGGGCTCGTCCCGCAGCGCCGCCAGCCGGCCCTTCTGGGGGCGCCGCAACACTGCACTGGTGCTGTAAGCATCCACATGCCCGTCGGCCACAGGGAACCTGAAGTCCGGGACGCTGCCCAAATGGGGTCGGCTGAAACATGGGAAAAGGTGGGTTCAGAAGGAAGGTAAAGTGTCAAGTTGGAAGGGTCTCCAGGGAGGACCCCCTGAGCCTGTGGGAGAGCCCCTGACCACGCGCACTTGGCCAGGAGACCCACCCAGCTACCACACTGGGAGGAGAGGTGGGCGTGAACATCTGAGGCCCATCTGAGAGCCGCCTCCAGGTCAAGGGTGTGCCTAGATGACACCTATTGCCGTAACCTGCTCCACGGCTGTTCCACTGCGTCAACTTCAAACTGGGAGAAGCTAAAGTACAGGCTTAACACAGTGCTGCACAGTTAGGGTCACAGGGCAATACACTAAGGTAAAGGAATTTCTAGAAAAAGGGACAAGGCTGAACTACCAAGGAGGATCTGACCACTGGCTGTACCTACAGCATGATTCCAGTCAGAGTTCCAAGCTGAGGAGCTGAGCACAGCTCTGTGTTAACTGCAGGTGGCTCTGAGAGCTGAGGGCTGCTAGCCCTCTTACGTTCCATGTTGCTCTCAAGCTTACCTCACCAACTCTAACCCTCACCTCTCTCCACTCAATGGGGCAGATCATAGCAATGTGACTTACATCACTGTTAAGTCCTGTGAAACTAGCCAGTGGCGCCCACTAGATGCTTTGTGCCTGAACAACTCCTACCCAGGGTAGGGACCAAGCCTTGCAAACAGGGCAGCTCCTCTCTGTTTTATTCAATGTCTCAAACCATGGGGGAAGATAGTGGGCTACTGAGAGGCAGTCACACTCCTGTCACCTGAACTATCACCCTTCAGGCTAGCCAAACATGAGCACACTTTCTCCATCTTAAGAACTCTTCAACTCCTCTCCCTCCTCTCACATCTCAAACTCCTTGTTGAGGAAAATCACATATTAGCCAGCTGTGATGACATGCACCTGCATCCTGGCATTTGTGAAAGCTGAGAGGATCATGAATTTGAGGCCAGTCTGGGCTACAAAGGGAGACCTTATTTTAAAAAGAACGTGGACGCAAACGTGCACACACACACAATTAAAAATAAAATATATTTCTTTCAAAGAAAAGAGAACAAGTCTCTTACAGTGCTGCTTACTAGCTCCTAACCTGATGGTCTGATGCTATCACAGTGATAGCATTAGTCTCTCCATCACTTTGGCCATGACTCTGTCCCCATGGCCCTTTTCATATCTTCCAGTACAGTGACCCACCTCTTGAGACTCTCCCTTGGGCTTTGCACTGAGGGTTTCTGGTTCTGTAAGGGCACCTCCTTCTCCTGGTATAAAGTAGGCCACGTAAAAAGAGGCTGTGGGAGGCCTAGCTTGTAAAACAACCCAAACTCCAAGTGCAGAGGCATCTACACATGACCACCCCCCACCACCACACAAACAGACACACACACACACTGTCTCCTTGCCTGTTCCAAGAGGAAATCTGTTTACTACCCAATGGTGTCACTAGGTGACTACCTTGTAACTTCTACTGAAGATCAACTTGCATAAGAAATAAAACCAGAAGAGTAAGACCCAGAGAGAACTGCTTCCACAAGAAAAGACAAGAATGCTTTAGGGTTGTATACTAAGCACATGGCCATCATGAGCTGGCTCCTTTTACATGATAGTTCCAAACGCAGCACTAAACCCACAACCAGTGGATTCTGAACAGCTGCCCACAGCAGTCCCTCCTGTCATGTGACTTCTATATGAGGCCTGTCCTTCCACTAATCATGTTTTTGCTCCTGTCCCATCCACTAGGCAACTCAGCCAGCAAAAGCAAATACTAAGAGGCCTCTCCCCACCTTCTGAAGCTCCACTGTGCTGCCCAAAGAGGCAACAACAAGCCCTAGCATATGCACACAGCTGAAAACTCCATCTGTGACCACCATACCCGTGATGAAGTGAAGAGCCTCTCAGTCTCATCTGGTCCAGCTCGGCCCTCAGGGCTTCAATATTCAGGACAAGTTGGTCCTAAAAAACAGTACACAGCTTCTATGCAGCTCTCTCGTATGGACTGGGCACCTGTAAGGTGCATTTCAATTCTGAGAACACTGCTGAGTCCTAGAGTAGGCAGAACTCAGGCCTCCAAATCCATGGATGCCCTGATGAATGAAATGTAGTACTCCTGGTCATAGGAGAGTTAAAAAGGGACAAATGCCAGAATGTAAAATGCACTGACTGTATAAAGGACCCAACCTGCCTAGCCCACAGGCTGCCAGTTCTTATGGTCTCTCACTCCAACCCACCCAACAGATCACTGCTGGCCTGTCTCTTACAGAAGGCCCATGCTAACGTTAGTCTCAAACAGACCTCCCCAAGGACCTAGGGCTGCACACCATGTGCACAAAGTGCTCAGCGTGCTCTCTGAGGAGTTGCCCACGGTGAGAACCAGAAGAGCCACCAGGAGGGAGTGTCTCAATTCCCTCCAAACTCCTGTGGGCACTGTCACTGTAACAACTCGAGTCAGCTCTTCCTGGATCGCGCACCGAGTCAGAGTGAGGTACCTTATCATGCTGTGCCTCTTCCAGTTGTTTCTTTGCATTTTCAACTTCCCGTAGTAGAGAATTCTGAAAAAGAGAATGTCCTTCAGGGCTGGTTCTTTAAAAGGGTCCATGTAACTCACTGGCTACACTTGCTTAAACCAGAGAGCAGCTCTGAAAGGACCTGGCTATGGGAGGCACCAAGAGCAGGGCCACAGCCCAGTCAACCAACACCAACCATGAGTAAGATCAGATGCTGGTGTGACCGTCCGTGTGTACAACCTGTTTAAGAAGTTCTTCACTACCCCAGCTTCTTAGAGTAGTCTGCCATGCTCACTAATAGTGCCACACTCACCCATGGTGCCACACTCACTAATAGTGCCACACTCACCCATGGTGCCACACTCACTAATAGTGCCACACTCACCCATGGTGCCACACTCACCCATGGTGCCACACTCACCCATGGTGCCACACTCACCCATGGTGCCACACTCACCCATGGTGCCATGCTCACTAATAGTGCCACACTCACCCATGGTGCCACGCTCACCCATGGTGCCACACTCACCCATGGTGCCACGCTCACTAATAGTGCCACACTCACCCACGGTGCCACACTCACCCATGGTGCCACACTCACCCACTCATGGTGCCACACTCACCCACTCATGGTGCCACACTCACCCATGGTGCCACACTCACTAATAGTGCCACACTCACCCATGGTGCCACACTCACTAATAGTGCCACACTCACCCATGGTGCCACACTCACCCATGGTGCCACACTCACTAATAGTGCCACACTCACCCATGGTGCCACACTCACCCATGGTGCCACGCTCACCCATGGTGCCACGCTCACTAATAGTGCCACACTCACCCATGGTGCCACACTCACCCATGGTGCCACACTCACCCATGGTGCCACACTCACCCATGGTGCCACACTCACCCATGGTGCCACACTCACCCATGGTGCCACACTCACCCATGGTGCCACACTCACCCATGGTGCCACACTCACCCATGGTGCCACACTCACTCATGGTGCCATGCTCACAGTACCACACTCACCCATGGTGCCACACTCACTCATGGTGCCACGCTCACAGTACCACACTCACTCATGGTGCCATGCTTATGGTATAAGGGCTTTTGCTGATGCTGCTTATTATTTTAGGTTTTCTTTATTTCTTTTTTCCTTTCTTTCTTTCCTTCTTTCTTTTTCTCTTTCTTTCTCTTTTTTGGAATGACAACTATGAGCCATTGACTTTCAGATTTGTTTTCATAACCTCTTGCAAGTGGCCTATAGTGACTTTTGGATTTGGGCATTCACTGGTCACTTAGGAAACACAAATTTAAGTTTCACACGAAAAGCTAAAAGACAACACATTCCTATCCAAAGCCAGACACTGCACGTGTAATAAAAATGAAAACTGATTCTCAGTCAAGTGCAGGTAAGGGTGAGGTCTGGCCAAAGCTAAGCTCTAGTATAGGGACCTGTGAGCCAAGCCAGCTAGAGCCCATTTCTGTAAAAAAAAAAAAAAAAAAACTGGGGGGGGGGGCGGACACAAAGTTTCACTGTGTTAAGTAGCTTTATATCAACTTGACACAAGCTCAATTCCTTGTCAGAGAGAAGGGAGCCTCAACTGAGAAAAATCTCTCCATAAGATCCAGCCATAGGCAAGCTTGTAGGGCATTTTCTTAATCAGATTTAATGTGGGAGAGACAGGTGGATCTCTGTGAGTTCGAGGCCAGCCTGCAGAATGATGAGCACAAAATGACAAGATTAAACCAGCACTGAGAGAGAAATCTATTTTATTTCTCCTGCAGGCTTTCTCCATCCTGCAGGTCAAGACTGGTACTCAACACTGGTTAAGGGCTAACTCCAGTCTCAGGGGACCCAATAAGCCCTCTTCTGACCTCTTTGAGCACCAGCCATGCAAGTAGTGAACAGACACAGAGTGTAGGCAAAACACCAATAAATAAATTTAAGGAGGGGATAGACACACAAACAGCACTCAAATGGGGAGAAAAGCAGCCAGTCACTAGCTAGCTAATGTCTCCCCTATCTGCAAAAGAGCACGTTCCAAGACATTTTCCTAGGGCTCACAATGATTCATCTGCCTACCTTGTCCTCCAGAGCCGCCATTCTCTCCTTCAGATGCAGCTGCAGCCTCTCGTTGGACTCTGAGAGGAGCTTGTCCACAGTGTCAGAAAGGCGCTTATTATGTTCCTCATTCATCTTTTCTCTCTGCCTTGCCTAAAACAAGAGGGGAAAGCTTCCAACTTCAGGCTCATGTCCAGCACTTCAGAAGCACCAGGACAAATAGCCACCAGAGGATGTGCTCCATCTTGTCATCCCCAAGGGACTTTCAGGTGCCAACTACTCCTGGGACATGAGAAACTTGGGACAATCTTGGAAAGGCTGTGAAGCAGAAGAGGCTGCTGATTTTGCAAAACCAATACCTACACCCATTTCAAGAATGTCACTAGTCTCTAGCTCTCAAGTGTACTTAGCACAGTTCCATGAGAGGACAGAAGAAATTTGATCAGTCCATCTGCATATTGTCCCAAGAATTTCTCTGTGTGTGAATAAAAGCTTAGATCTGGGTTCAAGGGGAAAAAATTAAATTAGCAAATGAAAGCTAACAAGCTGATTTTTATGGTCAGCAAAGGCTCAGGACAACTCTACCTACACACAAAACTACAAATGACAATGTAGTAAGTCTACAATGTGCTAACACAAGGCTAGAGCTGTGCCTGCTCAGCACATACCCAGGCCTACCTCACTCAGGTCTCACCACCCAGAGAGGGCTGAATCCTCAAGGAAGGGCTGCACCAGACCCAGCAACCCTGTGTGGAGAAGCATGGGTGGTAGCACCTCCCAAGGCCCTCAGAGTACGCCTAACAGAAAGTAACTGCCACATGTGCGGAGGCTTCACAGGTGGGCTCCTGACAGCCTTCTCTGAAAGTGTGCTTATTTCTGTTCACCCCTAAACACTCTCAAAGCCAAACAGCTGGAAGTTCAAGTGAGATGTGATTGTCTGCTCAGGGCTCAGTGACACTGTGTATAAGCCTCACAGGTTCTGTGACAAGGTGCCGAAGCCTATGTTGCCTAAGAAGCTTAAAATCATCACTTCCAAGTTCTCCTAGTTCTCTGCAGCCTTAAACTGATGGAAAGCACTGGCTACCATGCTGTGCAAGGGTTCCACAGTTACATACCCATAAGTAGGGTCTAGGTCTGCTTCTTGCCCTGTGTCTGGATCCCTCTGCATGCCTCTCCCAGGACAAGCCCTACAACCCAGCTGAAAACAACACTCTCCTAGCTGTTCTCTAAAGAGCCTTGGTACTCCTTCTGCTCTAACCCCATTAAATCCTAAGTGACAATTCAGGACCTAAGAACAGGGTCAGCGCTCTGGTCTCAACATGGGATTTCAGTCCCTCACGCTGAACAGGGACAATAACCTAAGGAGACAGGACCCTGTTCTGAATTTTAGATCTCCCTGGCCAGCACACAGGTTCAAAGGCAGAGATTTTCAAAGTGTGGATCACAACCCTTTTGGGGTCAAACAACCCTTTCAAAGGGATTGCATATCAGATATTTACATTGTGATTCATAACAGTAGCAAAATTACAATTATGAAATAGCAAGGAAATAATTTTATGGTGGGGGGGTTACCACAACATGAAGAACTGTATTAAAGGGCTAAAACATTAGGAAGGTTGAGAACCACTGCTCTAGGGAGACCTGACAGTTCCCTTGAGGGGACAGAAAAGCAAGAAGTCCTCTAGAACTCCAGGAGCCTGACTGTGCCTCAAGTACTGATGCCTGTGATACCTTTGCTGCCAGCGACACTGATAACAGCCAATATGTAATAAATACACTAGTGCAGTCCAGAAAGACCACTGCACAGGTCCATGGGACGAGAACCAGATGGAAGGAGGGAGCTGTGGCAGAGAAGCCCAAGCCTGCAGTGGCCCATGTCCCACCTTGAAGCCAGGCTCAGCCCCATCCATACCCGCTGCAGTTCCTGATTCTTCTCCTCCAGCTGTGCCTCCATCTGCCGAAGCCGCTCTTCAATGTTGCCATGTCTCTCCTCGGCCTGCCGGCAAAGATGAGAAAAGCTGATACTCTTCTCATTGCGTTCATGCTGGCTACACTACTGTAGCAGCAGCAAGCACCACATGCTGTGTGGATCATGCCAACCCTGGCAAAGGAACTTCCTCATATCCATCAGTGGCTTCAATGTGTACACTGTGAGGTGACTAATCTCGTGCTGACCTGAAGCGTGGTGGGTGCTAGTGACTGCCTTTCTGTGTCCCCCACCCTGGCCTGCCTTGGACAACCCATCCACTGAGTGCCTCTGGTAGTCAGCATGGAGAGCAGGAAGCAGCAAGCACGCGCACAGGGCACAGTTCTACCTTCCTAAGCTTGGAAGTAAGCTCCAACAGTTTAGCTTCCTTAGCAGCAGAACTCCCAGAAGACAAAGGACCAGACTACAAAGCGACAGGACAGGAAGGACAGCAGGGAAAAAAAGAAACCAAGACTTTAGGAGGGGACCAGGGAGGGCAGAAGCAAGGTTCTGTTACAACTGACAAGGTCTTGGGTGTCCAGGGCTAGATCCTAGAGTGGGTACAGAGCCCATCCTCACCAACAGGATGCTCTGTCTGGACCCCTCTCCCATCCCTCCCTAGCAACTAAGCCCAAGCCTGAGAAACAGGACTCCTGCCACAGATACATCCACAGCCTCTCTCTGTTCATGCTGCTGTGCCTCGAAAACAGAGCACCTACACACCACTCTCGAAGCTCCTGATTCCTGCCTACCCCACTGTGGATAGTGAGAACCCAGAGGACATACACCTTAACAACAGTAATGGAAAACAAATACAAAGCATTGTGGTATGCACCTGAAGGCCAGCTATTCCGCTGGCTCAGACAAGAGGGTCATTAGAGGCAGGAGTTTAGGGCCAGCCTGGGCTAGACAGTGAGACTCCATTTCAATGTGCAAATAAACATTTTAAAGTAATTTTTTAAAGAGTTTATATAATATATACATACATACACACACAGTATACAGTATTCTGCCTGCATGTGTGCCTTGTAGGGCAGAAGAGGGCACCAGATGACAGTATAGATGGTTGTGAGGCACCATGTGGTTACTGGGAATTGAACTCAGGACTTTTGGGAGAACAGCCCATGCTCTTAACCTCTGAGCCATCTCTCCAGCCCATTTTAAAGTAATTTTAAAAGGATGAAATTACTTAAAAACTGTGTAACTGTCTTTAAAGACTAATGTCATCTTCCTTTTTCTGAGAGAAGCTACAGCCTTTCTTCAAGTTGGTAAGAGAAATAATCCAAGCAGCTGTGACTCTTGGACCCTGACACCAAGGACAGGGTTCACCTAACAGGAGTTTGGTGACGGGTGGGGACTAAGAGTCTTGAGCTACACAGAAACAGAGGCCACCATACAACAGCATGTATACTCTATGGATGCAAGCGCAATGACTAGACCATCAAGGCCTAGCGTGACCCCACGTGTCCCAGACGCACCTTGGAGAGTGCAGCCACCCTCTGGGCCAGCTCGGCCTCCACCTCTGGCAACGTCTCAGCTTTGCGCAGGGTCTGCTGCAGCTTCTGCTCTGCCAACTCCAGACGTTCTTGCAACTGGCGGTTCTTGTCCTCTGTCTAGAAAGGGTACAACATCAGGAGCTTGGGCTGCTGCTTCAGACACCTGACAAAACAACCTATGGCTTCAAGACTTAAAACAAATGCGGGTACCTATACTTAAAGGAAAGTGTGCTATTCATGGGAGTTGCTCATTCTGACAGAGAATGAGTCATTGCACAGAGTGCTGTCTTCATGAAAACACACACACCCCATGGCCAACTGCTCTGTAAATGCTTGGATATAAAACCTACTACAGAACATCTAAGTAAAGTGGGAAAGAACCTGTGCAAGTGGGTGAGTGAGACACTGGGGCCTACTGTCTATGGACACTGTCACCGCTACTCTGTGTGTGAGCACAACACAAACTGGGCCTCAACCCTAGCTTCTGAGCACTGCTTCATGATAGCAGTTTTCACAGATGCCTAGTTTATTTTTTGGTCAAGCAATGCCCTTCACCCTTAATAAAGTCCTGCAAGCAGCCTGACTGGGTTTTTCTGCTTAGCTCAATGTCCAGAGACCACATGAAGAACAGGGTGACAGCCAGCTCCTATCACCTCTGACTTCTAGTGCTGCTGCTGAGGCACTGTCAGTGATGCCAACAAGTTTTTTACCACTGCTTATTTAGTGAAAGGGCTGAAAAGAAGCAGCTAGCTTCTAACGGCACAGAAAGGGGAGCTGGCTGCTGTGCAAGCAGGCATCCGAGTTCAGTCCCCACTATTCACATTAAGAAAAGGGTGTGTGAGTATGCAGCAGCACATGCTTGTAATCCCAGCCCTGGGAAGGCAGACATAGCAGGAACCTTGGTACTCACTGCCCTGCAGTCTAGGCAGTACGTCAGCTCCACATACCCAAAAAACCCTAACATAAAATTACAGTGGAGAGGCTAGAGAAACAGCTCTGTGGTTAAGAGCATTCGCTGCTCTTTCAGAGGACTCAGGTTTGATTCTCAGCACCCACATTCACTGGTTCACAACTACCTGTAACTTCAATTCCCAAGGATCCCATACCCTCTTCTGAACTTCACAGGTACCTACCCACACACATGCACATACCCACACACAAGTATACATATGTGAAACTAAAAAAATTTATGGTGGAGAATAACAGACAAAAGACACCTGACTTTGACCTCTGGCCTCCACAAGCACACACCTTAACATACAGGTGCACATGTGCAAGCACACACGAACACCCACAGGCACAGGTACACATGTACGCCCCCCCCCCAACACACACACAAAAAAAGAATCAAGGTTCTATAAACTGTTAAGGAGTAATTCACAAGAAATAATGACATTTGGACTTGATTTCCAACATGCAACATATTACAGAGGAAGGGTCTTCAGCTTCATAAAAAATTAAAGCTAGAAAGGGGCCCACAGAGCCCAGTACCTGTCGATGCATGGAGTCTTTATTTGCAATTTCATTTTCAAGTTTGTCATTGAGGTCATGCACAGACGTGGCTTCACGCTGTGCGGCGAGGTAGCGTTTCTCAAGGGTGGTGATTCTTTCCTCCATATCCTCCTTCTGGGCCATCGCCTGTGTTGGAGATTCAGAGGGAGATAGAGATGATAAATGCAGAACTCATCAGAACACAAGCATGAAACTGCTGTTCCCCCAAAGAAAACTGTTAGTTTTTTTGAAACTGAGTAAAAATCGACTTACTTTAAGCATATTCACCCACATGATCAGCAGCTTTGCTGGTCAATCTGCTCTTGTTACCAAGCATGTACTTGACTACACAATACTAATAAGAGACCATATGACACTTAAAGCATCCAAGAATCTGAAGGCACCTGTAGTGAAGGTGTAGCCTGTGTCTGCCAAATCAACAACCAGGCTCATACAGCACTGAAGGCAGAATCACTTCATTTTCTCAGGTAAGAGCTGAAAAGACTCTCGTATTGACAAATGAGACAGAAATCAGCAACAAAGCCAACGTTACAAACCCCAAACACTGAGACTAAGGCCAGACTTTTGGCATGTTCCGTATCTGTCTTCCATCCCCAAATTCTTTTAGCTCCTTCCCCATTTCCTAAGTGACTGTTGGCTATATCTATCTATCTATCTATCTATCTATCTATCTATCTATCTAATTTTATTTCATGTGCACTGAAACATTTTGCCTGCATGTATGTCTGTGTGAGGGTGTCAGATCACCTGAAACTGTAGTTAAGTTACAGACTATTGTGAGCTGCCATGTTGGTGCTTGGACTTGAACCTGAGTCCTCTGGAAAAGCAACTAGTGCTCATAACCACTGAGCCTTCTCTCCAATTCCCTCAATATATATTTTTAAAGAAGCAAATCTTAAAAGAACATCCCAATTCTCTGCCACATAAACAAGTCCCTGTGGCCCCAAAAGAACGAACCTAGTAGATTCTCTAGTGCATGCAGTGTTTCCTTTGGTCCTTTGGATGAATTCACATTCATCTCCAAAATTAAACTCCCTGGCCTCACACATGCAAAAAGGTGGGAACCTCCTGGGGTAACAAAAGACAGGTTCTGATAGGACAGAAAGAGCTTTACAAGAAAGCACATAGCTCTCATTTCTTTTCTAATGACTAAAGAGGGTCTTATAAACAGTTACGAATTAAAAATAGTTGAGGTGCACATATAAATAAACATTTCCATAAAGACCCTGACAACCAGAGTCCAGCAGCCTCAGTACTCAACACCGTATCATGCAAAATGACAGAAGACAGCTGGCAAAAGCCCTCTCACCCTACACAAGCACAACTGATATGCTTATGGGCTCTGTGGGCAAGTCAGAAGAAAAAGCACACTACAGCAGCCAGCAGCCATGGAAGCATGTGATCCCCACATGAGGGCAGTGCAGGAGGGAAGGGCACACAATATGTATCCCAAAGGGCCCAATAAGTGAGAGCAAAGACAAAGGGTGCAAAAAGCCAAGCACTCCCCACACTCACTTCACGGACGTCTCGCTGCAGTTTCGTATTCATCTCTTCAGACTTGATGAGGTCTTTTCTAGCTGTGTCCAGATCCTCCTCCAGCTCTGCTGCATGACTGGACAGGGAGGCCAGACGCTCCTTCATCTGGCTCTGCTCTCTTGCTTGCCGATCTATGACCTCCTGCAGCTCCAGCACTTTGGCAAGATCCTCGTGGCTCAAGGAGCCATCAGAAGATCTCTGAAAAGAACAGCTGGGTGGCACCCTCTTTTACATACCTCCAGGAAAACAGGGACCATGATAGGAACCTGTGCGCTCATCAGTGGGCACAGACTTGCCACTGCTCCCCAAGAGCCCCACATGGCAAAACAAAATCAGAGATCCCACAGAAAAAAGCCATGGACTTGCCTTGCCATTGGTGCTTGGTGCACTTTCCTGCTCGTGGTTTCCATCAAGTATTCCATCTGTTAGTGTTTTCTTCTGATTATTCTGTTCTTTGAGAATCATTAGCTAAAAAGAGAAAAATTGAACACACTAGTGTGAGATCATACAAGAAATAAGTAACGGTGCTCAGTGGCTTTGGGAGACAAGTGGTTGTAACTGTTGTACAGCCAAAGGCTCTGGGCAGAGCTCTAGAAACCCCATCATCTGCGCAGAGAGAGGCACTAGGGAGAGGCTGAGGGCTGAGACAGAGTCCAGTAATGCCACAGGCTGATCTACATCTAGGAAAAGAAGCAATTTCTGGGGTCTGTTACTGTCTCATACTTCTAAAGTAAGTAACAATCAAACTCCTCCAGTTCCAATTCCACGAGAGTACCCAAGCTTACCTCTTTGTGAGTGGCACCCAGCTCCTCTTCTAACAAGCTGCACCTCTCCAGGGCTACTCTTAGTCGTTCTCGTACCTGCAAGTGAAGAGCTGAGCGTGCACTTGGGCTCCTGCTGCATGCCAATGCAGCACAGCATTAACGGAATACAACAGACTGCATTCTACTGCCACCGAGAACATCCCAGTGGCTCTGCTTTGAGCCAGGCTGCCTGAATCTTGTGAGCCTCTGTTGCCTCAATCTCCTGAGTACAGGGACCACGGGTGTGTATATTTTAAATATGGCAAAATCTTGTTCCTAAATAAATCAGACCATTAAATTATTATTATTATTATTATTATTATTTTCTTTTTCTGGAGCAGAAAAGGTTGAGATAGAATCTTGCTACATAGCCCTAGCTGGCCTAGTACTAATCTATGTAGCTAAGGCTGGCCCTGATCTCTCAGCAATCTTCCTTGCTTCTTAAGTGCGAGGATTATAGGCTTTAGGAATCATACTAGGCCCAAATTCTTATTAGCATTTTGATACAAAAAATTTAAGGCATCTGAGCCATGGATGATCATCATTAGAAGGCCTATGCCTTCTAACAGAGAAAAGATTGTCACAGGACCTCTAGCTATAAAACAGTGGCCACGGTGCCCATGAAGGCCCCTGACAGGGCATACAGCTGTCGGTGTGGTGATGGTACCTTTTCATCCAAGGCTTTGTGGTGCTCAAACAGTGACTTCAGTGCTTTCAGCACCTCCACCTCGCTAGACACACCTGCAGGCGACTGTGCTTGCCTCTTCACCACTGTCATCCGCAGAGAGCGCTCGTGCCTGGAGACAAGGCACTCTAGGTGCTCCAACAGCAGCTGTAATAAAGTGCAGGGCAATAAAGTGCTTGCCTCATAGGTAAGCACTCCACCCCACAGCAAGGGAAGATGGATTCAACTCAGCAGAAAAGCCCCCTAGGCTGAATAAAAACATGCTAAGATCCCAAGGTGAAAATGGGCCCTCCATAGAATGAGAAGGGCAGAGGAGACTGACCCTAGTGTTGTTCCTCTCTGCCTTCAGCTCGGCGATTTCCTCCTCCCTCTCCAGAAGCTGCTCCCTACACACGTTGAGTTCCTTCGTGAGTGCAGCAAACTCCTAGAGAGTGACAAGCACAAGAAAGACTGAATGAATTCAAATGCAAACAAAAACATCAGAAAAAAGACCCCAACAGCCTCTACTTCCCCACCCACTAGAATGCATCAGAAGGTGTCTCTGATCCTCCAGGGAAAGAGGGGCTGATTGGCCTGTCTCCCAGCTTCCCTAATAACCCAGACCTTCATCCAGCCCTCCAGCCTTCCCTCCCTTCCTGTGTCCCAGTCATGGCCAGTGGGCATGGTGCAATCTAAGCCCACCTCCTCAGAAGATCAGGAATAGAGCAGGTAAAGACAAGTTTAGCGACTTGAAGACATGCGACTTAGGACCACTGGAGACAGCGAAGATAAAAAGACCCAGACAGCTAGAGGTTGGCCTGACCTTCTCTTTGTGGGACATCTCAGGGCTAGTCTTCAGGCAGAAAGTGTGCTCAAAGGCAAACCTTAAAAATTGATTTTTTACAAGACCAAAACCTTTTGCAGAGATGAGGAGAGCTCCCACAGGGCTGACCATCCCACAGTGCTGCCCCAGGGCACTTCTCACACTGTCTACTAAGAATAAGCCATGAGTGCATGTGCTCCTGCCAGTTTCTCAATGGAGCCAAACCTTTTGAGATAATTACTCAGAAGTAATCCACCTATAGTTTCTCTGCACTTTTTAAAGAGAAACAGAGGGAGAATGGTCCATCTGATACAAAACTAATCAATCAGACATTCAAAGTATAAAGGGTTGTTGTTGGACAATTTTATTTTTAAAAAGTAGGCACACATCTTTGATCCCAGCAATCGGGAGGCAGAGGGGGGCAGAGCTCTGAGTTCGAGGGCAGCGATTCTGGCCCAAGAATGGCTTGAGTTTCATGCCATTGAAGCAACAGGGCAAAACATGCTCTGAAAGGAGAGGAGGAATGGACAGATTGCATTCCAGATGTCCAGAGAGCAGTGTCAGAAAGGGAGCCAAAACTCCCAGGCAAGACTCCTACTGTGTTCAGGAACAGGATACCCAAAAAGAACAAGAGCCAAGCCCCATAGGAGCACCAATAAGAGACACAGATGTCAGTGAGGCAGAAGCAAAATCTGACACTGGTAGTGGCTGATCAGGTGGGCCAACCCATCATGACAGTGAATGGTGAGACATGGGTCAATTGTGACTGTGGCATGATGACAACAGTAGTTCTGTGCCATGGTAACTGGACTGAAGGAAACAGTACAACCGTGAAGTCAGACCCAGAAGCAAAACAAGAACATATAGGGCAGAGGCTACACACAGAAGTTCAGTGTTCCGGAAGATGGGACTCTTCCTGCATATGGCAAGAATCCTGGGCATCACACAGACAGCCAAGAGGCTGAGGGCAAAGACAGCATTTCTTGGGCACTGAGTAAAACCAGTGTACAGAAAGAGGGAATGTGGGCACGGATCCAGATAAAGGAGGCAGGGTGCCAGAGCTCCTTTGGGAGCAGAGATAAGCTTGAGTTTGGAGATGGTACAGGATGAACCCTGGAAGGGATAATACTTCCAAAACACAGTGGAAAGGAGGGCAACAGGAAGGTGAGGAACACACAACTTCAATGACAGCAGGTGGGGCTCACAGGATTTCAGAGTGGCAAGAAGTAGGGAAAGCATGAGACTGGAGAGGGACAGACAACTGTCAGCATCTTTTTGTCTGAGATTCACATTCAATAAATACATTTCATCACAATGCAGCAAAAGAAAATGGAGGCAGAACTGCACATGTTGCAGGCCTGTTACTGCCAGGATGAGGGAGAATGACCTGTAGACACCTCATTCCTATAGAAGCCTGCTTCATATGGCCTCCTATGTCATCATCTGGCGTTGTTCCATCTTTCTCTCTCAGCACTAGAAGCAAACAGCCTGTAATTATATTTTTTCTCATTTTTTTTTAAGGCAGTGTCTTACTAGGTAGACCAGGCTGGCCTTGAACTAATGACTCTTTTCCTGCAGCCTCCTAAGTGTCTGACTTGGGCCTTCATCTTTCTCAAATATTTGTTACAGGATTCCTTAAAGATCCCTAAGCTACTTCCACTCTCCTACTTGCTTTCCATGTGCCTTTTTTTGACCAGTTTTTTGAGATAGGGTTTTTCTATGTAGCCCTGGCTGTCCTAGAACTTGCTTTGGAGGCTGTCCTCAAACTTAGAGATCCACCTGCCTCTGCTTCTTGAGTGCTGAAATTAAAGGTACATACCACCATACCTGGCTCCCTGTGCCCTCTTAACACAAAAGGAATGTGCTTATTTCTGTTACTGCTGTTACATATGCATGTTTTCCATAAATTCAACAGTCCAGATCTATGGTGGCACACTGCTCTGGCTACAATGGAGAACAAACTCACAAAACTTGACATCATTTTACTCAAAAAAAAAAAAAAAAACAAAAAACAAAAACAAAAACAACAACAACAAAAAAACCTTTCTCTTTGTTCAAAAGAATCCAACAACTGAAAATATATCAAACCAAATTTAATTTAGGAGTTTAGATAAACATTAGGCAGGAAATTCCAAAGCTGCAGACTCCAAAAACCACATCCCTATTTGTATCACTGCTGAACAAAAACCCCTACAAGACCCTAAGCAATGTGCAGGAAGGATCTACTCATCACCACAGGGTCCAACTCTCCACATACTTTTTTGTCTCTTAAAAAATTAATTTCAACCAGGTACAGTGACATACTCATATCTTCCCATCAATCAGGAGATGCAGGCAGGAAGATCAGGAGTTTAAGATGGTCCTCAGCAATATAGAGTGTTTGAGGCCAAAATGAGCTAGATGAGATCTTGTCTTTAAAAAGTAGTAATGATAAGGCAGAGGCAATTAAAAATAGTATTGCCGGGCTAGGGCAATGACTTACTTTGTAGAGTGTTTGTTGTTTCCCCAACTAATGACCCCCCCCAAAAAAAAACCAAGTCTGTACAAAAGATATGTGCATTTACATTTGACATTATCAGAGTAAGTTCATTAAAAAAATAATATTAACCACTAAAATTAGTTCAATAACTTGGTTCACAATGCTTTTACCATTTCTGGACAAAAAAAAAAAAAAAAATCTGCTCTGCCAGAATACAGAAACTAAACATTATGGATCAAATCCATAACTCAGCCAGGCAATGTCCTTGGGCCAGAAGCGCTTCTCTCTACAGGCTTACAGCCCCTACTTTCCTGTTCTCCAGAAGCCAGCTCCACTCTCCACCCCCATCCTCACTATCTGGCTCTGCCCCTTCCACACTTGTGTGATGCTCCATATGCCACACTCTGCCAGGACCATCAATGGCACCTTTTAATGTTTAAATCAAATTTTGTTGTTGCACTAAAAAGATCCATGATTATTCCAGCATTAAATAGGCAGTTGTACCACACAACATGACAGGGACAGCCTGAGGATGCTGTGCTGCTGAAATAAGGCAGACACAGAAGCACAAACACTGTGGGAAATGTGAGTGTCCTCATTTGCATCATGCAATTAAAAAAAAAAAAAAAAAAAAAAAACCAAACTGGGGGGAAAACTTCACCAAAAGCAAAAAAGCCCATGTCTTGTTGTTTTAGGACACAGTATAAAGAAAAAAACAGAAACAGTAAATGAGTCTCAACACAAAAGCAGACTCACAACTGACACCACGTGCAGTCAAGAGCGGCTGCCTGCCTTGGAATCTGAAATGAAGACAGCAAAATGGGCAGGGCTGTGCCTGTCACACCAGCACTCACCTCTCCACACACTGTCCACACTAACACAAACTGTGGGAGAAAAGGGTTGGATGGACAATTTGGCCCATGATTCACCGCCTCTTGGAACCTGCCCAGAGCCACATGACCATAGAAGCAACAGCTTGTCAGTAGCTGGGCATTATCTATTAGTAGCAGGTTAAAACACAAATATTGGATAGAGTGGTATACTGCTGTGATCCCAGCACTTGGGAGGCAGATGCAGGAGAATCAACAGCTTAAGACAAGCTTAAGAAGCTGTCTCAAAAGAATAAACAATTCTGTTGCAAGTTCTGGTGAGTCTAGTTCTTTTCCCATTTCTCCTTTTGAAAAATCATGCAAAGGCCACACCTAACCTTAACATCTCCCTAGTAAATTAACCCCAGGTTAGGACATCTTTCAGGAAGGCCTGTTTTGGTGAAAGCAAATGGACACTATTCTCGTCTTTATACAGACCACCTACAGAAAAACGCCTTTGAACTGTTAGTGCTGTGACACATTGTAGCCATCGACAGTGCTAAAAGTGAGCATTTACATCTCCACCTGGATGGATTGTTTAATATTAAAACTTGAAAAAAAGGGCCAGCAAGATAGCTTTGTGGGTAAAAGCACTTGCTGCAGAAACCCAACACTCCCAGAACACACTATGGTAGACTAAAACTGACTCCTGAAAGTTGTTCCCTGACTTCTACACATGTGCCATACATGCACACATGAACACACACGTGTATATACACATACATAAGTAATATGTAAAGGAAAATCTTCTGTTTTATAAAGAGAAAGAAAGGAAGTCTGTCCCTTGAAAATAAGGTGGAAGCACAATTGCATGGTGGTAGTGCCTGGTCACTTGGAGAAACTTGCTCCCAGATGACCCACACACACACACCGCCACCTCCGGCCTGCAAGCCCTAATGGGCTGTCCTCACTGCCTGTGCAGTCTGGCTTCAGCCCCACTTCCTCCCCAGAGAGTTCTGGCCAACACAGCCTCCACTGGGGGTACGAGCCGTTCCCACCTGATCTGGCCTGCTAGAAAGCAAGGGCTGCTGGAAGTGCACCCCATTTCCTGCTTTGCCATTTTAGAATATAACTGACCCTGGGGCATACCTGCCTTCCCACCACCTGTGCTTATTCATCTCTATCTGAGTATCTCACAAGGCTCCACACACTCTCACACTGGTTTCATCACTTCATCTCACAACTGCCCTGGCCCCAGTTCCTAAGCCAGTGGACAATAGCAGCCAGTCAATCAGGTCAGATGCTCTGACAGCATGTCACCCCCTTCTACTCCCTACATTACCTGCCACTGAGGACTCCTATGGTTGATTATACCTCCTACACATATCTTCTGGAACTCTTTCCCAGAGCCTAGCTCTTCCATCAAGCCACCATGTCTGCTTGTTCTACTATAAAGCTGCCTAGTTCCCTGAGTCTCCCTTCTTCCAAATTTGTCGTTTTTCTGAAACAAAACCCTGACACTCCCCTGCTTAGATTTCTTCACAAACACCCTGTGATAGAGGGTCAGTGACAAAGCTCCTTTGTACCAGTGAGAAGCACTGACACCTCTATGCAACTGAACATGATCCTAAGCATGTGCATGGGTCCCTCACAAATCCTCACTGCCAGGCAGCATGAGCCCTCCAACTATAGAACAGTGGTGGCCCCTGCTATCATCACTGCCTCAAAACCAGCAGGCTGCCACAGGGAAGCCCACATCCCTTCACACTGTCCTTGTTCCTTCTCTGAACATGACCTCATATTGGTCCTTTGCCTCAGATCCACATATCTACCTACTCCAGAGCAGCTGCTGCCACCCTGCAGTTCAGAGGTTAGGCACTTCCTACAGAGGCTTTCCTCAATTTCCCCTGCTGGGAGCTAGCAAAGCCAGACTCTGTGCACCTTCCTGCTAGCCTAGGTGTTGCAGGAGGAAGAAGCCTAGTTCCACAACAGAATGCCTGCCACCCAGGTCTGCCTAGCAAGTGTGCAATGCCCACAAATGATGGTGATGGCACAAAAGATACCACCCTCAAAGGAGATGCTGCCTAGTAGAAACTTGACACCATCTGACTGGGTTCTGGTTTCCACAGACCACACCAACCCCTGGTTTTCAGGTGATAGGACATGGCCTATACAGTAGAGATGGCCTGTGCAGAAAAGCTACCTTTTAAACTCCTAGGCCTCATCCTCCTGAGTTACCACTTGTGATGGTTATACCTGGCTTGTTTTGAAAGCTTCCCTAGGTAGCTCACGACCCTTCCATGTTGGAAACAGGCCTTTGTGATCTTACGTACATCACACAAGTTCCTTATTCAGGCTTATTTACCTACAAAATACACTGAAGATTCCTCATTCTAGCCAGGGTCCAAGACTGCACAATTCCACAAGAATGAGCCATATGTGCCGTTAGACTGCTAGGCAGTGGCACTGCTGGTCATTAGCTTATCAGGAGGCCCATAACCCCTTCGTGTAGCACCTTGTGAGTCACAGCTTCTGGGAGAACCCAGGTAACTGGCTGAAGATACATTGGCTGGCTTTGTCATTCATGGAGATGAAGCCACTGAAGTCCCTTCAGGACATCCTTCTTTGCGGCAGTGGCAGCATTTTCTCCAAACAAGAGTCTCCCAACACATGTGGCACCAGTTGCCATCACTCTGGAGACCACTCTGGATCTCTAGTCTGCACTTGCGATGATTAATCTGTGCTAACAAGTCTTCAAGAAAAGCCCAGATTGAGGGTTTCACAGCTAAAAAACTGTTCTCTAGGTTTGGTACCCCTCAGAATCCCAGGATCTCAGTCTCTCCTCTCAACCTGCACTAGATGCTGGCCCATTGATGGCCACAGGCCCGAATTGTCTTCTGGAGCTGGCTTTATCTCACTTGCATGCTAAGGCCTAAACTGACCCATCAAAACCTAACTATGGGAGCTAGAGAGGTGGCTAAGCAGTTAAGAACATTGGCTGCTCTTTCAGGGAACCTGGGGTCAGTTCTCAGCACCCATCCACACAGTGACGTACTTACACCTGTCCTAGAAACTCTCAGTTCCAAGGGATCTGGTACCCAATCCTAGCCTCTGAGGGCACTAGGCATGTAAGCAGTGTACTTAAACACATACAAACATTCATACACATACAATAATAAATAAACATTAAAACAAAAAAAAACTGAATGTGGACTCAAGCTCAGCACAGCAAACACAAAAGACAGAAGCAAAACAACCAGTCAGATTGCCAAGCAGAACAGAAGGGCCAGGCGCTTTCAAACACAGCGCTCAGGCTGCTGAACATACTCCTTTCTCAACTTCTGGCATAGCAGCTAAGGAGAACATACTCTGGACTCCTCACCTGAAACAGCTCTGGGTGAGCCAGCCCTGAAAGCCTTGGTGTGGCCTTGGCCTATGGCTAACCAAAGGTCTAGAATAAGCAGCTGAGACATTTCCTCACTCCTGATAAGTGGTCATTCTGATGAGCCAACATCTTTCTTTTTTTGTTGTTCCTAAGGAGCTGGTGTGACTGTGTGTGCCAACATGTGGGATCTGTGCAGTCATCCTCAGCTAATTCCAATGTGTCTTATAGCAGAGCTAGGGTACTACACTAATTTTTAAAGAACACGCATTATAGCTCAGATTCTCTGACGACAACAGAAATCATACTTTAAACATTACTGAAGCAATACTTACTCTCGTATGCCACACAACCAGAAATGGACCAGGTCAGAGAATATGTGCTCTGTCAGTGCCACTGCCACCAACCACAGAGAACTGAACACACATTAACTTCACTGTCCATCACTCTCCAATGCAGTTATAACTTACAGCAAAAGACTTGTTATGTTTTGAGGAGAAAGTTAAAGGCCATATATAGTCATATATGTTTGTGTATGAGGGAGCAACAACATTCTGCACTGACTCAGCTACAAGACTGATGGTCTAGTCCCACAGCCCAGCACCTAGACAGCTGCCTTACCCTCTTTTTCTTCTTTGCTTTCCTTTTCTGTGTGTTTTGGTTTCTGAAACAAATGGCTCATGGAGTCCAGGCTGGTCTCAAACTCACTTTGTAGCAGGGAATGACTTGAACTCCTGCTCTTCCTATCTCAGCCTAAGGGCAAGGATCACGGGTATGCACCACCATGCCTGGCTGCCTCACTACTTCTAAACACATGCACACACATACAGGATATGCTTAATTCGTTTGAATGCCAGAATAAATTCTCTTGATTTGCAGCATCTCCCCTTTTTAAAGCTCTCTGCGGCACTAGGGACAGAGTGAAATACTATCTATATAGACCAGCAAACAACCATATGCCTAAAGTGAGTTATATTTGGTATTAAAAGTTGACTCTTCTTAGCCATCACATGCACATCACTGCCCATGCTCACTGCAGGAGTCTGACAGGCAGCTCCTCCTCTGGTCTCACCTCAGACCACAGACCAGCAATGGCTTCCACCTCAACCTTTCAGGCTGATTGAGGTACACAGGAGTCAGAGGAAAGACAGCACATTCCAACTGCACGCTGTTTCCACATAGGACACATACTCTTGTGCCTATAGCACTACCACATGCTTTAAATTTCCCTGCAGAACAAATGCAACTGTTTTTCTTCGCTTGACAATGTGACCTTTAGGTGAGCCATCTGGGCACCCTGTGACATTCTATCTTGCAAAGGAAGTGTCTGCTGTGCCTGTGGGACACCAAGCCAGTCCCTGAGCATATGCCTCCCAAATTGCTGCCCATGTCCTAACTCAGTGGTCATGCCTTGTGATGCTGGCAGCAGTGGAACACTAAGCACAAAACAGCATGTGGGTGTAAGAAATAGCAGTATCTACAGCTCTGTGGGCCTGACAGGTTGATGCCAACCCGCAGGCAAGGACTGAGTAACTTACCATTCCTCTGGTAAAATGACATAATGCTGGCCTCATTGGCCAGTGAAGACAGGAAAACCCAAGGAGTTCTTCCTGCACGCACACACACACACACACACACACACACACACACACACGAATACACCACTCAACACTTCCCACACCAGGCAGGGGGTATTCACACACTGACACACTGGCTAGGTTCCCAATTCCATTTGACTGTACATGGCTTACCCAGATACAGCATCAGATCCCACGTGTGCTCTACCCCGCAAGAATATACACCCTAGCCCCTTGAAGGTAGGTAGCATCACAACTCCAGGTTCGTTCTGCCCTGTATGTTGAGGGTTTCTGCAGGCCACTCCTCACATCTGGGTCACTTGCTGGAGTAGCCCATAGAACTCAGGGGGAGTGCTGGCTTACATCTGCCCACTACTCTTATTATAAAGGCCATGATGAAGGGTGACCACAGCTACCAGACCAGAGTGCCTCAAGAACAAGATTTGTAAGGAGAGGCACCTCCACATCCTCTTCAGGCCTGCACCTCCCATGTTCAGCTACCTGGATATTTATTCACCCTACCTTTTGTTTTGGGGTTTTTTTTTGGTGGTGGTGGTGGGGAGGGGGTTGTTTTTTGTTTGTTTGTTTGTTTGTTTTGTTTTTGACTCAGGTTTTCTCTTTGTATCCCTGGCTGTCCTGACCAGGCTGGCCTTCAACTCAAAGACCCACCTGCCTCCACCTCCTGAGTGCTGGGAAAAAAGGTGCGCACCACCATGCCCATCTCCTGTCTTTTACTTTTCACTGAGGCTTTAAGGCCCAGGCAGGCTAATGCTATCACCGGCCTCTAGTCAATCTCTCCTCCCTAGAGGCTAGGGCAGAGGTGGGACTGAGATCCCCAAACCCTTGGGGCTATCTTGAACTTCCTGGTACCTAGCCCCAAGCTGAAATGAGGTGGGCATTCAGAATCACTTGTAACCCACAAAAGTTGTTCCTATCACTCTGGAGAATTTTAGGGAGGAAAATAACCAGGGCAAAGACCAAACACATAATTCCTGTCACAGTCTCACATCTGTCACCAACTGAGAACCACTTCAAATTACAGGTCAGCAGATCTCCAGAAACATCCAGATACTGAACACCATGACACCACTTCCCAAGGCTGAGCATCAGGGGCAGGTGCACACAAGACAGACTTGACACCCTGCACTGAGCAACTGCACTGCTACAAGAGTCACTTTGGATGCCTCCTGCTAAGCTCACTGAAGAGTATCACCCTGGGGGCTGGAGAAATGACTCGGAGGTCCTAAGTTCAATTCCCAGCAACCATATGGAGGCTCATAACCATCTATAATGAGCTCTGGTGCCCTCTTCTGGCCTGCAGGTGTCCATGCAGACAGAAGAGTAGCATCCTGACACACGGGGATCTCCAGATACTGCACCTGTGGGATAAGGGAGGAAGTCCTGGGGGAAGGGGTGTTGAAAGCTGCTACTAAGCGGGAGAGGATACAGAACAGGCTATCCCGCATTGTAACAAATACAGAAGACACAGATGACACACCTCAGCCATCCCAGGCAAAAGTGCTTGAGGCCACAGTTTCTGCTCATGCCTCTAGATGCACTGGGTCAGAGGTATTCCAGAATGAATGGAAGGTTAAGTGAAAAAACCAGAAGTGAAAGGTGTCTTGCTAGAGAGTTCTCCTGGCACTGAGAAACATATGCACCCCCATATGGCCAGCTGCATTACAGCATTTCCTGACTATCTGCTGACAGCCTAGGAAACACAAATGCTCCAGTGTTCAAGATCACACAGCTCAAGCTGTATGAAATAATGTAGCTGAACTTGAAAGGCCCTGGATGCTTGTTCATGAAGTTTTTTCCTAACAAGAATGACTGCCTACCGGAAAAGACATAAAAAGACATAAGTGATTGGTGGGAAAGATAAGAAGAAAGAGCCATTGTCAAGCCAGGAAGAGTCTGGACACGCCCCAACTCCCAGCCCCACACAGGCATCTCTTTGCTTATGCAAACTGCCCATCATAACCCTCCCACACAAGTTCTCAGAGGGCCCACTAAAGCCCTAAAGGTAACCAGCCTCTTAAGAGCTCCCAGCCCTCCAGGCCTCTTCTGTTCCTGTCTCAGCCCTCCTCCCACAGCTTCCCTGTACTCATCCAGGGAGCCCAGTTCCCACTCCACCCCTGATGTTGATGCTGCCACAACGTCCTGTTTGTGAAGCTGACCCTCAGCTCGTGCACTGACCTCCTGTCTGTCTGTGAGGCACTCAGATGACATGGGCTTCACCTGCAGCTACCATAGCACCACAAGCATTTTACTGCATTCCCAAAAAGGATGCTGCGCTGCCAAAGGCCAAACCCTAGCTAAGCACCTAGCAAAGTTTAAGTGTCCTCGTATGAGCTAATCAATTTCACCCCTGACGTCTGATGTCACTGTGACATGTTCATCCTGAACCTCCAATGTAGGTTCTGAGTGCTTAGGCTTCATAAACCTGCTTAACAAGCATGCTACATCACAAGCAGTTTTCCCTGTAACTTAACAAGTAGCGTCTTGAAACAAACAGAGCACAAATCTAATCAAAGGCACCTTTCTAAAAATTCTATCTTACTTTGTGGTAACACTAAGCTGGGCAACAGAATCAAAAACTCAAGAATGAGAGGCTGCCTATGGCTCAGCTGGGGGAGTCTACCTAGCATGCATAAAGTCTGGCTTCATCCCCAGTACTAAGGAAACTAGGCATGGTGGCAGCAGTGTAGAAGAAGAAGTAAGAGTTCAAAGTATGAAGCCACCATGGGCTTCATGGGACCCTGCTTCAAAGAAGGAAGGGAGGGACGGAAGGAAAGAAGGAGAGAAGAGAAGGAGGGAAGGAAGGATTTATTTGAGCTTGCATTGGTCTAGAACGCAGTGATTCTCTCCCTTCAGACTCCTGAAGGGAGCTAGGATTATAGGCATGAGCCCTGTTAATTCAAAATTTACTAAGCAAAAAGAAAACGGACAAAGATAATAAGCGAAGTGTCCATAAGATAAAAATTACAGCCAGACGATGGTAGCACACACCTTTAATCCCAGCACTGGGGAATTAGAGACAGGCAAATCTCTGTGAGTTTTAGGCCAGCCTGGTCTATAGAGTGATTGCAGGACAACCAGGGATACACAGAGAAAACCTGTCGAGAAAAACAAGGAGAAAAAGAAAGAAAAGAAAAGAGAAGGAAGGAAGGAAGGATACGTTACAATAAATCTACACTTAACTGGGTTTTTTTGTCCATTTAAAAAAAATTATGTACATAGGTGTTTTGCCTGCATATGTCTGCGTTTCACATGTGTGCAGTGCCAGTAAAGGAAGAAAAAGGCATCAGATCCCTGTGTTGTAAGCCAGCATGAATGTACTGGGAATTGAACGCAGCTCTTCTAGAACAAAGCCAGTGCTCTTAACATCTGAATCATCTCTCCAGCCCGTTTTTGTTTTCAAATAAGTTCACAGATTTTATGACATTTATTTTCAGTAACCCAGCCAGGTACCTCACTTCACAAATGGGAAGACAGACTCTGGCAGCTCGGAGAAGTACAAAGGTCTCTGGGTCAGTAGTGTCTGTTGCTGCCTTCAGGAAGTTTCCACCATGACCAAAGCCATGAGTGTCTAGGAGGTGTAGTGAGACACTTTTCATTAGTTCTCATTAAATCTGCCACCGCGTCAGCACCCAAGTATACAGATGACAGAAGTGTCAACCATGAACTTTCCTGACAGATGTTAGAAAGCAGGCTGAGGATCCAAGATGTAAACTGCATGAAGCAGAGTGAGGCTGAGGGGCAGGAAGATAACAGAAAGAAGGGGCTGTTTTCTTAGACAACCAATAGCTTCGTCAGCAGCATGATGCTGACCGCCTACCAGGTGTCTTGTGATTTCTTTTGCCCCTGCAAGGCTAGTCTGTTGTGGATATAACTATGTTTTTGTTTTAATCCCAGGTGTGGCATGTGAGACTGATTCAGATGGTCCACAGAAGCAAACTATTTGCCTCATGTGGGCTCAGAGAGGAGCTCTTTGCCAGCTGCAGATAGTTTAAATCTTAGGACTCTGGAGAGAGAATAATTGCCAAAGCCCAGAAAATGTGGAGGAGCTCCAAGAAAGAACAAGGCTGGTGCTACTTCCCCCCTGCAGCTCCTGGTTGCTGCTGATGCAGTGAAACAAGAAGTTGGAAATCTCCTAGAGGATTGAACTGGCTCCAAGGAATCTGATGACCCTAAATAGCAGGAAGCAGCTAAGAGAACTTCGCCCCTCTTCCACTAACCCTTTCTCTCTCCTACCTGGTGTTGGGGTGTTGGCAGGGATGGGGTGGAGTAGAGAGAAAGAAATATAAAAAAAATGTAAGTAAGAGTTTTTTTTTTTTTAAATACTCCAACACTAGTCTCAATATACACTTGATCCTAATACTTCATTTCTGTCTTTCCTGCAGCTGAGGCACTCTTAAAAACCAGAGTAATGAAGCTCTGTGTGGTGGCAGCATGCAGACAGGTTTGTTCAGCCCAACTGGGTTACCAAGTATATCCCTGTGCCATCAGTCAATCAATCGAAGGTGGAGTACAGCAAATGGCATGGAAGGCATCAACAGCACAGGCACCAGCCCTACGGGCAGCAGGGGCACAAGCAGTCTGGGCCTTGGCCTCCAACCTACAGAGGGCAGGGCTGGGGCTGGGGGTACTGTGGAAGCGAGGTTTTCCACAGGCTGTGAGCAAAGGGGCAGGCAAGGAACTACAATGTAGCACTTAGGGAGGAAGAGCAAGCAGAGGTAAGAAGAACAGAAATAAGGAGTTGGGAAATAAGGTTGAGCAAGGTTTGATTTGTCTTTCATACCTTCTGGGCAGCAAGTAGAGGTCAGATGATGAAAAGAGCCTAGAGTACCAGCAGGGAGAAAAGGGATGAGCAGAGAAGACAATGATGAGGAGACTCTGGAAGATGCTAGGGAGGCCAGTTCTTGCTTTTGCAGTACTGGGGAGTTCATTATGCTGGGCTAACTGCTCTGCCTCTGACTGCACCCTCTGCTGCATCCAGCACTTCCCAAGGACAGCCACTTCTTCCTTCAATTCTGCTTTATAATGTATATGGTGTGTGGGTATGCATGTTCCTGTGTATGGAAGCGTAAGTGATTATAATGAGCTGTGTGATTATAATGTGCGTGTGCAATGTAGAGGGCAATGTGGAGGGGTCAACCTTTGGTGTCATGCCTCAGAAGCTGTTCACCTTGGTTTTTATAATCAGACCCAGTTTTTGTTTTTATTATCATTATTGAAGTATGGATGTTTTGTCTGTATGTATGTCTGTGTGAAGTCCAGAAGAAAACAGCAGATCCCCTGAAACAGGAGTTCCAAATACCTCTGAGCTGCGAAGTGGGTGCTGCAAATTGAACCTGTATCTTCCGGAAGATCCTCATGACACCCAGTTTTTTATATGGGTCCTGGGAACTGAACTCAGGTCCTCATACTTTCAAGCAAACATTTTTCCCCAACACACCCCTCAATTTTTTTCCAACACACCCCTCAATTCTTTTTCCCCAACACACCCCTCAATTCTTTCAGCAGAGGTTTTCCTGAAGTGGAGAAACCTCGGGAGGCCTGCTGTATCGGGGAGTCAGTACAGCAGGGAGCCATGATGAAGACACCAGCTCCTCTATTCCTATCTTAATGTGAGGCTGTTGCTGACTAGTGGCCTACCTACAGCCCTCTTCCTCCCCCACCCCGAGATAGGGTTTCTCTGTGTAGCCCTGGCTGTCTTAGAACTCATTCTGTAGACCATGCTGGCCTTTGCCTCCTGAGTGCAGGAGTGCGCCACCACCACCTGGTGAGCCCACATCTTTAAATGAGCAACAACAGTAAAACTGATGGTTATAAGAACAACTCTAGACACTTGTCCTCAAAAAGCTGACAGTCTTTACCTCAGTGTTCTGTGTCATCACCTCTTTATGCAATAGACTGAAATGTGTATGACCAGTCTCTAGAGTTAACTTACAACTAAGGACTATGCCAGTGTCTTGAAGCACAGAAAAGTACAATCTCCACATGAAGTTAGCAAGCTACCGGCTCATACCCCAGAGGCTCTGCCCTGTACCAGCAGTGTCCAGGTCAATCATTCTGATGTCTACTGTCCAGGCAGGGCAGATACACATTAGGATAGCCGACTTCTACCTAGCTCTTCCCAGACGGCCCTGCACAGAGGAACTGCAGCTCCATAAATGGAAGCGCAGACACACAGGTGGAAGGCATGCAGGGCTGCCCACAGCCATGTCCTTCCCAGCAGGCTCTTCATTCACTGATTAACTTTTTTTAGAACAGGTATTTCTATGATTTGCACAAGAAAAAAAAATGGAGTGTACACTCCCCAGTCTAGTGCCTGTATTCTAGTCATTACCAGTATGGTCACACAGATGACCATGCTTGTCTGTGAAGAAAGGACCATCAGAGACAAGAGTGAAAGTAACAAGGGCAGTGATGTGACAAAATTCTGGGAAAGATGGCAGTCCACTGGGGACTTGGCAAGTTTCCCGACAATCTCAGTGAAGAATGGGGTTCACCACTGTATGAGGAATGCTGATCCACTCTCCATAAATTTGCAGGCCTGTCACAGTTCAGCTAAGCTGCTTCTATGTAGTGGGAGTTTAGGTTTCCTTAAAAACCCAATTATGTGACTACATTTTGTTTTGTTTTAATCCCAGATGTCGGACATGGGGCTGCTTTAATTTGTCCACAGCTATTAACTATGATTACCTCATGCACTAGCAGAGGCCTGATCTTTGCCAGCTGCAGATAGCTTAATTCTGGGAACTCTTAAGAGGGTATAAATGCCAGAACCCAGAGAGATGGGGTGCTCCAAAGAAAAAAAAAGAGGGTGGTTGCTGCTCTCCCTGCTGCCCCCACCCAGACTGCTATCGCTGGTTTGCTGGCTACTGTAACTATGAAGATCAGACCTTGCACAAGAAACTACATCCCTACTCAGCAGAGAGTAGTCTAAAAAGATCTCAACAACACTCCTCCCCTCCAACCTTCTTTCTTTCCTACCTGGTGTTGGGGTGTTAGAAGGTATTAGGGGTGGAGAAGGATGGTAGATTTAAGAACCCAGATAAAGTAGCCAAAAAGTATGCCTCACTTCTGTGCTGTGTTATGGCATGTGGCATCTGAGCCCCCTTCTATGTGGAGTCCAGCCCCAAAGAGCAGCATGTGGCCCTGAGAACTAGCTCCTACTCCAACCATGTATTCTCCCATCCTCTGCAGCAAAGGTTGGTCACCCTGAAGAGAAGGACTACTACAGAGGCAGCTACTAGACCCCTGCACCCAGCAGTGTCATTGGCAACACAGGGCTCGAGCTCCAGACCAGCACCTTCTCCAGCCCCTTCACAAGGAGACAGGGCCACATGGCCCACAGCCTTTCTTCACAGACAACAGTCCTCCTCAAAGGCCTTCAGCTAACTACTAACTCCACAGGCCATCTGTACAGAGCCTGGCTGGCCTGCAGATTTCAGACACTACACTTGAGCACTTCAGCCACTCTAAACAGCGAAGGGAGAGATGAGGAAGAAATATGTCCACCACGACATACAAACTAGGGCTGGCTGACATGACATTCTCAAACACCACCTCGACTTTCTCTGTTGTTGCAGCAATTTCAGTCATCTTAAAATGTGTCACAGTTGCAGTCAATGCATTCAATCACCAAGGACTAAATGTTGACTGATGGGAAATAAGACAGCAGTTAGAAAGCAGAGGCGCAAAAACAGATGTAGCTGGGCATTGGTGGCATATGACTTTAACTTGAGCACTCAGGAGGCAGAGGCAGGTGGGTCTCTGTGAGTTCAAGGCCAGCCTGGTCTGCAGAGTGAGTTCCAGGACAGCCAAAGCTACACACTGAGAAACCCTGGTCTCAAAAACCAAAACAAAACAACAAAAACCAACAAAGAACAAAAAAAGAAAGCAGAGCCACTAGCAAGAAAGAAGGGTATCAGTAAAAAGGGAAGGAAATTGAGGGATGGCAATGAAGTGAATGATAAAAATAAACTACACTTATTTATGAAGATGTCATAGACCTATTATATAGATAATACTATATTATACATATACATAACATAGGCTAATTTTAAAGGTGGCCATGGGCAGGCAGGGTAGCACAGTAGCTATAGAAAGGCACTTGCCAGCAAGCCTAGAACCCACCTAGTAAAAGGAAAGAGCTGACTCCTACAACTTGTCCACTGACCTCCACACTTAGGACATGACATGTACCTATATACATACACACAGAGAGACACAAACACAAGCTAAATTTAAAACTGACCATATACTATCTGTAACACCAGTCCCAGGAGATCAGACATGCCACAGGCAATGTCCTCCTCTGTGATGTGCCATCAGCCTGTTAGAGCATTGTTATAAGCATTGGAGGCTAAACAGGCTCAGAGGCAATGGCCGTCAACCAGTAGACCCCTATCTTCCCAAGTACCCACATACCAAGCACAGGGTGTGCTGAACTCACAGCAGACAAACAAGTGCTTGCTAGACTGAAACCAGAAGCCACTATCCATGATAATACGGATAAGAGAATTCAAAGCTCAAAAATGAGTGTCCTAACATAGGAGACAAGGAGGCAGACATCCTCCTGCATGAGGACACATTTGTGTCCTCTCCCCCTGACCTGGGTGTCTCAAGGGAAAAAGAGTAGGGTGGGGTGTATCTTGGAGATGGCTGGATACGGTGAGACACATGGCAAGGCATACTTTTTGAACTATGAATGCCAATTATTCTCCATCATTATTAAAAGGGAAACACACTTAAGTATTTATAGGACACTTTCAAATAGCACAAGAAACAGGTCTTTCTGGACTTGAACTTAATACTGTGATAAAGGCATGGGGCAGAGCCATATAGCAAAGCAGAACTCCATACAGATTGCTTTTAGGTCCCTCTAGCAACTGGATCTCCAGTTCAGTCACTAAGAAAATTCTTTGCATTTTAGTTTGCATAAAAGAAGTGCTGCATCAGATTCTTCAAGTTGATACTCCAAACCATTCAGCAGGACTTCCTCTTTCACCATCTGACCCACTGTTTCTGGAATGGAGGGAAAGGATAGCTTGGGAGTTCCAGAGACCAACTGTTCAAGAGTACTGACTCCTGGCAAACAGCATTTTAGTTTTCCTATGCGTGACTGGACTGCAGCATGCCACCCCCACCACTTGAAAGCAACATCTATATTAGCCCTGCCACAGTTTAAGCTGCACAGGCCAGTGGGTGATCAGCCCATCTGCAAAGCAGAAAAACATGGGAATGCAGGATATGCTTCAAGCTTCCAAATTTATTTTTGGAGTAAAATGAAATTTCCTCCTCAGAATAAGAATGAGACTCTGTGAAAAGCAAAAAGTTGAACTCCACTGGGCCCACCCCTGCCAAGAAGGCCTCAGCCCACAGCCTGCCAGCTCCAGCCAAACCCTTGTTTTAGCTGTAGTGGGAAAAAAAAAACAAACACAAAAGTGGAAACATTTTGTCCACATCTCTGAAGTTGGAACCTCAATAAGGCCCATTACCACTAACTACGCAGGACAGATCACCTGAAACCACAGCTACCTGTCCAGACAGTGAGACAAGGCTGCTCAGTAGGCGTCCTATACAGTTCTGCCTTGTAAGACATATACTACATATGCCTCTCTGATGGTCTTGTCAACTCTGTAAAATTTGGTCAGCTAACAGACGTACCTCTGAGAGGTTTAATTAAGGATGTGGGATGCTCCATCTGGTATATTTATGGTATTTTTATTCCATACCGAATAAAAATGGAAAAAGCAGGAAGCCAGCTGAATTCATCTTCTGCTTTCTGCTTACAGGTGTAAGGTGTCAGGTGACTCTGGCTTCATCATGACCTTCCTGACTTTATGGACTGGACCTTCTTAAACTGTAAGTCAAAATAAGCATTTCCTCCCTTAAATTGCTTTTGTTACCTGCTCACAGAAACAAGGAAAGTAACTAATATAGAAAACTGGTACCAACAAGGGGGACTGTTGCTGCTAAACCTGACCATGTGATTCTAAGGCCTTTGAACCTGGTTTGTGCGAGGCATGGGAAAGGGTCTGAAGCTACAGGCTAGAGAAGCCCTGGAATGCAATAAGGAAAACTGATTGGAACACTCTGACAGGAGCTTGAAAGACCAGAATGCTAAAAAAAAAAAAAAAAACAGAGAGAGAGAGAGAGAGAGGAGGCCTGCCTCATAAGGCTTCAGAGAAGAATAAGGAAATTCCAAGACAGCACACTTTTAACCCCAGTGCTCAGGAGGCAAAGGCAGGTAGATCCCTGTGAGTTTTGAGGTCAGCCTAGCATAAATCTACATAGTGAGTTCCACAACAGGGGAGAGGGGGGTTAGAGTCCCCTATATAAAGAGACTGCCTCAAAAAACAAAACTGCCCCTAGATGTATTGCAGGTGTGGCTGCTGTGTCACATGTGTGTTAGTAAGTGGCAGAGAAGAGAGAGGACTATGTCTATGCTTAGTGTTCTGACATGTGAGCACCTGAATGATTAGTAGCCAAACACTCCCTGAAAAAAGCAAGCCTAAGACAACCCACCAATCTGGCACCACAGGCCCAAACAGGGAGCTAGCCCTTTTTTGCATGCTGGGTAGCCCCAGATGGGCTCCCAAGGCAGGGAGCTAGCCAAAGAACCCTGCCAGTCCTAGGCAGATGTGAGCCTAAGAGGTCCACCAGGCAGACCATGCCTGAGATGACCCCCTGCCCAGTGTCATAATGCATGAGTGGGGCATAGCACTCCTGAGATGACCCCAGACACTCATGGCAAGTAAGAGAAAAAGACACAGAAAGATGTGGACACAATGAAGAGAAGCAGAACTGGGGATAATAAAGGGTAATGAGGAAGAACCTGATGTGAGTAGCCAGAGATGGCACCTGGGACCATGGTAAGGTCCTGGCCTGTGCTGCCACTGGGGTCACGTCTGGGTCTGTGACTCTGCAGGAGCCAGGGGGTCTGTTACCACCAAAGGCCAGGCAGACATCCCTGACCTACGCTGCTGCCTGGGGATATGTTAATGTCTGAAGGCTGTGCAGAGCTGGCCCCAGCCCACACCTGGACATCATAAGAGAGCTGGCCTTGGGGTCCTGAAAGCCCCTAGCCAGCTGCAATACTTGGGAGAATGGCCACACACACACACACATTTCAGGGGTTGCAAGTAAGCCTGCCCTGCTATTTATATCCCATGCAGTGGCATGGACAAGGGAGAGACCATCCTCCTCTCCCTCATCCCTCACTACCTGCAGCAGACAGGAGAGCTGGAGTCATGAGAGCAGGACAGCTGGCCCTATTCTTTGGGCCCTGCACCTCTCCTGGGCAGCACAGTAGAGCTGATCCCAGATGTGGAGGTTGCAGGTAAGCTGGCCCTGCCTTTTGTCTGCTGTGAAGTGGCTCTGACAAGGGCGATGTCCTCATCCCTTGCCACCTATAGCAGGCAGGAGAGCTGGCCCTGTCCCTCACTGGTTGCAACACTCAGGAAAGCAGGGCCTGTACCTTGCTTGGGCAGCAGGGTAGAGCTGGCCCTGGTTGTGGGGGTTGCAAGTGAGCCAGCCTGAAAGCAGGATAACTAGCTCAGATACCTCTTAAGCCCAAATCCATGGCTTTGATTTGGCCCACTCACAACATCATCCCATCGATGAACTGCTAGAGTGCATGAAGGGGCTGGTACTACAGATCTAAAACTACAGCATCTCCATGACACAGAGCAACAACAAGATCTCCTACAGAAGTCCCAGTGAGGCTCCAGTATTGAGCCTCACTCAATACTAGACTCATATAAGACCAATGAGCCACTACAATGAACATTTGTAAGCACAGAAGTATAGACCAAAGGGTATACCGTGTGTCACACCGTGACATACTACAGCTAGAGTTGCAGGGAAGCCTGCAAGGATGGATACCACTGGAAAGAGGGATTAGGTAGAACTGGAGTGCATGATGTGAAAGTCAGAAAGAACCAATAAAAAGTTGAAAAAATTAATTAATTGGGCTGGGGAGATGGCTCAGTGAATGGGTACTTGCTATCCAGCCTGATAACCTGAATTTGATCCCCAGAATTCATGGTGAAAAGAACTGAACCCAGAAAATTGTCCTCTGATTCACTCATACACACAATTGGCAATTATAATAATTTTTACACAATAAGAATAAATACACTTAACTATGTATCAAAAATGTAATTATTTTGTTGGTGTGGCAATGCTAAATCAAATTACTTTAAAACCCAGTGGGGAGGGGCGTTTCCAAAAAAATTATTATTTCAACTGTACATTCTTAAGATATATTTATTCTCAGCTCCCCCCAATTGATAAAAAATCCTCAGTTAGCTAGGTACAATGGTGTACACCTATAATCACAGTGCTTAGGAGGCTGAGGCTGGAAGACTAACTATGAAGTTCATAGGCTAGAGAGATTTATCTCAAAGAAAAAGGAAAGAAAACCTTCATTCAAAGGGTTACTGGATCATTTTATTAGTAAAACTATTCATTTTATGTGTATAATATTTTTGTTTTGCTTTACTTTTGGACAGAGTCTCATATAGCGAGGCTGACCCAAGGTCCCTGTGTAGCCAAGGGACTGAACTTCTGGATCCTTCCATTTTCACCTCCCAAGTGCTGGGGTTACAGACAGCTGCCACTACATCCAGCTTTTCCCCTAGCTTCTGACCAGCAAAAAGCACAGGCCCAGACAGTAACTTTAAGTATTATTTCCCACAGAGAAACCAGGGCTCTAATCCAAGGCAGGAGCACTAGGTAACCCTGGGCACACTTCATCCACAAAGCAATTAAACACTCCAAACCATGGTGTCTTGGCAGAAGGATTCAGGAGCCAATCTGATGTACTCGAGCAAGTTTGAGCCCAGCCTGGGCTACATGAGACCCCGTCTCAATCAAAAGGAGCTGTCAACTTAGCAAAAGCCAGAATGTGGCACTTCTGTTGCTCGTTTATTTTGTAGCCTGGGGAGGGACGCTAGGGCCTCACACATGCTAGCAAAGCCCTCTACCAGTGAGCTGCACTCCAGACGGAACATCAATATTTTGGAAAATCTTTGGAGGCAGCAAAACATACACATGCACACAAAACAAACAAAACAAAAACAACAACAAAATCTGCTCCCCATTGTTTGAGCAGAGCTAGCAGCTAGCAGACAGAGGCCAGGGCAGGAAAGGCCTGAAGGAGGGTTGTCACACCCCCAAAGAAGCTACCAGACAACAAGACCTGCAGGGCAGGCAGGATCCATAGCTGGGAGTTGGCAGAGGTAGGAAGGTGACGTGCAGCTCTGAGAATCAGCTTAGGTTGAGGACAAGGGTGAGCTGAGGGCTGACATTTAGAAAGATCCTGACATGGGGATGGGGGTGTGGTAGAATGCTTGCATGGACAAAACCAGAGTCCCATCCACAGTAGCACATACCCATAGTCCCAGTTTAAGGTCATCCTTATCTAGTGAATTAGAGAAAGGCTCATCTGGGCTGCATAAAACATTGCCTTAAAAGACAGAGAGACAGAGAAAAGGGGGAAGGGGAAAGAGGAGAAAAGAGAACATGGCACTTAAACCACAAGTGAGAAGATATGACAGTGAAGGGCCAGAAAGCTACCTTCCACATGCTTCCCCTCAAATAACGGATGAGCACAGCAGTGTTCCCCAGAGACTTCAGCCCTACACAGAACCTTCTCAGAAACCCTGAGTGTCTCTTACCTCACTCCACCTAGCTAAAGCCGTGCAGGCAATGTCACACTCGCTGTAAACTGAACACTTAACACTGGAACCAGGCTTGGGTAGACACATAAGTCACATGCAACAGGCAAACACTGTGTGTATGTGCATTCTGCCCAAGTGGATACCATCCTTAAGAGGGAGAGCAGAGGTTCATGTCTGCTGTAGCAAGGACTGCCGTCTAACCAGTGGCTCCCATGTCTGTCCACTCCTTCTGAACCCTAACCCACCTACAAGCCTGGCACCATGACAGGTGTTAACTCTTGCACAGGTGGGACACTACCTCAGTTCCAAGAGAAGCCAACTCCCCTCTGACTGTTTCTCCCTTTACCGGAGCCACACAATGGCTCATCATCAGCTCTGTAGCCAACTCATAACTCAACCAGGCTTCAGAAAGGCTCCTGGGCCTCCACACCCAGGCCCATCACTGCAACCCCTGTTTCAGGACAGGTAAGCCTTGGACCGCCCCTCTTCAAGATGTTTCAGAGCTCATCTGCTCCCCCCTCAGCCTGTATGGCAACCTCTCTAGGATGGTGATGTTGACTGCTTCTTTTCTAACTGCACTACGTTATCATCCTAGCCTGAGATGAACCACCTGCTGGCCAGGCTCTGTCCTTTCAGGCCCTATAGCACTCTACATTGCCACCAGCTTACCCTAAAGGCTACAGTCCTGTCCACAGAGCTGTGATTTGAAGAGAGTTTTCCTCACAGTGCTCTCAGCACCACCAGACTTCTTCCTCAATCAGGACTGACAGACTTCAAGAGACAAGAAGCAAAATTAGGATCCCACCTGAATTTACCCTGAACAGACCTCCCCATTTGAAGCTTTCTAAATAAGACAGGTTTAAAAAAAAAAAAAAAAAGAACCTCATTGTTACTTTCAAAAGGACTAGAAAGGCAACTGCACCTGGGTGTAGAAATAAAAGCTATGGGTGTGAGCCTCTAATCCCACCATCAGACTGAAGCCAGCCTGGGTTAAATAATGGGCCTCTGCCTCAAAAAAAACAAAGCATGGTGACACCCTGAATATAACAGTTTAAAGACAATTCCCAGGGTTTTCCTACACATCAGGTGGCACAGATCCTGTTATAGAACCTGACACTGGATCTGCAACTTCACTGACCTAGAGTTGCTACACACTCCCTGGTCACACAGTGGAAAACACTAGAATCCATATGTAGACTATTTAAAGAACTAAACAGGGCTGGAGGGATGCCTGAGCAGTTAAGAGCACTCATTGCTATAGCACATGACCTGGGTTCTGTTCCCAGCACCTACAGGGTATGTCACAAGCATCCCTAACTCCAGTTCCAAAGGTTCCAACACCCTCTTCTGGTCTCTGAGGGAACTGCACACATGTGATGCATAAACACACATACAGACAAAACAGTCATACACATTTAAAAAATCATGGACAGGTGGTGGTAGCACATGTCTTTATTCACAGCACCCAGGAGGCAGAGGCAGGCAGATCTCTGTGAGTTCAAGGCCAACCTGGTCTTAAGAGTGAGTTTCCAGGACAGCCAAGGCTACACAGAAAAACCATGTCTGGAAAAAAAAAACAGAACAAAACACAAAACAGAAAAAAAAAAAAAAACCAAGAAAAAACTTAAAACTTAAAACTAATTACTTCTCGACTCTACATATAAAACGTTTAAGCATTTGTGAAAAAGTAAAAATGAACTTAAACCCACATTGAAAATACAGCTGAAACTTTAAAGTTGGAGCAAAACCTAAAAGTGGTAATTTTTTAAAATAATAACAACAACAAAAAACCTGCACATGATCAACTCACAGAATGAGCATCACACAACCTCACCTCCTCACTGTGACCTTTGCCAATGCCAGACCTCCCAATGCAGTCCTCCCCTGGCCTGGCATGGGGGGACAGACTTGGAAGGATGGAGACATCCTGTACAGTAGCCAACAGAACAGCTGAGGGGCTGAAGTCAGCATTCTTTCCACAGCTAAATGGCCAGGCAGGCAGGGCCCTGCACCTCGGGTTCTGATTAGAAAGGTAACATGGGGTGCCCAGACCTGCTGAGGTATCAGATGATGACTGACATGCTCACCATGACCCCTGCTGTAGGTAGCAAGAGTACACCATCTGCTCTCCTGCTTCTCAGTAAGGCATGAGCAGTCTCAGCTCTCAGCACCAACTAACACATACACACACCAAAACCTATCACACAGACACTAAAACTGAAAAGTATATAAAGTAGCTAAAACAGCAGATTCAACACAGCAGATGAGAAAGAGGAAGAGATGAGAGAGAGGAAGTAAGGTCAGTGAGCAATATCCAGACAGGACAGAGAATATGTAAAGAATACGGAAAGAGGTGTAAGATACGGCAGGTGGGAACAGGTGAAAACCCTAAGACATTTACTGTAAGTACAGGCCCTTAGGGTGGCTAAAAATAAGGACTGCAGTGGAGCTGATGGGCAAAAGGCTTCCTAAACTCACTAAATACTCCAGCTACCCAATGCAAAGGAAACAGCAATACTACTTATGCCAAAAGAAGGCAAAAACTCAACAGAGCCACCAGAAAGGCTGAAGAGGTGGCTTAGTTGGTACAGTGCTTGCCTTCCAAGAATAAAGACCTGAGTTCCAGTCCTCAGACCCATGCAAAAAAAAAAAAAAAAAAAAAGCCACGCATGGTGGTGTGGGCTGTGAAGGGGCGTACTAGGGATGTGAACACAGGTCTGTCTCTGGAGCTCCACAGCTAGGCAGATTGACCTGACCAGCAAGCTCCAGGTCAGTGAGAGACCCTGGCTCAAAAACAAGGTGGATGGTGACTGAGAAACTATACAGCTGAGGTTGTTCTTGGGCCTCTACACGCACAAATATGTGTGTATGAATGTGCACAGATATACACACAAACACATGTGTGGAAGGATGGCCCTAGAGATTGGTTTCTCTAAGCAAAAGAAGATAACCCCTAACAGAAACATGAGAAAGCAAGGGGTAAAGAGCAACAAAATGCCTCACTGTGGCTAGTGTGGCACATATTTGTGATTCTAGCACTTGGGAGGCAGAAGGACTCTTAGATTCAAGCAAGCCTACGCAATAACCAAAATTTACTGGGGATAGGAGAGGAGAAAAGAAAAAGATGAGGAAGAGGGACCAGGAATGATGATGCATGCCTTTAAACTAGGAGGAACTCCAAGTTCAAGGCCAGCCTGATCTACATAGGGAGTTCCAGAACAGTCAAAGATACAGAGAAAGATGCTGGCGTAAAGGGGGCGGAGAGAGTAAGGTCAGGAGAGGTGATGGTGCATGCTTATAATCCCTGCTCCTAGAAAGCTGAGACAAGGGCAGCCTGGATGCACATCAAAGCCTTGACTCCCCTTTATCGTCAAAGCTGCCAAATGTGGTCCCCAAGTCCTCAGGGAGCAAAGGCCAAGCCTAAAGACACATATCAGAAAAATCTAATTTCTGCCACAAAACTGTCTTGCAATTTTTTCCTTCTCAGCAGGAAAAACCCTTCACAGTGCAGTATTGCCAATGAGCTCGTCTAACAAGTAAAGCAGAAAACACCACCAACACAGAAAATCCACGAAGCACAGGTGTTGACCAAGGAACACTGGCCATCTTGTTCATGAGAGCAATCCAGCCTCCATACCAAAACCTCACAGGGCACAAGGTGACAACACAGGTCAACTTCCTTTATGACTACAACCCTAAAAGTACAATAATAACAAAATCTAGTTTGGAATTGTTCCTAGGATTTCAAATTTTAACAGTTAACTACCAAACAATAAACTCACATGCCTACGTCAAAAGATGCAGAACAAATTAAGAAATTCAATAAACACTTTTTGTTGTGGTGGTGGTTTTGTTTTTGTTTTTTTGAGATCAGGCCCAAGGCTAACCTGAAAGTCACTATATAGGCCAGGAGAACCTCACACTTAGTAGTAGTCTTCCTGACTTGGCCTCCTTAGTACTGAGGTTAAAAGCATGAGCCACCATGTAGGAATATCACATGAGTGTTTTCAAAATCATTAAGAAGATCATAAGTTTGAGCCCATCTGGGCTATATAGCAAGAACCTGTCTCAACAAACAAGTAAACAAAAACAAGACTGTTAAACTATGAAGAAGCCAGGCGGTGGTGGCTCACGCCTTTATTCCCAGCACTCAGGAAGGCAGGGGCAGATCTCTGTGAGTTTAAGACCAGCCTGATCTACAGAATGAGTTCCAAAATAGCCAAAGCTATACACAAAGAAACCCTGTCTTGAAAAGCAAAAAAGGCAGACAGACAGACAGACAGAAAGAAAGAGAGAAAGAAAGAAGGAGGAAGGAAAGAAAGAAGGAAAAGAAAGAAACTACTAAAGAATTATCACATTTAATAGAAAATGTTGAAAATGTTGACCAAAGCCCTTCAGTGACTACTGCACTTGCAAGTTAAACAGTACACAAGTTCTTCCAGGAATAAGACAAGGAGGCCCACTACTACCAGGGCAGTTAAACTCTGTGCTGAAGAGCTCAGCCAATGCAACTCCACAAGAAAATCAAGGCGAAATATAAACAGATAGATACATAGATAGATAGATAGATACATAGATACATAGATAGATACATAGATAAAATAAATATCCAGAGCAAGCACAACTCCCAAATCCTAAAACTCAGTTCTTATATAGGGTGTGGGGTGCACACGTATAATCCCAGCTCTTAAGAGTCTGGAACAAGAACATCACAAGTTTGAGACTAACCTGATCAACAGAAATCTAGTCAAAGAAAAAAAAAAGAAGAAGAGGAAGAAGAGGAGGAGGAGGAGGAAGAAGAAGAAGAAGAAAAAGAAGAAGAAGAAGAAGAAGAAGAAGAAGAAGAAGAAGAAGAAGAAGAAGAAGGAAGAAGAAGAAGAAAGAAGCAGCAGCAGCAGCAGCCAGTTCTATTTAGGAGTTAGAAAGATAGTTCAGCAGTTAAGAACAGCTTGGCTACTCTTCCAGGGTACCTAGGTTTAATTTCCAGCACTCACATAGTGGCTCACAACCATATATAACTCCAACTCCAGAGAGTCAAACACCTTTTCTGGCCTCCATAAGCCCTGCATGCAGGTGGTGCAGACATACATGCTGGCAAAATAACCATACACATAAATTTTTTTTTAAAAAACGTTCAAGACGATATTTTTAAATAAGCCAGTTCTATTTCAACACACTAGCAACAAATAATTACACAGCTGTTTTATGTCTGTAGATTAGAAGAACAATGCTGAAAAGACACCAGTCCCACAGACGTCTGTAGATTAGACATGTTCACAGCTAAAACCACAGTGCATCTTGTGTGGTCTGTCAAGCTGGCTGGCTCCCTGGCTGGCTGACGGTGTATGTATGTCTCACAGCACACATGCACAGGTCAGATAACTTTCAGGAATCGCTTCTCTCCTTCACCATGGGTTCCAAAGCCAGGCTTGTGAGGCTTTAACCCACCAAGCCTCTCTCTGGCCCAAGAAGATTTCATGAGCCAGGTGAAGAAAATCTTATAGAACAAAGGTGAAGAACTTAAAATACCAGATCCCAAGACAACTCCTGCAGTCATTCGGACACTGTGATACTTGTACAAAGATGGCAAAGACACCACTGGAGCAGAAGAGTGACCCATCCATTCCATCACTCTACCAGAAATACACATTAGCCCAAAACTAGCAGATTTGCTAATCAGGATACAGTAAATATTACTTTGTGTGGGTTTTTTTTTTTTGTTGTTGTTGTTGTTGTTTTGGACAGCTCACTATGTAGCACTGGGTAGCCGGAAACTAACTACAGAGACTAAGCTGGCTTCAATCTCTGAGATCCACTTGCCTCTCTCCTTAGAGACCAGAGGAAGGCATCAGGTCTCCTCTAAGTTACAGAAAGTTATGAGCTGCCATGTGGGTGTTGGGAGTTGAACCCAAGTCCTCTAGAATATCAGCTAGTGCTCTTAACCACTAAACCATCTCTCTAGCCCCCATACTAAACATTCTTGGGCTGGAGAGATGGCTCATCTATTAAAGGCTAGACTCACAACCAAAACTAAATATTCTTGGAGGGGGGTAAGATCAACCAATTGAATTAAATTAAAATGTAACTTTTCCTCATAAAAAGATACTATTGAGCTGGATGTGGTATGCAACTGAAATTCCAGCACTTGAGAGACTGAGGCAGGATTATCAAAAGTGTAAGCTAGCCTGGGCTACATGACAAGACCTTTATATATGAACATATGTAAACATCTGTGTCTACACATATGTGAGACACTACAGTGCGAAAAGGCAAATACAACAGTATAAAAACATCTCCCCTTCCAGGCTGGGGAGGCTCAGTGGGTAAAGAATACAAGCACAAGGTCTTGAGTTTGGGGCCCAAAACCCAAGTAATAGTCAGGTGTAGCAACCATGCCTATAATGCCAGTGCTGGAAAAGCCAACCAAGAAGATCCCAGAAGCTCACTGGCCAGCCAGTATGGCCAACCAGCAAGCTCTAGGTTGAATAAGAGAATTCAACCTAGAAACAATAAGGTGGAGAGGAATTAGAAAGATGGCTAAGCAGATGGCTAACAGCACTTTGCAGCTCTTGTTGAGAACCAGGTTCCGTTTCCAACACCCACATGGCAGTTCACAACTGTCTTTAACTCCAACTCCAGAGAATCCAATGTTTCTTATCTCCACAGGCTCTTGCACCCACATGGTACACATACATCCACTCAGGCACACACACATATAAGATAAAAATAAACACCAAAAGCCTAGCAAGGTGGAGAGCAGTCAAGAAAGACACCCAGCATCAAACTCTGGCTTCCACACAGATGTGCACACATGTATATGAGCACCTGCATATAAACATGTGTACATATAGGAACACACACAAACCTGTACACATACATAAAAAAATGAATTTTAAAAAAATCTTCTAGTCAGGCGTGGTTGTATACACCCTTAATACCAGCACTTTAGGAGGCAGAGGCAGGCAATCTCTGCGAGTTTGGGGTCAGTCTGGGTTACATACTGAGTTCCAGGACAACCATGGCTATGTAGTGAGACCCTGTCTCAAGACCAAACAAACAGAAAAAAAAAAAAAAAAAAAAGAAAATCTTGTATACATCTATATACTCTGAATGCATAAAGAACTTCAAATTAAAAGCAGAAAAATAAATCAACAAATAAAAAAAGACTTCCCAAATCGCCCAATGACCATGTGCCTGCTAAGAAGCTGCTGCTCAGCAGGTGGCTGCAGTCAGGAAGCCACCTCTCCACATGGAGCTTTGGAGCCTATAACAACAGCTTCTCACACTGCTGGTGGGCCGTGCGGTTGTGCCAACTGTCATCACAGCCACTTTCGGCAGTAATTCCTGAAGCTGTTGTCACTACAATTCCACTCCTTAGACTATTCCAACTGAAACACAGATCCAGTTTTGCACGTCCCCAAATGCAAAAGCATCCTGGGAAGTATAAGACCAGTGGCAGCCTTAGGGGTCCTGATCGCACAAAGAACAAGTAAGGCCACACCTACACAGCACATTGTAGGGAGAGTAAAGGTGGGTCTCACAGAGTCCAGGGAAGAGTGCATAAATAAAGGAACCAAGGGTGAAGAGCTGGGCCACATTGGAATGGGAGACAGTCACTAAACACAGGAAGCAGGAGGGGGTTTTCATAGGAGGCATGGTCCTGTCCATCAGTTGATCCAAACAGACTCCAGGAGCTGAGGCACACACATACACATGCCCATTTGGTCACATTTTTAGCCACCATAGGATCCTAATTCCAGGAAGGGAATGGTTTAGAACAAGTTTACTCCATGACATTAGACTCAGGTCAGGTATGACATAACTGTGAGCACCAGCATGTCCTACATTCAATGAGGCACTGCAGAGCAGCAGCCAGTGTCACCTGGCAACAAGTTTACTAGCAGGTGAGATGAGTCTTACTGCCTGAAACCCACTGCCTACACCACCAGTCAGCTGTGTCCCCTGTGCCTGCTCTTTCCAAAAACCTGAATGCTGCCCAAACACTGCTACATACAGACTTGAGCTGCAACAGACACAACTGCAAAACGGAGCAAATGGGACTCCGTACATCCTGAAAGCCTCTTGAGCATGTGGCAAACATCTGACCTCATTAACCTGCTAATTCCTAAGTCTCCAGGAAGAAAAGATGATTCTGTAACCCCCAAACAAAAGCCCTCAGCACACAACACTAACACCAAAGGACAGTCAAACATTTAGTCCAGTCTTACAGAACTGACTACAGCCAAGAGATCCATCAAGGCAGTGATTATTCATTTGCTAACTGATCTCTGCAGACCCACCATGAGAGCCTAAGTGAAGCTTCCTTGAGCACTATGAAGACACCCATCATGAATGAGCAGAGTGGGCTCGTCAGCACGAAGATAAGCAGCTCCTGCTCGGTGTACCTTTCACATTGAGTTTTCCTGGCTATACCGATTTCTCCTTCCTCTACCACTGATTCCACACTTAACTCCGGAAGAGAAGGCTCTAGCACACCAGTCCAAATGTGATACTAAAGACACACAAGGTGTTTCAAGCTCTGAAAGTCTCATCTGCCCAGAAAGAGGAGACTCAAGATTCAATTTTCAATCTTTTTTCCCCTGAAACCAAGTTTAGTCACAGCTCATGAATGTTCTGAAGAAAGCCAGTATAGACTTTTCCAAGAACATCAGTTCTCATTATCCACAAGATTGCCCAGGAAGACACAATCCCTGAGATCCACTCCTCATAGGTCCACAGCAGGCAAGAACAGGTCTAAGCCACAGAACAGGAGACTCCACACAGCTCAATTGCTTCACAAGCCCCTGCCAAAAACTTTGAAGTATTTTCCCAAATCTAGGCAGTTTCCCAAAAAGGCAAGACAGTAAAGCAGTGTGGACACATGGCTTTGGAGAATATCCACTTATTCCTAAGTTGAACTCAGAGAACAACAGAAACATCACTTCCCAAGTGGTTACACAAAATAGCCAGCAAGCTAATACATTAACAAGACCATCCCACAGACACTTAATGGCAGACACCTTGATTTCAGTTTGATGGGCATACCTGTGGAAGCGCAGTGTTGAGCTGCCTCTGCAAGGAATCTCTTTCGTGGCCAACCTCATGCAATTTCCCCTGGGTTAACGCCAATGTTTCTTGCGTCTCTCTCAGTGTGTCCAGAAGGCGGTCTCGTTCTTCCAGCATGGAGACCATGAGCTGCTCAAAATGCGAATCAGCATCTGGCTGTGAGGGGGAGCCTGACCCATGGCTCCCACCTCCTCCTGGAGGGCCTTCCGCTTCACTAATGGTCGGCATCACCTCGCACATCATCTTGAAACATGAAAGATGTAGACCGCAGTCAGCAGGTGCAGAACACAGGTTTCCACAAACCTGCAGCTTTCTGAGCACCACCTGTGGCTGAGAAAAACGATGACAGACTCACACTTTCAGAGCTGCTTCACTCTGGCTGCACACACTCTAGGAAGTAAGTAGCCTGCACAGATCGAGGGAGACCACTGTCCCAGGAGCATGGTGACCTGGGGATGCTCACCTCTCCCACCCAGGGAAAACCAGTGGGGTTTAAAATCCACACTCAGCAGCTGAAGACAATGGGCTTCTGTTAATTTTGTTCTTCCCCAGAGAGATTCAAAACATAGTCCCTCAACCACAAGAGACTGGAAACTGCCAAGCACCGGCACTATGGGCCCAAGCATCTTCCAGGAATGCGTGCAGTCAGCTCCTGGGAAGGACTACGGGCTCCCTGACTTGTGAGGCTGGATATTTGGTGATCCACGGAAAAAGAAACTGGATTGGCTCTTTAAGGCCTCGACAGAAGTGTTTTTGCAAAGGCCTACTGCTGTGGAACAGTTGGTCAGCCAAGCCAACTTACATAAGTTTACAGTCAAAGAGTGAGGAAAAGAACACAAAGAGAAAATATACCCACAATGGGAATCTAGGAAGTCGGGACACCAGGGCTAGGTAAGAAAGGAGAAGGAGAAGGAAAAGGTGAGATGGAACTAGAGATTGCATGCTCCCAGGGCACGGAGGGAGGGAGTGGTGGTGAAGGGGAAGCCTTGCAGGTGCACCTGACCAGGCCGGGATGATCCTACCGACAAGAGCCCGGCTGACCCTGCCTGGCTCAGCTGACCCCAACCTCACTGACCCTGGCCAATCTAGGCTGACTCGGACCTAAGTGATACCAGCCCGGCTTGGCTGGCCTCTACCTTGCTGACCCCGCTGAGCCCCGTCCGCTGACCCCACCGACACGGCCCCGCCAACCCCGGCCCGCCACCCTGAGCGGCCCGCTCCGCCCGCCCTCACCTTGGCCGGCGGGCGCGGCTCCGGGGCTACGCGGCGGCCTTCGGGCGGCGGCCGGCTGCGGGCCGACCCACGCAGCCCCGAGGCTGCGTCCTCGCCCGTGCCCCGGGCCCGCCGCCCCGCTCGTCACGAAGGCCGGCCCGCCGCCGCGGGACACTGGCGAGCGCAGAGGACCGGGCCCGGCGCGTCGCCGGCGTCAACGTGCCCGACGTCCGGCGCGTCGGCGCGAGCGTCAGCACCGCCCCCTGAGGGAGAGGCCGGCCGCAGGGCGGAACGCATGCGCCAGCTCCGCGGTAGTGGGCGGGCGGCCTTTCCTCAGCGCCAATTGGCTATTCCTCGCTTTAGCCCCGCCCTCATCTCCGCCCCTCCGCCAGACCAACCTTGCCGGGAACCACAGGTAGAGCTCTCTGCCAGGTACTGGGAGATCGCAGTCCTGCTTCCGTGCTGTCACACCAGAGCTTGTGCTGACGTCACCCGAACGCCGATGTCACCCGACCTCTCGCCCCTAAACCCAAGACCTCTGCGGAGTTGTGCCGGGCCACTTGCAGAACCGGAAGGTACCGACAGGCCAGGGAGGGTGCCTGCCTCCCTCTGGCTTGTAGGTCTAGCCTTCAGAAGTCCGAGGCAGGAGGATTGCCACGAGTTGGAGGCCCTGCCTCTAAAATACAAACAAAGGCGACTACCGACCCCCCACCCCACCCCCGATGACTGGAGTTTGATTCCCGGGACCCAAATGATCTACTTTAGATCCTCGGAATCCACGTAGTCCCAAATGTTGTCCTCTGACCCTCACCTTCATTTATCTTGACACCCATGCAGGTACACACTCTAGGAAGTAAGTAGCCTTCACAAAAAAAAAAAAAAAAAAAAAGAAAGAAAGAGGGAAACATGCGAAACATGCGTAAGTAAATGTAAAAAGAAAACAGACATCTTAAGGACTCAGCCACCCTTGCAAGTATGAGAACCTTGAGTTCCACTCCCAGAGTACACATAAAAATAAAAAGCCAGTCGGTCTTGGTGCTGTACACGCCTAATTCCCAGCGCTCACGAGGCAGACAGATCTATGTGAGTTCCAGGCCAGCCAGGGGTACATAGTGAGACCTTGTTTCAAAAAACTTTTTTTTTTTTTAATAAAAGCGATAAAATACTCCAGAAGCCAAAAGATGATCATCAACCATAACAGAAAAGCCAATAAAATTTTCTGAAAGCCAAAGCAGGAGTCAACTAATATGGACTACACAGAGACCCAGGCCAGTCAGAGGACACACGGCCATATCCCTATTTCAAGAGATTAATAATTAATTGAAAAATCAAGTTACATATACAACTCAGACGCACACCTTATATCCTACAGCTCAGAAAGCAGAGGCAGACAGATCTCTGCCAGTTTGCACTTAGCCTGGTCTACGTAGACAGACCCTGTCTCAAAAAACCAATCAGATTGTAATTAAAAGCGATAAGTTCCCTGAGGGGCTCTCCCAGTACCATCAGCCACTGCACACAAGTCTTCAGTTGCCTTGATGTCTCAGGTTTGGATTTGAGAAGATGCCCATTTCTCAGAGACTCCTGCTCATGCAGCTGTCTCTTAAGAAACAGAAACAGTACTAAAAGCAGCTCAAAAGGGCACACTGTGTTCCGTCCCCTCCCACATTCATGTAGCATGTGTGAGGCTGGCAGCTGGCAGGGCAGAAAGCTAGAGAAAATAATGCTTCTCCAGCAAGTTCCGAGACCTGTTGAAACAGTCAGCTGCTGCATCAAGCGGTACCTGTTTTGCATGATGTGTGAGTGGTGAGGTGTGACCCCAGAGAGAATTGGGACACGGTGGGGCTGAACAGAAGAGATGCCATCCAGCAGGTCCCTAATGCTCAGAGGTCTTCCCAGGCTGTCTGGGCGCTGATTGGCACCTGTTCACTGCAGACCACAAACCAGCAGAGATGGCTGTGAAAAACAGGGGCTACCGGGCCGTTGCCCTTCTGGATCACAGGAATGTGGTTGTTGTTTTTTGTTTGTTTGTTTGTTTGTTTGTTTGTTTAAAAATATTTTTACTTTTTTACTTTTCAATTTTTAATCACATTGGTCTATGCTGTGTGTGTGTCTGTGTATCTGTGTACATCTGCAGGTGAAAAGTGCCTTTACCATATCACTGGCCCACATTTTTTTTAATTCTGGAGTTGCGAGCTCTTTGAGACAGGCTAAGTATGCAACTGTCCACATGCTGTATCTGCCTCCCAAATACTGGGATAACTGCTGTGTGTTATCACATCTGCCATGACCTCAGCCCCCTCTTTATCTATCTTTACTTCATACATTTGCCTGTATGTACGTATGTGTGTGTGTACACTGTGTGCATGTTTGATGTATGCATAGGCCGTAAGAGTTTGCCTCAGCCCTTGGAACTGGAGTTACATACAGTTGCGAGCTGCTGTGCAACTGTGGGTAGTGGAACCGGGGTGCCATCTCTGCAGTCCCATCCCTCCACCACCCCTTTTTTGAGAAGAGATCTCACACAGCGGTGATAAATACTCCACCAAGCTCACCCTGTGTCCTCTTGTTCTGCAGCTGAGGAGGCAGGGCCAAGGAGCGGCTAAAAGAAAAAGGTGACAGCCTGAGAGGCCTGAGTCCGGAGGCAGTTCCTTCTGTAGACAGCTCATTGAAACCTTGCTCAAGGGCAAGCCTGCTCTTCCTTGTTGGGAATATGGGCTGTTTGGGTTGATGCGAGAACACAGATGCCTCTGGATAGAGTGGTAATGAAACCAGATTTGGGGCTAGTGAGGCAACTCAGAAAGGGCTTGCTGAGCAAGGGTGAAGACATGAGCTTCATCCTCAGCACGCACACACACACACACACACACACACACACACACACCAAAAAAAAAAAAAAAAAAAAAAAAAAACTGGGTGTGGCAGTGCATCTGTGTAATCCCAGCCTGAGGAAGTGGAGACACAAGCATCCCTGAGGCTTGCTGGCCAGCCAGAGAACAAGGTAGAATGTTTTCCTGAGGGTGACGCCTACACCTGTGTATACATACATAAAATTGTACATAAGGAGAGCATTGTCCAAGAACCCTACCCCCACATAATCCCACCAGTCCTCACAACTCCATCCTATGTTCTATAACACGACACTCCGAAACATTACCAGTTGAATCCCCTGTCCCCAGCAGATAAAGTGTAGAATTCAGGACTTGAGCCTAAATTCTCTAGGACCACAGTCAATACTATTATTTTTTTTTTTGAGACGGAGTCTCAATATATAGCCCCAGGCTAACCTGGATCTCACTATGTAGACTAGGCTGCCTCTGCTTCCCAAATGCTGGGATCAAAAGTGTGCACCACCACACCCAGCTGTGACCAGCATTCTTGCTGTTGCATAGTGAGAGTTCTCCAATCCTCCCAGCATGAGGAATAGGTCAGTGATAGGATCCTCATTGCCCCCTCAAGGCTCCATGAGTTGACATAATCCTCAGATCCCAGCATAGGGCCAGATGACGGAAGACACGTGTTTGGAGGGTGTTCAGCCTGCAGCAAGGGCTCCTTACATGTATCTTTATGTTAGACAAGCAAGCCATCAGGGCTGGAGAGACTGCTCAGAGATTAAGAGTACCAGCTGTTCCTCTAGAGGATCTGGGTTGGATTCCCGGCGCTCACATAGACCCTCACAACCATCTATACCTCCAGTTCTGGGGGATTTCATGCCCTCTTCCGATATACAATAACACCAGGCACATATGTGGTACACAGACATAAATGCAGGTAAAACACCCCTTCATATTAAATAATTTGGGGGTGTTCAAGACAGGGTTTCTCTGTAGCCCTGGCTGTCTGGGAACTTGCTCAGTAGACCAGGCTGGCCTCGAACTCAAAGATCTGCCTGCCTCTACCTCCAAAGTGGTGGGAATAAAGATGTGTGCCACCATACCCAGGTAAATAAAATTTTAATTTAAAGAAAGAAGAAGGAAGGAAGGAAGGAAGGAAGGAAGGAAGGAAGGAAGGAAGGAAGGAAGGAAGAAAGGAAGGCAGGCATCACCTGGTGACAGCAGCCAACACTGCGTTCAGCACACAAAGCCATCTAATAAAAATGCCCCCGTCACAGGGACCAGAGAGGTAGCCCAGCCTCGTAGGTGTGTCAGCCCTAAGAGTTCATAACTTCACCTTGACCCAGGGGCAAGGCTCCACCTGCACACAATGCCAGTCTCCCCACCCATTATATGGGGATACTGACGCCAGAATCACACACTGTGGTGCTCCCTGTGACATTCGGTGGAATTGTCCTTTGCCGCTGGCCACCAGAAGTGCTTCCTCCCACCAAGTAGTTATGCGTGCAAAGGCTGGAGCCATTTGGCCTGGTTCTATCTCGCCTCTCCTTCTTTTTGCCAAAGCTGTGCACTCTTGGGCAAGTTGCTTGGCCCCTCTGAACCTCAGGCTCCTTGTCTGTAGAGCAGAAGTGAGCATCTCAGGTTGCTGGGAGGGCTGATTTGGGAAAGCCAGGGGGTTCTCAGATGGGCTCCTGGCCAATCCTCCATCCCCAAGGAAGTGAGGATTGAGTTCAGTCAACTAGCATCTTGCCCCCCTTTGCCTCTTAGCCTAGGAGTCACCCTGAGTATCTGCTTCTCTTCGATGAGATGTGAGGTAAACTACACAGAGCATTCTGGGATTGTCTTTCCTGATAAGAGAGAGTAGTACACAGAAATCCCCATGGGTTCTACCCTTTCCTACTTTGAGACACACTCTTGAAGGCTGTTCTGTGGCAGCCATTTTTTCTTTCTTTCTTTCTTTCTTTCTTTCTTTCTTTCTTTCTTTCTTTCTTTCTCTCTTTCCTTCTTGATTTCTTTGCTTTCTTTTTCTTTTCAGCTTTTCAAGACAGGGTTTCTCTGTGTAGTCTTAGCTGTTCTGGACTTGCTTTGTAGACCCGGCTGACCTCGAACTCACAGAGATCCTCCTGCCTCTGCCTCACTGAATGCCAGGTTTATAGGTATGTGCCACTGTGCCTGGCATTGTGGCAGCCATATTGAGAGCACAAAAGTAAAATACTCTTACTTTGCCCTAATTGTACTTGTCTTTGAGGTACTAAATGAACACCCACAGTGTCATGGCAGCCAGCTAACAATGCCATGTCATACCCCCTTCTTACTGACCTCCCCTATCTTCCTTTTATTTTATTTTCAGAGGACTGAAGGTTAAGGCCAGCATGCTAGGCCCACAGTCTCCCAACTCCCCAAACCTGGAAGCTGGCTGTTGATCTCCCACTTCTGTCCTGGATCAAAGGATAAAAAAAAGTCATTCATTCTCCATGAGTACTTCTTGTTATCAGCCTCACATTTCTAAAAGGAGAAAGGACCCAAGTCAAAACTCAAAAGCAGTTTTGCCAGTTATCTGTCCAAAAAATTCCTTTCCACCATCTCTCAGGAAATCCCATCCCCCCTTTTATATGGTCCAAATAGCAAGAAAATGCAGACAAGAAACTGAAAAAAAAGTACTGCAATTTTTTTTTTTTTTTTTTAGAGAATTAAAGCTAATGATGTTTACGAAGGGCTGGCAAAAAGGCTCAGTGGGTAAAGAGGCTTGCCACCAAACTGAATACCTGAGTTTGAGTGCCTGAGTGGGGTGGAAGGAGAGAACTGATTCCTGCTCTGACTTCACAGGCATACTGTGGCACTTCACCCTGCACACATACACCCAAGAGATAAAAATAATAAGTTCTTTTAAAATATACACAGAGAGGTTGCTGGTCTGGGGGAAGCCCACCTCCAGCCCCCATCATAGCCTGGAGTCATGCTCAAGAGCAAGAGTTGCTGTCCCCTAGCATGCAGGCAAAGCTAGCACTCTGGGAGAAGGTGGAAACGTGTGGGAGGGACCAGCCACTCTTGCTGGTGTTGTGAATTGCATGGTTGTGCCCATTCTCAACCCTGCCTCAGCCACGGGCAAGTCATTCTTTCAACTAAGATAAAGATTCTGTACACACAGCATATGGGGTGCAATAGTTCAATATGTGGGGTTCTAAAAGATAAGCAAACTTGCAGGGTGCTGAACACTGGCAGGAAGTTTCCATGTCTGAACAGCCACGGTAGGCTGCTGTCATTGTCGTCGTCGTCATCATCATCATCATCATCATCATCATCATCATCATCAGTGATGCAGATAAAATAGCCTCACCATTAAAAAAGGAACTAGAGAGACAGATCAGCACTTAAGAGCACTAGCTGCCTTTTCAGAGGATCAGGTTCAATTCCCCAGACCCACATGGCAGCTCACAAACATGTTACTCCAGTTCCATGGGAGTTCCTCTTTTGGCCCCTGCAAGTACTGCATACATGTAGTGCTCATACATACACACAGACAAGCACTCATGTATGTAAATTAGAAATAAATAAATCTTTAAAAAGTAAGAAAAGGAATGGACGCCAGGGCCATGGTAATGAACACCTGAAATTCTAACACTCTGCAGGGGGAGACAGGAGAATCAGAAATTGGAAGTCATTCTCAGCTAGGCATTGAGTTTGGAGCTTAAGGGAGACAGTGAGGTCCAGATGGCAGGGGTGGTTGCCAACACCTTGAATGTGCTTCTGCAACTGAACTCTGTCGCTAAAATGGCTCTGACACTAGACATTGTTTATATCTGACCGCAATAAGAAAGTAGCTTTGGGCTGAGTCCTCTCGGTGCTAGAGTGTTTCACTTAGCACAACAGAGGCCTGGGTTCCATGCCCAGCACCTCAAAAACAAAAATAAACCAGCCAGCACTCCCTTTTGTCAACTTTGAAGGTATTTTGAACACTTTACTAAGGAATATTTCTATCACTAGAATTCTTTTTTTTTTTTTCCAAGACCGGGTTTCTCTGTGTAACAGTCTAACAGTCCTGGCTGTCCTGGAAACTCACTCTGAAGACCAGGCTGGCCTTGAACTCACAGAGGTCCCCCTGCCTCTGCCTTCCTGAGTGCTGGGATTACAGGCATGTGCTACCATGCCTGGCTAAAGACAGGGTCTCACTTGTTATATAGACCAGGGTTAGCTTTGCACTCACAGAGACTCATCTGCCTTGGTCTCCTGAGTCCTGGGATTAAAGGCATACATCATCAGGAATAGTCAGAATATTTGTCATGAAACAAAGATCAAGATTATCAGATTGGGCAACTAATATTTTGAAATACTAGGGATTCATTTGTTTTATTTTTAAAAAAGAGGTGGCAAGATGGCTTAGTGGGTGCAGGTGTTTGTGGCAAAGCTGACGACCTGAGTTTGATACGCAGGACCCATATGATAAAAAGAAAAAACTGACTCCCACTAGTTGCCCTCTGACCTCCACACCTGCTGTGGCATGCACATGTCCTCCTTCACCTCCTCAATAAATAAGTCAACAGGTAATATAATTTTCAAAAACTAGATCTTTGTGGAAGTAGCTTCAAGATTTTAAAAGATTTTAAATGTTTACATTGGGAGGGGGTAGAACACAGGTGCCACAGCACATGCATGGCGGCTGCAGAAATGTGCTGCCTGGCCCTTGCCTGTGTGATGTTCTCCTGCTTTATAGATCTGCATATGTCTGCTAAGTGTACTGTGCCTCTTCCTCGGCACTTGTCAGATGGTAGGGTGGCCAGCTCTTCTCCTCTCACACGCTGGAACCCACTGTGACTGACCCCTGGGGCTCTGTGGACCAGCCCTTTCCACACAGTCCTTAACCCCCTGCCAGCTCAGCCAAGATGGGGTGGTATGATGGTCCATCCCTTCTGTCCTGTGGTGGTCTGGAAGTCCTGCTGAGTGTGCTCACAAGAGAGAGGGGTAGGGGGGAGGTGTTTTGTTCTCATTTGGGTGAAATAGGTCACTCTTGGTAAAGTTTCCTTGAGCAGGCGACACAGAAGGAAGTGCATCCGTGCCAGGGCTTAGATGCTGTGGGCTTCGGGGAACCAGATTCCCTGGAAAAGCCAAGCACGGTGTTGTGGGCCAGGTGCAGAAGCACACAGGCTGGGGTGGCTTACACCAAGCAAGCAGCAGGTACGGCAGGCCTGTCTGTTAGAGCACTGGGTGCTGTGCCAGAGGAAGCGTTGGCATGTGTGGGGGCTCTCCCAGAACTCCCACAAATCTCATGCATGGCAAAGTAGCCTCACTCAGGCCCTCACACAGAGATAGGCTCATGGTAGCCCATCACAGTCGGGTAGGGAAGCTGTCTCCCCTCTTTCACCATGAGCTAGACCAAGGTGCCAGTCCATCGTTGTGGACAGACAGGCACATAGTAGGTGTCTTCTAGGGGTTACTTGCTTGCAGCCCTTGAGAACTTCCCAGACATCTGGTCGAGGAGGCAGGGCCAAGGTGGCAGGCCATCTGCTGCTCACAACAGCTCTAGGAAAATTAGTCCGAGCCCTTCCTCCTGAAGCAGGGTCCCTCACTGTGACCCTTTTGGGGGCAATTCTTTAGATTCGGCAGGGACCAGGTTGAGGTAGCCGAGGTGGAACTTCCATCACTTAGACCACAGTGTCACCTAAGGTCTAAAGAGAAGGATCGGCTGTTAGAGATAGGGAGATGGTTAAGGCCACAGCAGTAATGACACCACCTGTTCCATTCAAGTACAAAGCCTAGCGATGCAGCCAGCACAGCCAGGGGACACCAGGCTGTGTCCCTCCTAGAGCCTCCAGAAGGGTCAACCTGCTGACACCTTCTGACTCTTCTGACCTTTGGCCCCCAGGACAGAGAGGACATGTTTTTGTTACTTTGAGGCCTTGTTGAGTGGCTGCTGTGCCCAGCTGAATAGTGCTCAGGTTCTGATATGTAAATGTTATTCCATGCTTAGCTTAAACATCTTGCTTGCCTCCAGGGGACACTGAGGCGTGGGGCAACACGAAGGGAAGGGATCACCGAAAGCATAAGGGACCTGGCTACAACCTGCAGGGATGGGTGGGGCAAGTGGATTTCTTTCTTTTTTTTTAAATTGGGTTTTAAAGATCTCTGTTTCTCAAAGTGACCTGGAACTCACTATGTGTATAGCCCTGGATGGCCTCAAGCTTGCAATCCTAGTGCCTCAGCCTACCTAGTGCTGGGATTACAGATATTTATCATTGCACCTGTTTTTATTTATTTTTTTACCCCACCTCTGCCCTCAGACCTAGTGATACATACCTATAATTCAGCATTTAGGAGGCTGAGGCAGGAGGATTGAAGGTTCAGGGTCATCCTGGGTTACAGAGTAAACCTGTCAAAGGAAGGGGGAGAGAGGGGAAGAAAAAAGAGGGAGAGCAGACGGGCCAAGCTATAGCTCAGCAGGAAAAAACTTGCCTAGCATGTGTAGGGCCTTGGTGCCACCCCAGCATCAAAATTGTGGTTTTGGTTATTGTTGTTTGGTGGTGCTGGGGATGGCACCCAGGGCCTTGCAAGCTTAAAGGTGCTCTGCTTCTGGGCTTGCCCCAGCCCGCCCCTACCCCACCCACCCACACCCCTGCACCACCTGAAAAGCAGGTTCCCTCAGTCTCTGACCAACTTCTCACAGTCTTATCCTGACCCCGGGAACCAGAAAATGAAATATGCCTTGCCCCAGTGAGCACAGGCCACTTTTCTGCTATCTATCTATCTATCTATCTATCTATCTATCTATCTATCTGTCTGTCTGTCTAGTGTGTGTGCCCTAATGCATATGTGGTCAGAAGGCAAACTTTGGAGTCAGTTCTTTCCATCTCCCAGATGGGTCCAAGGGACTGAACTCAGGGTGTCAGGCTTGGTGGCAAGTAACTCTACCTGCTGAGCCATCCTGCTGACCCTGTTTGGCCTTCTCTGGAATTTTCCACATTCTGGTCAGTGTCTGCAGGATAGAGAGACAGCTGAGGTTAGCAAAGGCCCAGAGGCCTTCAACCTTTCAGAGCGCTGTCCTTCCTCCTGAGCTCATGGGCAGCCAACATTAGGCAGACCTTCCTCCCCAGTGCTGGCATGGCCGGGCCACCCTCATCCCTGGTTTCTGACACACTTGGAAGAAAATTTCCACACCACCTTTTTCTGTGGCTCTTGAACCTGCTCAGCTGGTTCTTGCCTCAGGCCTTTGCACTGGCTGTTCTCCCTGCCCTAAACATCTTGGCCTAGCCCTTCACATTGGTTTCTCACCTCTTCCAGATGCCATCCTGCTGAGGACCCCATCTCATCCCTGCCTCTGTTCCCTGTGCCTCCTTCTGATCCTGGCTGGCTTTGTTCCCAGTTGTGGCAAGAAGCCAAGAGCCCTAGGCAGTGGGTGAGGCTAGGTGATGAGGCAGTGAATTTGGCTCTGGTCCAATACTGCCCACTCATGTGATCTGTGCTGCCAGGGACTGAGGAGAGCCCCTGAGGTGCACAATGAGACATGGCTTTGAGGCTAAATTCCACTGTGAGAAAGAAAAGGAGATAGTGAATGTTCTAGAAACATGGAGATGGGAGGCACCATCTGGGGTCTGAGTGCTGCTGAGGTGTATAGAGGTTGTCTAAAAGAATCAACTTTAGGAATCAATAAGAGAAGCTGGGCGCGGTGGTGCAGACCTGTAATCCCAGCACTCAGGGAGGCAGAGGCAGGCGAATCTCTATGAAAGAAGAAGAAGGAATGACTATGTCATGTGAGTATGGGACAAAAAGTCCTAGGCAGAGACAAGCAACCTCAAAGGCTGGTGCCCACCCAGGTCAGGAGGCCCCTTCCCTTTTCTAGACACCTGGAGGGTCCTAGTTAGTTCTGCTACAAAATGAGAAGGTACACAGGAAAATGGTCCCTGATCCCATCTCCTTCTGTTCTGGTGACAGCTTGTGGCATCCGAGACACCCAGAAGCTGGCAGAGAAGAGCCCTCCCTGGCTAGCTGGTATGGACGGCCATGCGCTCCCTCTGCCTGCTTTCCCACGCCCACCCCAGTGTATAAGCTCAGGATGTGGCTGTGTGGGGGCAGGCTGCCCCGCTGTACCCACCCACTGGCCAGGCAGTGACTTGCCCAAGGATAATGGGGCTTCAGATAATGGCCTCCAACAGAAACTAGAGGAGAGTCATGACAGAGGGCTCCCCATGGCCGTGGGTGGGAGGGGGTGGGGTGCAGCAGGAGAGATAGGAAGAGCAGGGTGCTGGCTCTGCAGTTCTTCTCCTGCTGAGATATGTAAAGATCGTCACAGTCTGGGCCCTGATCTGAAGGGACTTCTCTGCTGGGAAAACAGCCTGTGCCCTGATTAAAAAAAAATGATGGCTACCCGAAGGGCACTCACACGCTCAGATGCCCCAGGAGGCAAAGGGCCCAGGCAAGTTTAGACCCAGACATCTGTAGAGATCTCAGAAGCAGAGACACAGGCCCACAGGACACTGACATAGACACTAGAGCCTGCTCTATGACAAATGTTGGTGGTCAGTCTGAAGCTCTATGCTCTGTGTGAGGCATCACAGTTTCTGGTCTAAACTCCTCGGTCTAGCAGGATTTCTGCATCCCAGACTTCACACACCATGGCTTCCTCATCGTCACACCAACTTCTCAATTATGAAAACCCAATTCCATATATGTAGGGTTTCCCCAGGCAGTTGTGCCTGGGCACCTCTCTCTCTCTCTCTCTCTCTCTCTCTCTCTCTCTCTCTCTCTCTCTGACACTGGGTCTTACAATGGAGCCCAGGTTGCAGTGGTGCTAATGAGGCTAGGAGAATTCACAGTCCTGCTTCAGCCTCTGCATGCTGGGGTTTCAGGAGCATGTCTTCATGCTGGTTTAGTGCTTCTGTTGCTATCCCACAGCCCTTCACCCCACTGACTCCTTGTCCTCCTTCCCCTCTCTCCTGTGACATAACCCCCTGGCTCTCGTTTGGGAGTCCTTGCCCTCTGATACCACTGGAGTTGCTCAGGGTCTCACCCCAACCTTCTCTCTCCTGCATTGGATCTGCTCAGGAAGTCTTCTGTTCCAAACAGTCCTCCTTCCATATTTGATGCCCAGGTGGAAAGGCGGACCTCAGATTTGTTTGCAGATAGCCTTTGCTGATGTAACTCAGGTTGAGGTCACTGATCCTTAATCAAGCAACTGCTGCCCCTCTAAAACAGAGGGTTGTGTGAGCAGAACCCAACTGGGACTGACAGAGTTTGGACACTGCGGTGCAAGCTGGGGTACTATGAGTTTCTGTAAACCACCAGGCTGCTGGGACCAGGAACAGCAGGGAGCCCGCTCCAGCCACCAGAGAGCACCACTGGCAGCCCCCCCTCCCGCCTCCTTGACTTTATGCATCTTCCCAAATGGAAGACAGTGGTTTCTGCTGTTTTCAACCGCCCACATAGGGTCATTTGTCACAGCAGCCCAGGAGGTCTACAGAGTTCCCATTCCAGGCCAGCACAGCTCTCCACCTGCAAAGCAGAGAGCATTCCCAGCCTGCTGCCCCGCCCCAAGTGCTCCAGAGTCCTCGCACAGAGAACACTTCCCTTTTCTAAGGCTCATTTCATTAGTAATTACTATTTTAATAGATCTTAAAATAACGTGTGTATGTGTGTGTGTGTGTGTGTGTGTGTGTGTGTGTGTGTGTGCATGTGTGTGACACATGCCATGGCATACATATGCAAGACAAGTTGCAGGATTCAGTTCTCTCCTTCCATGTGGGTCCCCAGGATCCAGCTCAGGCCATCAGACTTGGCAGTAGGCACCTTCACCTGATGACCTTTCACAGGCTAACTTTTGATAATGTTTTAAAACCAAGAGACAGGCAGGGTGGCACATGCATGCAACCCCAGCACTTGGGATCTGGAGGCAGGAGAATGAGGTGTTCAAGGTCATCTTCAGCTATAGCCAGTTCAAAAACCGCCTCAGATAGGTGAGACCCTGTCTCAAACCAAAACCAGCAAGGCTGGTGGTGCAAACCTTTATCTTAGCACTCAGGAGGCAAAGGCAGGTGGAGCTCTATGAGTTCAGGGCTACAAAGTGAGACCTTCCATGTCTAAAAAAAAAAAAAAAAAAAAAAAAGGCCGTGTAGTCAAAGAATGCTTGATGGTGAGGGAGAGTCTGCAGGAGTGAAGGGTGAAGCTGAAGTTGGCATGGAAGTCTCTGTCACCAGGCTAGGGAGCGGACTCCACTAGAACTGTGAGGGGCAGCCTGCAAAGAGCAGGTGAGGGCACAGCCAGGAAGGCACAGGAGGCTGAGGAGACTCAGATGGCACAGAAAGAAGCCAGACAGGATCACCAGGCCTCAGCCAGGATCACCAGACCTTACCCCACCTGCTGGTCCTCCCCAGTCTTAGTCATCTCCTGCCTCCAGGGGTGAACATGCCATTCCCCTGAGCCCTGCTGAAGAGGCTGGCCCTACCCCACTGGGCCCACTCCCATTACTGTGATTGGTGGGGAGCAAGAACTCTAGATCCACCCAGACATTTATTCTCAGAAGAGAGGAGCTGCCAAGATGCCTGTGGTAAAACGAGGTGAGCTAAACCTCCCCAGCAGATGAACCCTGAAATCAAGGCCACTCACGTGAAGATACATGGCATGATCTTACCCAAAGTAGGTCCCTACAATAGTCAGACTCATAGACAGAAAGACAGATGGGGCAACAGTGGTTAGTGCTGTACAACAGCTTTCCTGAAGAGACATGAGCACATTTGGGTTTCCCAGAGAAGGTGTCTCCAGAGCACTGAGCCAGTGAGTTGTCAAGCTTACTGTCATGGGGGAGGGGCTTCTTACAGGAGTGTGGGTCACTTTGCAATGACTCAATGACTAGCATTGATGGTGACTTGAATAGCTGCATAGATGTAGTCATCCTAGTCTCCTGAAACTGTGACTCCCTGAATCTGGGTTTGCATACAGCTGAGAGCAGGGCAGGAGGGTGTGGCTGAACATTCAGGTGAGGATCTGATGACCATCCCTATCTCACCTTCTACAAGGCATTCAGCAGACTCTGTCTTGAGGACAGTTGCTCAAGACAGCAAAGGCAATGTTATGCCCAGACAATAGCATTCAACAACAACGGAGGGCAAAGTTTTTGTTTGGGAAGATGAAAAATTCTGGAGGACCACAGAGGGCTGTGGTGTTTTGAATGATAATGGCCCCCATAGATCCATATATTTGAGTGTTTTGCCCCCAGTCAGTGGAACTGTTTGGGAAGGATTAGGAGGTGTGGCCTTACTGGAGTAGTTGTGTTACTGGAGTGGGTTTTGAGGTTTCAAAAGCATATGCAGTTGCCAATTAGCTCCCTTTCTCTCTGTGTATAGCTTTGTCTCAAGATGTGAGCCCTCAGCTACTGGTCCAGAGCCATGCCTGCCTGCTGCCATACTTCCCACCATTATGGTCATGGACTCATGCTCCAAAACCATAAGCCCCAATAAACTCTTTCTTCTTTAAGTTGTCTTGGCTATGGTGTTTTACCCCAGCAATAGAACCATAACCAAGACAAGCACTGAGCAGGCCAGAACCAAGAACATAGGTATGGGTGGCCACACAGCTTAATAAGCATTCCATCATCTCAGCTCCATTTATGGGATGGAAGGGCACCAGAACAGTGTAGGTACATGTTGAGGCACATTCTTGATCCACACCCTGATGCCAAGGACAGCACCCTGCTTGCAGAGTAAATGAATGATAAAAGAAGCCAGAGTGATAGCCCATGTCTAAAATCCTAGCACTCAAGGGCCTAAGGCAGGAGGATTGTCATGCTTCTAGACCAGTCTGGGCTACAGAGTAAGACATTATCCTCAAAACAAAACAAAATATCAACCCAATAAATAGGCCTGGGGTGTAACTCAGTTGGATGGGTGCTTGCCTAGCAAGCATGATGCCCTGGGTTACACTCCCTCCATTTTACATAAAACTAGGTGTGGTGGCACATACCTATAACTTGAACACGAGGGAGATAGAGGCAGGGGGTTCAGGAGTTCAGGTTATCCTCAGCTACATAATGAGTTTGAGGTCAGCCTGATCTACATGAGATCCTATCTTAAAAACCAAAACCAAAACAACCCAGGGGCCAGAGAGATGGCTCAGTGGTTAAGAGCACTGACTGCTCTTGCAGAGGACTTGGGTTCAGTTCCCAGGCCTACATGGCAGCTCACAACTTCAGTTCCAGAAGATCTAATGACCTCTTCTGACCTTCAAGGGCACGATGCACATCTGGTGTCCATACACACATGTACACAAGAAATAAAAAATAAAATCTAAAAAAAAATCCTCAACATATAGAGATTTAAATTAAAAGTGAGTAAATGGAAGGGCCTTCATTACTCTGAACCCAACTTCCAGCAAAGTCTCAGGGAAAATGGCTTTTCTTTCCTCTCCCCGCTCCTGGTAGTACCCATAGGGAAAGTCTAGTTTTCCCATGATGAAAGGGTTTGGGAAGCTGTCCAGACGTCACCACCCTCTCTTCCTTGGGCTCTGGCCAGCTTAGGCTTAGCTGTGGAGCTGCCAAAGCCTAGGAGCATTTCCGGAATGTAGGCTTCATGTTACCCTCCTCCCAGCCAGCTTCTCTTGCCTCAGTCCAGACACTGGCCATCTTTGAGTACCTGGTGACATCGGCCTGTTTGCCTTTTCCTGGAGTTCAGCATGCTGCTGGTGACTGTGTCCTTCTGTGGACTTGTTTCGGGACAGAGATCCAAAGACCACTCAGAATGATCGAAGTCCTAATTGAGAGTCTGTAGCAAGCCATCAGTGACTGCCTGGAGAGAAACACTTCTCACAGAGCAGCCTCGAGTGTGTTTTACAAGGATCTTTTAAAGTCAAAGAACACAGAAATAACTACATCCTGGTTGGCAGCTTCAGGAGGAAGTAAAGAACCAAGCAGTTTAACAGTATCCAAAAACATGCAGTTGAGACATTTCAACCCCGAGTCTCTAGGACAGGACTGGGTACTTTCCCATGAGACTTTTCACAGGGGGGATAGAGGGCAGGGGTCAGTTTCAGCTCAAACCAAAGATGGCTCCAGCTGAGACAAGATGGAGGAATCTTTCCCCGTCACAGTCCCAACTGGTCTTAGTGAATGAATCAAATCGGGGATGCATCCTGCTTTAAAGAGCTGTAGTTGGTCCTAAGGACCATTAATTTGATGAATTACTCTTTTGTTTCACAGAATTGGCCATACAGTTTAAGATGCAGGGCCCCACTGTTAATCCAGTCAGAGTGAGAATTAAAGGTCCAGTCAGTGCTTGATAGCAGAGGGGATAGCTGGGAAAGCCAGGAGAACAGAGACTGGTACCAATGATCTGATTCACGTCTTTGTTTTTCTCTGAGGTCTAGCCCAGCCATGGCAAGATTTTCTCTGATTACTCCTGATCAATTATCACAGAAACAGCAGGTTCCTCCCAAAGCTATACACAGTCCCCATTTCAGTTTCATGAGAAGTAAGTCTAAGCCTCTCTGGTTTTATAGAACTGCTTCTTCAGGGGAGCCTAACTGTTGCTCTAATTCAGAAATGGAAACTTGAACACCTCTAGGTCCTGATCAACCTGTCTGCTCAGTTCCTTTAAGTTTTTATCACCATAATAAAGCCTGACATGCCTATAGATGTTGAGACAGTTATGCCTGCTTCCACCAGGAATGGGATCAAGACAGACACAGCTCCTTCTTTCCTTCCTTCCTTCCTTCCTTCCTTCCTTCCTTCCTTCCTTCCTTCCTTCCTTCCTTCCTTCCTTTCTTTCCCTTCCTTCCTTCCTTCCTTCCTTCCTTCCTTCCTTCCTTCCTTCCTTTCTTTTCCTTCCTTCCTTCCTTCCTTTCATTCATTCTTTCTTTTTTTTTTGTTTCTGTTTTGTTTTGTTTTTAAGACAGGGTTTCTCTGTGTAACAGTCTGGGCCATCCTAGAACTCATTCTGCAGACCAGGGTGGCCTCGAACTCAGAGATCTGGCTGCCTCTACCTCTGTCTCTTCCTCCCAAGTGCTGGGATTAAAAGCATGCACTGCCACCTCCAGACTCTTTTTTTTTTCCTTTGTAATCCAGGGTCCATATTAAAATACACTCTCCCTTCTTCCCATTATATAAGTATACCTGGGACAGAATGAGTTTCTTAGTTTGAAACACATTAGAAGAGGCACATATGGTTAAACAATTAGTACACACTCACCAAGCAAGTCTTGGAGGCTCGGTAATACTGCTGTTGTCCTGATGAGTTAACTGGAAAGGTAGAATAACAGGTCTCAGAATAAGGTTAAGGCTTAAGTGCCTATGTTAAGAGTTTTGAGTATTAGACAAGTTCCAGACCCTTGCAGGTCCTCTAACATTAATCTGAGCTGCCCTAATCACAACGAGTTCTGAAAGTCTGGTTAATTCCTATCCCTGTGTAGTGAGGGGGAGGTGGGGTTAAAGGTTTAAGCATACCCAGCAATCTTGGCCCATTTCTGGTTGGGAATGATTACCTAAGGGACAGTGGCAGGTGGGACCATGTTAAGTAAGGTAGTAAGTGTCCTTGGAAGGGAGAGTTGTCAGGTCTGTGGTATGGGTGGGAGATCTTTGTTGGGACCCAAAGGTCTGGGGACTGAGAGGAAGAGGTTTTTCTGGGTAGTGACTCTATCCCCAGCGTCTCTTCCTGTGGAATTGAGTTGGATTCTCCAAGTTCTCCCTGTTTCCCATAGGCCAAAAATGTTTCTTAAGGAATTTCCAGACTTTTAATTTTAATGGTCATTGAATCCCATTCTCCTATCCTACATTCCTTAGGAGGACCTTTCTTTCTATACATATGTATTCACTCACGTGGTTTTTAGGAAGCTTCTGTTTCATAACCTCATTCTTTGCAACGGAAACCCCCTTGTTCTTGGCAACTAGGGTGCCCAGCCATGGGGCATGCACAGAATTGTAAACTCTGCATTCCTGTCTCAAAAGATAAACTCCTAATCCTTCATTTCTACGATTCAATGTAAAGTGGACATCAGTGAGCGAAGATCAAGGTGGAGTAAGGGTTGCTAGTCATGCTAGCTAAAACCTCCCAGGTATCTGTCTTTCTCAGTTCTCTGCTCCAGTCCTGAGGGCAGTGGGGGTTGGACCATGACCCTATGCTCTTATCCACAGGACAGAACACGAGACTCAGGAGGTAGAGGGGCAGGGAGTGAAAGGCCCAGACCACCCAGATGAAACCTTAAATTTAATGAGTCCATAGTTCAGGAGACAGCCCATTTGGTGGCATTGTCTCTAGGAGGACCAAGATTTCCTGTTTTTAACGTCTTTGCCTCCGTGTTGAGAAGTCCTCTTTCTCTATTCAACATAATGTGGACATGTGCTGCCACAAAAGCATTGTGATTGTGTATATGGTGAGAATCTGGGTCAGAGTGATCAGTTCTACTCTTTGGGCTGAGGTGTCTGACTCTAAGGCCTGAGCCACAACTGTTTCAGTTAAAGTAAGCTTCTGTGTGCCTGGTTCCATCTTTAATGGAGCTGTTCCCATCCACATAATGCAATGCATTGGAATTTCTTTTTTTTTTTTTTTTTTTTTTGCATTGGAATTTCTTAGAGGAATGTCTGTTGGCTAGACCAAAGTCAGACCTGTTTTAAAGCCTCAAATGCCTTTTGTTCAGTCTCAGTCCTGATTAGGGGCTTGGTAGCCCCCATTGTGCTGCTGTATACAGGGCTTGCTATTTCTTCAAACCCTGACATCCACAGGCAGCAATACCTAGCTACAGCTAGGAACTCTCAAACCTGTCTTAATCTTTGAAGCTGGAATGTGAAGGATGGCAGCAATTTTACTCTGACCAGGCTCCTTTTGCCTTCCCCTCAGGTGGTAGCCAAAGTAGGTAGCCTCTGATGAACAAAGTTGGGATTTCTTGCCCAACTCTGTATCCCAAGGTCTGTAACTTTTAGGTGGCCTTTTTACAATGGATTTCCATTTCAGAGAATAGGAGGAGGTCATCTACATACTGTAAAAGTATGGTCCTGGGAAACCTGTGATGGAAGGGCAGAAAGGAGGTCAACCTGATCCAGGGAAGTTGCCTGCTGTAAACTTCTTCTGCATCTGTTCAGTCCAAAGCAAAAATGGGTTGACTCACCTTGGCAAAGGGAGGCTGAAGAATGTATCTTTCAGATACAAGACAATGTCCGTCTATTTCTCACGTGGAGCCAGACTCATGAGAGTGTATGAATTTAGGACTGTGGAGTGGATGGTCTTGACCCTCTTATTCGTGTTCCTCAGATCTTGGACAGGTCTATAATTAGAGGTCCCAGGTTTCTTCATAGGCAGGAGAGGTATATTCCAGGGTCACTGGCAGGGCACCAGGTTGCCTGTCTCTCTAAACCAGGCAGTATGAACTGCAGTTCCTCTTTTTGACCGCAGGGCCAATGGCTATTGTTTAATCTGGATAGGAGCAGCTGATCTGGTTAGTTGAACAATTATAGGAAGTTGGTATTGGGACGGTCTCAGTGTTTTATGCTCACACCCTGGGAATCCTTGTTCTAAATCTGAAAGATTGTCCAATTGTATCTTTTTACTGGGGGCAGGGAGGACTTTCAGCTAGGAATTCTGAAAATGGCAGGACACAAAAATTTTGTTGGCTTTCTGTAAGTCTAACCGTATCTCATCATCAGAGAAGGTGACGGTGGTTTTCAGTTTATGCAAAAGGTCCAGTCTCTCAATCGGGTCTCTGTTAAACAGCTTTTGAGCTTCCTTCAGCAACTGGAACCTAATTATACCTTTAAATCCTCTAAATTTTCTAACTTTTTCCTAACATCTGGGCCTGACTGGGTCACAAAGGCAATGCTGAGCACCTGCCTGTGGTCTCGTGCATCTAGATCTACAGGCGTTAAGACTGTAGAAGACACTGCAGGATGCTCTGAGGTCCCCTGTATGACTTCACTTACCTTGGACAGATTTGTGGGCTTCTGCTCTGCCACTTGGAGCTCAGCCTGGAAAGTCCAGCAGTAGATGTCTACAGCTCCCTTATTATTAGGATCTCAATTGGGCCAGTTTGATGGAAACACACTCTCTATGTGAAAAATGCTATTAGCCAGAGAGCCTCCATCTGGACCCAGGACTGCTCTCTTAGCTTCCAACTTCATGCAGGTCCTTTCTTCTGGTGTAAACAGGGTGGCCAGGAACTGTTGGCAATCATCCCAAGTAGGCTGGTGCTTTATAGAAAACAGTCTCAAGGAGAGATGATTGCCCTGTGACCATCATCCAAACTGTTCTAGTCGTCTGGCAATCGTATGTGGCTGCAGATGGCCATCAATGTCAAAAGAGGGCCACTGTAAATCACAAAGGGTCTGGAGGTGTCCTCTTTGTCTTTATATGCCTCCTAAAAATGGTGGAGGAAACAGCTCGAAGAACTGAGCTGTTTAGAAGCAGAACTAGCCAGAGTTTCACTTTTCAGATCCCAATTCACAGTAACAGCCTTCAGACCAACCAGAAAAGCCAGCAAGACAAGACAAGAACAAATAGTAACAATGAGGAGACAAATTAGGGGTGACTACCTGAACAAACTGGGGATTCCAGTGGCATCTCACATGGATCCTAGGCATTGAATACTCTGTGTCCAAACAGAAGGTACCTTAATCAGACTTACTGCTGGAGGTGACAGAACAGGTGACTTTCACTGAAGGAAATTTAGACAGGGATGTTGGAGGGGCCTGAACCTCTGTAACGTACTGAGATCTTCTTTCCCAGAGCCCTAGAATGTCTCAAGCTATGCACCCCCTAGGAAAAAGTCTTTGCCCATCCATTGTGCTCCATAGTTGCACCGAGACCTAAGGGTTGGTCAAACCGTTCAGAATCTGGGCCTCCAAATGTTGAAGGGTAGAGACCCAAAACTACTCAGTAGGACCAAAATCTGAGTTGAGAGTCTGTATTTAGCCAGTCAGCAACTGCCTGGAGAAAAAGAAACATTTTTCACAGAGCAATCTCAAATGCATTTTATAGAAAGATTTTTAAAGGCAAAGAACACAGAAAAACTACATCCTGATTGGCAGTTGCAGGGGAAGTAAGCAAATAAGCAGTTTAACAGAAGCCCAAACATGTAGTTATCTGGGGCATTTTGACACTGAGTTTCTAGAGTAGAATTGGGTACTTTCCCATGGGATTTTTCACATTGGGCACAAGGGAAGCAGGTTGTCAGTTTGGCTTAAACCAAAGATGGCTCCAGCTCAGACAAGGAGGAAGAATCTTTGCCCTCTCACAGACTTTGCCACTTTCAGTAATACTTTACTGGGCACTAGAATTCTGTGGGTCAGACTGGCTCCATCTGGCTGGTAGCATGTCTAGGACTTGGACTTTGTTCGTTCCTTCCCACTCACCTGGGACATCCCAATGCAGCTCTTACCAGCCAACCTGAAGCCCTTCCTCTCCTCATCTGCTGCAGCGGAGGATGAAACCTGTCTCTCCACACCACCAGAGCCACTTGCAACAAAGAATTTGCCAGAGTACAGAGCCAGAATGGTTTGTGCATATAACACTTCAAGCTACCCTAAATGGTGGCAGACATCACCACATGGCCCTCAAGTCACCTGGGGGTGGAGTGGGGTACCGCTCTGGAAATCATTTATCTTTCTCCTCTTCCTTTCCCCATCCTCTCATCTTTCTCCACTCTCTCTCTCCCTTGTGTTCCTTCCGTTTTTCTTTTTTCCTTTCCCTTTTCCCTTCTTTCCTTTCCTTCTAGAACTCAGAGATCTGCCTGCCTCTGCCTCTTGAGTGCTGGGATTAAAGGCATGCACCACCATGCCTGGCTCCTTATATTTCTTTGAGGCAAGGTCTCCTGAAGTCCATGCTGGCTTGGAACACTCTATGTGGCCAAGTCTGGCCTTGAACCCTGATCCTGTTCAAGGTGATCCTGCCTTCACCTCCTGACCACTGGTGTGTGCCACCATAAAGCTTTTTCTTGTTTGGTGGGGTGTGTATATGGGAGTGATAGTTTGGATACATAATCTATGTAGTCTAGGCTGGTCTTCAATCCCCTGCCTGAGGCCAGCTCACCCCTCTAATTCCACTTCTCCTGGCCTTTCCCTTCACTGTTTCCTAGGACTGAACTGTTTGCCTCCTGGAGAACTTCTGCTAATCTTATGAAACCCAACTGTGATGGTTAACGTGAATTGTCAACTTGACAGAATCCAGTTCACCCTGTAGATGGAGCTTTAAGGAGCCTGTGGGTAATTATCTTGATTACATTAATTGATGTGGGGAGACACATCTTAATTGTAGGTGAAACTTTTCCCCAAGGCAGGGAAGAGGGCCAGGGAGATAGCTAGGTAGTAAAGGCACTTGTGGCCAAACCTGAAACCCCAAGGACAATTCCTGGAAATTCTTGCCATCAGTGCCCCCTACGAAGAAATAAAATGTAATAAAAACTTTAAGAAATAATAAAGTGGAAAAAGTGAGCTAAGCAGCAGCAGTCATTCATTTTTTTTTTTTTTTTTTTTTGAGACAGGGTTTCTTTTAGTAGCCTTGGCTAGACTCACTTTGTAGACCAGGCTGGCTTTGAACTCACAGGGATCCGCCTGTTTATGCCTCCCTCAGTGCTGGGATTAAAGGCGTGTGCCACCATGCCTGGATGCTCTTTGCCTTTTTTCAATAAAAGATGTATTTTTTTCCTTTTTTCCTGAGACAGTGTCTGTCTTAGTCAGGGTTACTATTGCTATGATGAAACACTGTGACCGAAAGCAAGTTGGAGAGGAAAGGGTTTACTGGGCTCACACTTCCAGATCATAGTCCATTACTATGGAAGGAAGTCAGGACCGGAACTCAAACAGGGCAGAAACCTGGAGGCCACAAGGGGTGCTGCTTACTGGCTTGCTCTCTGTGGCTTTTTCAGCCTGCTTCCTTGTAGAACCCAGGATCACCAGCCCAGCAATCCTTCTGTGGCCCCTCCCGTGTCAAGCCTCTAAGGCTCTCTATCTAGATTGCTCCCTGCTGCTGTCACTGCACACTACACAAGCCCTCCTCCCACCACCATCCCCATAGCTACCCTGGCTGTTTCTCACTGTCTCTAAGTCCCCTCTTGCTCCCTGCAGCCCAGCCTGAAGCAGGAGAGGTACTTGAAGGGCACAAACACAATCTCTGCACCAGATGTAACAGCCAGAAGGCTGTCGTATGGAACTATCTGGAGGTGAGGGCAAGTCCTTTTGATGTTGGTAGTCCTGAGCCCAGAGGGCTGAAGGCTAGGACAGTGCTACCAGAGACAGGCTTATATCTTCAAGCCCTGGGAACTACACAGAGATGACTACAGGCCCCGAGACTGATGGCTTGGGGTGGGGGCGGAGTGTCCAAACTTCAGACATCCAGGGAAGATGTTATCTCCAAAGTTCACTCCAGAGTTGTAATCAGGTTGCCAAACCCCCACCCCCTCAGGGGAGGTGAGATGGCTCAGCAGGTAAAGGTGTTTGCTGTGCAAGCCCAGCAACCTGAGTGCTATCCCCAGAACATACAAGAAAACAAAACAAAAAAACAAAAAACAAGAAAATCAGTTCCATCAAGTTGTCCCCTAACCACTGCCTGCTGCACTGTGACAAAAATGCCCATATACACTGTAATAAATCTTAGCATATGCCCCATGGCTCCAAGTTGAACATGCCTCTCAGGGACATAGGTCACAGGCTTACAGCCAGCAACAGCAGCAGTAGCAGTGGCTGCGCTGCATAGCTCTTGAGCTCTGGGTGCCCACATTCTTCAAGGGCTAGCAGTTCCCAGGAACTGGTAGTGATAAGCCTCTTGCTGCTAAAATTGTTGCTGTGGAGCAATGGCTGCTTCTGCTTCTTGGGAACAGCCTTTTATTGGGCCTAATGTTGCAACACCAAGCAGCAGCGAAGGGTGCTGTGGAAACGGTGTAGCATGCAAATGAAGGATTGGATCCACACCAACCACAGCAGTTTCTAGTCACGGACTTCCCACTGAGTTCCAAGAGTTGAAGATGGCCAGTCAGTGAAAGTTCATCCTGGCTTGGGTGGAGTAGATTGTCTGGAGGCCTCCTAGGAGGAGCATGGCTTTGGTACAGTGCTCCCCTGGAGCTGGCGTGGCATCAGTATGCTCCCTCAATGCAGGGGGCCAGGCAGAAGAGTAGTCTGTGGCCCATGAGAAGCCATGCCTGATTTATGTGGTGCTGGGACTGTAACATGGGATTTGTATATACTAGACAAGGTCAGTAATGAGGTATAGCCAAACCCTTATTTGCCAACTAGTTTTTTTTGTTTTGAGAGAGGGTCTTTCTGGCTTCCAACTTGTAGCAATTCTGTCTCAACTTACCAGGTGCTGAGCCACACACAGGATCTTACCACACACCCCAGGCTGTCTAGATTGTTTCAACTTCCTGAGTGTTGGATTATACACAACTGTCTTGCCTGTAGTCTTAAAAATGTACAGTGTACCAAGTGACACAGCATTCCTGAGAAGGTGGGCCAGAACAACAGGAAGCTAAGGCTGCTAGGTATGGGTCTCAAAGAGTACTTAGACACTGGTTTATGCCAACAGAAAGTCTTTAATACCCTTCCAGTGACTACACTGGGTGTTTGGGATCCCAGAGTAGCTCTGAGCCTTTTTAGGGTGAGCTTTTAAGCACAAAAACATCTATCCTGGGTTGACATACTTCACTTAACAAGAACAGTTAGTCAGAAGTGGAACTACAGATGCCAAAAAGCAAGGTTAGTGCATTTAGAAACTTTCCAAGAACTATGGACTTTGATGGATTGTGTCTTTGTTTCCATTTTGCCAGGTGGTACTGTTTATGTCCTGAGTTTTATGTCCTGAATAGCACTCCATCATGGCCTCAGTTGTGCTAAGGTCTAGGGACTTGTTAAAGCATTGAGTATGTGCAAGCAACAATTAATTTGCTTGGGGAATTCCATCCCCAGGAGGCTTGAGTAATTTGGCAAGTGGGGAGAATCTCCCTAGGGTCCCAGGCCAGGACTGTAGGGGAATCATGGATGGGCACAGTACCATTGGACACGCTTGGCCTCGGTGTCCCTGCTCAAGTTGACCTTCTGGTGAAAAGAAACCTCAGCATCTTTGTATGTGCCTTTCACTGCCGCTGTGCAAACTCAGAGGAAGGGAAGACTTTACTTAGAAGCTACTGGGATGGGCTTGAATTGACCCTTCAAGGCCACAAGGATGGTAGGGACAAGGCCAGCCAGGGTCTAGGTTGAGCTGGCTGTCATCAGGTGTATGAGCTGGGTCTTAGCTCTGAGTATGGGGCAAGAATGTGATAGATGTGTGATGACCTCATCTGAGGGCACTGGCTGTGTCCTGATGCCTCCAGCCAGGAGACCCATTGGAAAAAGTGCCACTTTCCCAGGCTTTCACTAACAGCAGAGCTCTGCCACATGCAAAACAGGACAGAGTCGTCTCCGGTGACCACCAATAAACAAGAAGCCTGCCAAGTAGAACTCGAATTGGCAATGCATTTAGGTGTGCAACAATTACTTGGGAAAACACACAACAGGCCCATCTAACTACACCTATCACTAAATTCAGGGACTTGAGGTGTTGGTGTTGACCGGCTGCAGTCACCAGTAAGCACAGGAACTACCTTCTACTCTCTACAGGAGTCCTGTTCCTACCTAAATATGTAGTGTGCTATTTTTGGCAGTGGGTTGTTGTTGAGACAGGGTCTCATGTGGTTTAGACTGGATTTGGACTCAGTAACAGACACTGCCTTGAACTGATCCTCCCACAAGTTGAGATAACAGGTCTGTAAAACACAACACACTTGCCTTTTTGTTTGAGGTAGTCTGTTTAGCCCAGGATGGTCTTAAAATACAGCGATTCTCCTGCCTCAGCCTCCAGTGTTGAGACTACAGGTGTGAGCCAGCCTTTTCACCTTATTTTGATCAACAGGGACTATACCTCATCTCCCACTCAGGCTGGCCTCCATACTGTCCTATTCTAGCCACACTAAAAATGCCTCCAGTCCTGTTGCTTAGCCTTGGCTCGGCAAAGCCTTGGTGATGATGAGTCCCATGGCTGGCAGATATCCCTCAGGCCAGCTTCCACTCAGCACATGACTCAAGATTCTGTGGGCTTCTTAGCCCACATCTTCCAGTAAACCAGTACCGCCTTTGCATCAGCTCCTGGAGGGCCATGGTCCCTGGTGGAAACGTCACACATTCCATCACATCACGTTCCAGTCTGGTTTGAAACAGTCCACACTGGGACCTTGTGACCAGAAGGCAGTCAGCTGAATGACTCAGAAATGATTACAGAATTCAAAAATAGGAAGCTAAAAATATGCAGGGCTGCTGGCTTCTAGGAACAGGCGGGTCTGTGGTTCCAGCCCCTCGTGGGGGATGGGCAGGAGCCAAAGCCCTGATGGAAGCTGAGGAAGGAAGGGCAGGCAAAGTGGACAAGGAGTCACCTGTGAGGTGCAGGGTTTTGAATGGCCATTATTAGGAGAGGGACAGGGTATTTGCGCTGAGGTGTCCAGGGCAAAACTGGGCACAAGTTGGAGAGTTTTGTGGGGTGCAGACTCTGATGATGCCCATGTTTTAATCCCCCAACATGGCTGAAGGAACTCTGTATAAAGGGATTAAATTTCTCTGGTGGCCCAAAAGCAGCAACTCTGAGGCCTAATACTAAACTGTTACTCGAAGAAAGGAATGCAGCAAGTGACACGATGAAGGGGCTCTAAAAGCCATGGAACATTCTGGAGAGCCATTCTGGATAGCTGAACTGCACTAAAAAATGGGACATCTAAGTCCCGTCGACCTATGACTTGACACAGGATACTTGAAAGGCACCAGCAAGAGTCATAGCAGAGTTGCCCAGGCTTCCTACAGGAGAGTGTGGGCTACTGGGTGGGCCTGGCTGAGGTTGCCACACCTGTGATCACAACCTTGTGAAGCAGAGGCAAGATGATCAGAAAGGGGCTCAAGGTCACTTCGGTTACACTGAGAGCCTGAGGCCAACCTAGGTTGTATCTGGATTACATGAAACCATCTGAAAGCAAACCAAAATCACCCAAAACGGGAGGGAAAGGAGGGAGAGTTCCTAGAGAGGACCACAGCAAATGCCCACCAGACCTCGGACAGGCTTACACCTATTCTGGGCCCCCAGGATAAGAGCATTGTAGCTGCAGCCAGGTGGGACATGGGGTCAAAGAAACAAGGTGAGTCCCCAGAGTGGTCAGGAGGCCTCAATAGCCAAGAGTTTGAACAAGGCAGAAGAGCCAGATGGATAGGTGCTGGGCTGAAAAGCATGAAAGCTTTGAGGCCGGGGAGGGTGCAACCCAAGGAATGCAGGGGCCAAGGGACCAAGTATGCTGATGGGTCAGCTGTCTGGTGGGGTAGGTAGAGCAGAGGGAAGGAAATGAAGGGTACAGAACCTCAGGGCCAGGAAATGTTGATCAATGTTTGAGCACAGGCCCCAAGCAGCTCTTCATTTTGTCAGGTAAACCCTGTGACTAGGATCCTCTTCTCGAGATACAAACTTTTATTTGAGATAGGTAGTCTCAGCTGGCCTGTAGCTTGCTATGTAGGCTAGGCTGGCCTCAAACTCACAGATCAGAGAGATCTACCTGCTTCTACCTCCCTGTGTGCTAAGATCAAAGGTATGCATATCTATGCCCGGCTGTAGGTTGGAAAGCTGGGACAAGGCACAGTGTATTTGGCTGCCCACTGTGGTCGTTGAGGCCCCCTGCTGGTGTAAAGCAAACCAGGAAATCCCAGCACCCTTTTACAACTAGCACCTAGGGCTGTAAGGCTATTAAGACCTGCTGACCCTTCTAAGAAGGGTCCTTAACGTAATGGCTGTTCTTGGTGACACAGGTTATCTCCAGGTGATGGCACCTGCTTTGTTTTCACGTGGTCTCATTTGCAGCCTGATGCTGTGCAGCACAGCAGTTCTCAACTCTCAAGTGCTGGGATTTCAGACTGAGCCACTACATGCAGGCAGAGGGCACTTGTTTAAAGACCACGGTGGAAGCAGAGGTGCTGCCCTTTAAACCACAGTCCCTCACAGAAGCAGCGATTTTGGTAGACAGTGACCTCTACAGTCAGTCCTTGCAGGAGCTGAGGTGCTAGGCTCCTGAAAGTACCACTTGTTTAGTGGTCAGGAGCTGCTCTCTGATGGCCTCCAAGGAAATGGGACAGATGTCCTCTTGGCCAACCGTGGGGACAGCCAAGGGCTCTGAACTGAGTTGGTGTCTTCCCCCAAGGAGCAATAGGAAGTCTCTCAAACTGTAGAAAATGTGCCATTAGTTCCAACTTCCTCCTTGTAATATCAGGGACCTCAGGGGAAGGAGAACAATAAGGGGAACCGTCATGTGTCCTCAAAGCCCAGGGAGCAGAGGCTCTAGAGATAAAGCTTTACTTCAGGAGCTGGTTCAAGCTGAGTGAGAAGGGCCTCCAGCCTGGATCAGTGAGGTCTTCTTGGAACTGAGCACAAAAGGCACTTGGTGCTACATCATGGTGTATCAGGTCCACAGTGACTCCTCAGAGGAGCCGCAGGCTTGTCAGGGTGCTTCTGAGGAAAACACCATTGAGTCCCATAGCATCGAGGACACATCCTCGCTCCCACTCACAGATCCCCGGACCTGCGGTGCTTCTTCTACCAGGTCAGCCACCAGGTTCAGCTGGCAGGCCCGCAGCGCCCTTACCAGCCCAGCCACCGTGGCTTTCTCCCTCTCGGTATTCCTCCAGACCCTCAGAGTCTCCCTTACTTGCTCGTTCAGGCTTCGGGGGTATCTCTCCTCAATCCCATCAATCTTGACCTCAGACAAGTTTAGAAAGCGGGCCAGTCTCTTCCAGTCTCTCCCCACATTGTCACACACGATGTCAAATGCCACCCGCAGATCTAGGAGGAAAAACAGCAGCATGACTTAACTGAGGAGTTGGGAAAGTCTCATCATGGGCCACCAAGTATGGACCCGGGCACTCTAAAGGCAACACCATTAAAGCCAGGTAGGCCCCGGGCAGGCAGACACTCGGTTGTCCAGGAGTTATTCAAGAGACCCACAGTGGCCTCCTAATTGCCCAGTCCCCTCTCAGAATGGGCCACATCGAGCTACAACTTAGAACACTAGAAACGGAGGAGGGGCTGGAGTCAGAGGGAAACAAATAGGGCTGCCCTAAAACCCTACTCAAACAGTGGGTTGGCTAAAGTCCCTAAAGCTTCATTCATCTCATCCTACACCTGGGACCTTTGCTGGTTTGAAAGGGCCATCCCTGTCACACTCTGGAGGCCCTGCCAGCACAGGCAAGGTGGAAGGAGTTGGCTAAGTGGAGCAGGGAGCCCTGGGCAATGGCTGAGAACCCCTTAATAGATTCCAGCAGCAATAACAAACACTTAAATGTGAATACACCACCCATTTTCTTGTGTATCTTGTACACACTGGCAGTGGAAACAATGTGTTTTTCAAACAGTTCTGTGTCTGAAACAAACTGTCACAGCCTGTAGTGGCATTACCGGGTCTGATTTTGTCTGCATTTTAGATTTCTGGGCTTTTGACTATGTCGACCTTTATGGTCATGGTATGTCTTCCCAAAGACTCCTAGAAGAGATAGTCCCTCCATGGTGGATCAATCCACTGGTTCATAATTTGATGTTTTACTGGGAGGTGGTGGGAACCTTCAGAGGCAGAGCCTACTCAGAGGAAGTACTAAGGCTGTACTGCTGGGGGAGTGTATTTTGTCCCAAGTTCCTTCCCGTCATTTTGCTACTTGGCCTGGCAGCCAGGAGGTAATCAGCTTTGCTTGACTATGTCCTCAAGCTGCTTTGATTTCCTGGCAGTTCAAGAACCAGCCAACCAGGAACTAAATAAACCTTTGCCCCTTTAAATGGCTTCTGGGTATTTGTCACAAGTGATAAAAGAGTCTAACAGATGCTTAACCAGTATCCACACCCCAAGGCCAGACAGGTGCGGCTCAACTGTGGCTGCTATCCACTGTGCATTATGGGAAGCCATAGTGCCTCCTTTTTTCTGCAGCAGTAACACTGGATAACCAGACACTGGCCTCTGGAGCAAGGAGCTCAGGCGCAGCACAGTCTATTTTGGTCAGGAAGCACACTGCTTGGACGAAGGCACTCCCATTACGGAAATGGTGCCCAGCAGCGGGCACACTTGATTTGCTCACTCTTCAATTCTACCCTCACCAGGGTTAGGGTAACTTAGCCACATCCATTTCTTGGCTGAGTTTTCTAATTTACCCGGAGGGTGGGGAGCCAAGCACTGCAGGTCTGACGTGAGTTAAACCTGGGGCTGAGCAAGCGGTAGAGCAATAACCTGGGTTCAACCCAGGCATTACAGGTAAGATGGTGGAACGTCCTCCCATTCCGGCTAGCCTGTCCGGAAGAGTGGGAGTGCCCTAGAGTCCTTCCGAGTAGGAGCACGAAAAGGGAACTCCGAGGCCAGGCCTCCCCACTCATTCCCCTGTACCCTGGGCTTCCATCTACCTCCCGCCCTTCTCCCGCCCTCCAGCCCACCTGCCTCCCCCGGCGCGGCAGAGGCCGCCACCCCCGCCTCGAAGTCGTCCAGGCGTTGCAGTAGGTCGTGTCTCCGCAACGAGACCAGCAACTCGCGCAGCAGCCCAGTGCGCGTGCGCTCCAGGTCGTTCTGCTCCAGCAGCACCGAGAACAGGTCCAGGCCACTCTGCACGCGCTCCAGCTTTCGTTTGCCCACGCGCCCGCGGCAAAGGAACTTTAGTTCCATCAGATCGCTGTTCGACAGGCTGCCGGACAGCGAATGCAGCAGCACCAGGAACGGGTCCATGGCACCAATATGCCGGGGTGGCCCTCCGAGACACTACACAGGAAAACTCAACAGGCTTGCGCGCCTAGCGTCTCGCGAGAATTCCAGCTCCCACGCATGCGCGTGTGGCCGTACCGGCTTCCGCCCGGGCTGGCGGTGGCTTCGGCGCTTGTTCGCGGTAGCTCCTGCGCCTGCGCTGGACAGATCAATAGCTGGTGTTGTAACGTGGATCATCTACGATCTTGGGACTCCAGCTTTTCACCTTGGAACTGTGCAGCCCTTCTGTGTAGGCACTGGGAAGTCAGCTGCAGGCCGCAGGGATGCCTACTGCGGCCGGATCACGTTCAATCACGATTTAAAAAACCGATTTATTTATGGGCTGGAGAGACCGCTCAATAGTTAAGAGCGTTGGCTGTTCTTGCAGTTTCACAAGCATCTGTAATTCCAGTTCTAGGGGCTTTGACACCCTCTTCTGGCAGGCACACATAGACAAAATACCCATTATGTAAAATAAAACATTTTAAAAAAACCATCAAGAAACGTTTTTTGTTATGTGTAGGAGCGTTTTTAGGCGTTTAAGTGCATGCTTGCAGTGCCCACCGAGGCCAGAAGGCGGCGCGGGTCCCCTGCGGTTGGTTGTGAGCTGCTGTGTGGGTCCAGGTCTTCTGCAAGAGAAGCAAAGTCCTCTTAACTGCTAAGCCATTTCACCGGCTCACTAATGCGTTTAATAAAATAGTACAAGAGATTATCTGGAATGTTATCAGAAAAAGTTGTCGCGTGTCGGAGGTTGTGGAGATGCTAACTCTCCTGATTTGAGCTCTCATTAACAATACACTATGTTCCCCATAGCCGATCACAATTACTGTGTATGAGTTAAAAATAACTTGGGGGCTTGTTCAGGGGCTTCGGTAGACAAAGTACCTGCTTCACAAGCATGAAGACCCGAGTTTAGATCCTGGTGACCGCATAAAAAGCTGGACAAGGTGGTGCCTATCTGTAACCCCAATTCTGGCGGAGACAGGTGCTCAGTGTCCAACCTCAGTAGCTGAATGGCTGAGCTCCAAGCTTAGTGAGACCCAGCTGTGCACAGCATACCCAGCCGAGTTGCCTTACGTTTTTAAAAATTAATTTATAATTCACTCCTTCAAAGTGTACAGTTGAAGCCGGCCGTGGTGGCACACACCTTTAATCCCAGCACTCAGGGAGGCAGAGGCAGTCGGATTACTGTGATTCAAGCCCAGCCTGGTCTACAAAGCGAGTCCAGAACAGCCAACACTACCTTGTCTTGAAAAACAAAAACAAGAACAAAGAAAAGAAAAAGAAGGAAAGAAATGTGTGCAGTTCAGTGTTTTTTTTTTTTTTTTTTTTGTTTCTGACAGGGTCTCACTATGCACCCCAGGTAGACTCCTGGGGCAATATAGAAAGATAAATGGGGACTGGAAAGGTGGCTCAGGGATTAAGAGCACTTGTTGCTCTTCCAGAGAACCTGGATCTGGTTGCAGACACCCATGCTAGGCTACTCACAACTGTCTGTAACTTCAGCTCCAGGGGACCAGGGGCTCTTTGCGGGAAACTGCGCCCATATGCACACAAACCAACACATTTTTACTAGGTGGGGGGGGACTCTTCAGAGGAGCAGAACCAACAGGAGAGGATTTATTGGGTTGCTATACAGGAGAGAGCTGGGAGTCCAGCAATGGCTGTCTGCATCTTGCAGAGGCAAAGGACCAGGTTCCCAAAGCCAGATGCTGGAAGCCTGGGGATTCCCTGGAGAGCAGTGGCATTGAGTTTGTTGAGTCTATAGTTTCCCCTGTTTGTTTTTTTAAAGCCAAGATCTCATACATCTCAGGCTGGTCTTGAACTACCACCTCCCCCACACCATATAACTCAGAAAGACCTTAAACTTCTGATCCTCCTGCATCCACCTCCCAAATGCAGAGGCTGCAGGTGTGCACCACCAGGCCCGGCTTGTTTTTATTTTGGGTGTCGGTTTCATGTTAGATTTGTGTTCTGTAAACACTCCTACATTTTGTGTACTACTTTTTTTTCCCAGTCTGTTTGTAAGATCTTGGAATAAAAGAGTTCATAATTTTCATGAAATGAGGTGCTTTTCTTTTCATTGTACTAGTAAAGGTCAAGAAAAGCCTGTCTGATATTAGTAACAGAGCACACCTCTCAAGGGCCTCCTTCATCCCTGTCCAGAAAAGAAGAGGAAACACAGAAGCAGGGCTGTGCAGGGCTGTGCAGTGAAATGCTCAGGGCACATGTGATTCCTGGTCTTTAGCTATGCACAAATGGTAGACCATATTGGCTGCTCTAGCATCAGGGAGAGCAAGGTTTCCAGAAAATTGGTCCTTCAGGAGGAAAGAACGCTGAAAGTCCTTAAACCAAGTTGAACTGGAGGCCATCCCAACACACACACACACTCTCTCTCTCTCTCTCTCTCTCTCTCTCTCTCTTGCGCGCGCGTGCGCACACACACACACACACACACACACACACACACACACAGGAAGAGAGTAGGCAGTGGTGGTGCACGCCTTTAATCCCAGCACGAGGCAGGAGGCAGAGGTAGATCTCTGAGTTCGAGGCCAGCCTTGTCTACAGAGGGAGTTCCAGGACAGCCAGGGTCACACAGAAAAACCTTGTCTTGAAAAACAAAGCAAAGAAAAGAAAGGAAGAGAAGGACAGGTGAGTGAATGGGAGGCAGGAAGGGAGGAAAAAGGAAGAAAGACAAGGAAAGAAGAAAGAAAGGAGGGAGGGAGGGAAGAGAGAAAAGAGGAAGAAAGGGGAGAGGGAAGGAGGGGAGGGTTTGTGCATCCCTCTCACTGCTTTCATGGAGGTAAATTCACACCTTGTTTGGGCTGACAATGGTTGGAACTCTTGCCTTCTCTCTCTAGGATTGTCTGTGTCTTCAAGTTTCTTGGTATTTTTCTCTCTGCTTGTGTTTTCCCTCCGCTAATGCTGGGGTGGGACCTTTCCTCAGCTCCCAGGATTCCTTGTCTTTCCTTGGGGAGGTTTTTAAAATTTTGTTTTGTTTTGCTTTTTAGTATTAGTTGATGTTGTTCTTTTTTGTTTTTTGTTTGTTTTGAGACAGCGTTTCACTATGTATCTCTGACTGGCTCGTACTCACAGAAATTCGCCTGCCTCTGATTCTGAATACTCGGATCAAAGGCAAGCCTCCCATGCCCGGAGGGGAAGTGTTTGTTTGTTTGCTTGTTTGTTTGTTTTGGGTGCTTCCACTGCTGGGGAAGCCTCCTTCTAGACACCTATATCTTAGTCCCAGACCCATGACCCCCAGGCTTAGTCCTGGCCCCTGGAAAGCGGCTGTGAAGACCGGCTGGATGAAAATGACTTGTAGATGCTATGAAGATGAGGCTCTGGGTTGGAAGATCTGCCTGGCTGGCCTCAGAAAACTATCTGGGCCTGAGCACTCAAGGAACTAAAGACTTCTAAAGAGGAAGTAGCCGAGGTCAAGGCTGGCACTGTGGGTCTGCTTGGGTACTGGGTGTCTGGACCAATCTGAAATTCAGTCCATAGGGCTCCCTTTGGACTTATGGTCCTCAGAGCTTTGTGGAATGTGTGGCTTCTGTTTGCAGCACCATTTGCACCCAGGATCTAGGTTTATGCTCCCTGGGTGCAGATCCCCAGGTTGCCAGCAGATGGCAGCAGCCACCAACAGAAAGAGGCCAGCAGTGCCTGCCTTGGCTAGGAGACAGCAGGTGGTCAGGGAAGAGGGTGTCTTGTAAGGAATGTGAAGGAACAGAGGCTTCATAGTGTTCTGCTTCAGAGACCTAGCATGTCTCCCGATGAGTGTTGGGATTACAGGCATGACCCACCAGGTCTGGACAAATCTGCATTTAAATGATGCAGATTTCTAGGGCTTTTATGTAGGGAGGTGAGGTGAGCCCATGGCGCAAAGCAACTGGAGTTGCCTCGGAATCAGGACAGGCCCCACCTCTGGAAGCAGCAGGCTGCAAACACTATCCCTGTGGCCTGACATGACTCATTATGTACCTAGTACAAGTTGCAGAACTTGGGGCCGGAGAGATGGCTCAATGGTTAGGATCTGAGATCAACCCACAGCACTCACGTTAGGAGGCTCACAATAGTTTGTAACTCCAACTCCAGGGGACCTGACAGCCTCTTCTGGTCTCTGAGATTATCTGCACTAAGGTGCACATACCAACATTGGAGAGAAAGTCTTTAAAAAAGCAAACAGAAGTCGCAGATCTAGGACCCTCCCTGCCCTGCTCCGTCCACAGAGACCCCGCAATGGTAGAAATGTCCAATGCTAGCTGCCTACTTCTGGTTGAAGGAGACCGTCTTCCAGCCACCTTGCTGGGTGACTGTAACTCTCTCTAAACCCCTGCAATCTTACCTAAAAATAGCACCCCTGGCTGTCTGGCTTTCTTGTCACCAGGTCCCAGGTTTTATGTGGCAATATTAACCATTCTCCACCCACTTCATACCAGGCATATTGTATGCCTGCTTGGTACCCCCTCTACGGTGCCCCCATTCACTAGTTTCCCCTCAACCATCGCATGAACCCATAATGTCAACCAAATCCCACTGATGTGTTATCTCCTCCTCTTCCTACTGCCCAGCCCACCACGTTCAGTCTCCAGGAAGCCAGAGAGCCCTGCCTGGGTCTGTCCTGGTCTTCTGTCCTTCCTGTTATCTTGCCACCTCCTCGCCTCTCCCTTCTCAGAACTCATCAGGCACACTGCCACCTCAGGACCTTTGCACATGCTCTTCCTGTCCAGCCTCCCTCCAGCCTTCATGTGTCACTGCTTGTACCCAGGGCAGAAACTTGAGACAGCCTCACTCCCGTTTATGAAGCTGCAAGCATAGTTTTCTTCCTTGTGGGATTATATGGCTGTGGAGTTCATCTTCTGGGTCGGTGCCCAGCAGCTCCTGTAGGTAGGGCCATCCAGAGTGAAGGGGCATGGCCACTCTGTCCTTCCAAGTGTTTCTTCAGCTCTGTGGGGGGCAGGGGAGGCTCTGTTAGGAGACCTCTGGCTGGCGTTAGTAAGCAGTCTGGGACCTCATGCATGAAGTGGGGCTCTAGACCTCACCTTGCACCACACCCCAGTGGGCTTCAGAGGGGGATTCCTGTGTTGTTAACCCCTGCTGTGTCCATTCTGGGTCCTACACACCAGAAGGAAGTATTCCAGGGCTTTAGACAGTTTTTTTCCTTGAGACAGGGTCTCACTATGTAGCTCTGGATGGCCTTGAACTCACAGACATCAGCTTGCTTCTGCTTCTGCCTCTGCCTCCCGAGTGCTGGGATTAAAGTGTACCTGCCACCACAGTGACTGTGAGCCAGCCACTGGCTAGGGCAGACTTAGACCAGGAGCTGCAGTTTTCTACAGGTGTGTGTGGCAACACTAGGGGGCACCAGAGGCCGCTGCTGTCCTAGGGAGGGTCCAGGGCCAGGTGGTGGGTGGGCTCCTCAGAGAAGGGGCTGGCTGCTTTACTGGCTTTTGGGGTGTTGGAAAGAGCTTTTGTTTTACTAAACCGTATTGTAGTGAATAAAGATGACAGATCTTTAAATAAATGCTCCTATTTGCCCACACAAAACACTGACTGGGGCCACAAAATTGCTCCCCACCAGATTTCTAGTGTGCTGGGTCTCGGAAGGTTGTGAGGCCATGTGACTGAGGCGACTGAGGGATGACTGTACTCTCCACTGAGGCATAGTCTCATGCCCAGCAGGATCAAGTTCACATGTCCACATGCAAACACACAGGCACATCTGCACACAGACATGTGAATGCACACACATGTGAACGCACACATATGCTTGCCTATGTGGAGTGTGTATAAACATACTCATGTAACAAAGTGTGCCTGTGAAAGCAAGTGAAATACAAGCACACCACACACTTACAAAGCATATCAACACCCACACATACGTGTGCTGTGCATGCAAACATGAACGTGCAGACACGAACACATGCAGGCACACATGCGCAGAGGCACATACAAACGCTCGCACAGCCCGTGCACGCAGCACTGGGAGATGGCATCCCAGGACTATCTAGAACAATTCAGACATCTGGCGCAAAAGACTCGAATGTTCTCAGTCTTTTTCAAAGCTGCAGTATCAACCACAGGGCTCACCAGGGACCTTGGGGACAGGGACAGGTTGGGACAAGAGCACTCAGGAGAGGCCAGGGTTGTGTATTCAAATTTATTTTTTGACGAACGTTCAGCCACAGCCTCCTGACTGTGGGCGGGGTGTGTACATTCTGTTTTGTTCTTTTTTTTTTTTTTAAAAAAAAATGGTTTCTGTAAAAGAGTTTTTGGTAATTCCCTAATTTGGGATACGGTAGGTAGCTATATACAAAACATCATTGGAAACCACCTCACTACACAAGAGACAAATAGAAGCATTGGGTCTCAGGATCTGAGCAAACGGTGAAAACCTTTGAAGCCCGTGACTCGGGCCACAGCTGCCGACTCTAGGACCTCCACCTTGCCCTAACATGAGTGTTAGGGGGTCGCCTCTTCCAGCGTGGGCGAGACACTTCAGGCAACGGTGCCGAGAGACCGCGCTCAGCTGGCTAGCACATCAAACGAAGCTGGCCCGCGAGGCTCGTTTCAGAGAAGCTATTACAACAGTAAGTGCCGAGGACCTCGTATCCCCGTGAGTGAAAATATAGGCGTGTTACCAAAATAGAAGCCTTTATTGAGAAAAATCTTTGGTAGTAACGATATTTTAATTTCCTCTCAGTATTTGGTTAACTAATGAAATAAACTCCTTCCACCTTGAGCTACAGAAAGAAAAATCCCTCAAATACACCACATTATTGATTTTTAGACAAAAACCAATAGAGGTTCTAAAAAGCGACAAACGAAGCCACGGAGGCCCTGGGGCTTGGTGGAGCCCTTCAGCCTTTCTAGAGCTGCCCTGCCTGTCACCCCAGCTTGGCTCCCAAGGAGGATGTCAGCTAGGTGTGAGGGGCCCTCGAGGGGCTGAGTTGGAGTCTGCCTGGGACACCAAGGGTGCTGGTTGGGGGGGGTCCTGGGCACCTCAGTTACTGGAGAACAAGAAGCCGCTGTGTGTGTGTGTGCTGTGTGGGTAGCCAGGCACTTCTGCTTCTGACTCTGGGTCTGCACTTCTGAGCTCCCAGGAGAAAAGCCAGTGGAGATGTTCACCTTGTCCAACTACAGCAGGCAACATCTTTGGGAACCGGAGTCTCCATCATTCATCCTTCTACAAAATGTCGCCAGGTTCCCAGATACCGTTCTGCACCTATTCCGAGGCATCCTTCAGATTAAGAATGCTGACTCGGGGCCTTGACCCCTTACCTCTGCGGGGGGTGGGGTGGGGTGAGGGTGGCTCTGTGTCCTCCTCATGGGTCCTTGCCCTGTTCATCCCTGTCACCAGCCGTCCTTGGCGCTGAATACTAAAGATAAAAAGTCCCTGCTGCATAATGGCCTTGTGCAAAAATGAGAAGAAACAGAAAGAAGAACGAAGACCGTTGTCGAATCAGTGGCCCTCCACGAGTGCAGACGACGCAAGAGCCACAGGCCCCGGCGGGGCTAAAAGTGCTGGCTCTGGAGGAAACCAAGCGGTCACTTGGTGATGGTCAGAAGCCTGCTGGCCTGCTGGCCTGCCAACATGGCTACAGCGCGCCCCCGTGGTACTCGTAGCTGGGGACAGGGCTGCCATCGCCTGCCTCGGGGCGGGCCGTGGGGCTGTGGTTGTTACAAGGCACGTCCCTCGGCTTCTCCTTCTCCATCCACGTGTCTAGGAGCTGCTGCTTGCCCTGCTCCTCACGCATAAACAGCTCCACCATAAGAACCTTCTCCTTGTGGATCTGCTGGCTGATGTCTTTGGGGATGTCGGGGATCACCCAGTCCACAAAGTCACTCATGAACATCACCAGGTTCTGCAGGGAGAACAGTGAGGGGGATGTAGCAGGGGGTGGTGGTGGCTGGGAACACCCCAGCCTAGTGTCTACATCACCTGTGCACCCCGCTTGCACACCCTCATGTTTGTCTCACCTCTGCACCACACCTGTGCACCCGTGCATCCCACCCGTACACCCACTTGCACATCTCACCTGTGTACCCCACCTGCACACCCCTACCTATATGCCCCACCTGTGCCCCACGTCTTCTTTACCGGCTCTAAGCGGCAAAGCCCATCCCTCTTCTCTCTGTCCCTGTGCATGCCCTCATTCTTCTGGGCCTCACTTTCCCAGAAGGTACAAACAGGACCGGGAGGTACAGCCCCTGGAGACCTGGGGCTTTCTGAGAAGCTGGGGATGAAGAGGGTCTTGCACTCCACTGCCCCGTTGCTAGCTTTCTTGAGGAATCTGAACTGAGTTGTGAAGAAAATGCCCTGAAAGAGGCTGATTCTTCAGTTGGGATCTTCACAAGTGACTGACTGGCCAGGCTCCTGAACAGTGATGGACATTAAGGCTGCAAGGAACACTCTTAAGGGCAGAAATGGCCTGCAGAGCCAGGAGAGAGCTGAGGGCTAGTCCTTGAAGCCTGAGGCCTGCTAGGTCCCATGGTGCTGGCCATGGCAGTGGAGATATTTTAGGAACAAAACAAAGTCAGTTGGCTTGTATGGAAGACCAACGTTCTTGTTCACGGGATGTCTTTGCAGAACATTCGCTGCACCTGCGCGTGGGTGATTGGGCCTTTGCTCAAAGGTGACACTCCCAGTGGGGTTCCCAGCTTTGGCTTGCAGCACGGCTAGGAACCCTCTGCCCTCTGGCCTCCCTGTTCCCAGTCTGGCTTCGGGAGTCAGTGACCAGCCATTTAAGATGACAGGGGCCTGTTATGTTCTGGTGGCGGGGCCGGTCTGTGCCTGCTGAGGTGGGCAGAGCTGTCCTCAATGGAAAGCCTCTCCACTATGCCCCTGCCCGCTCTGCTCTACCCTGAGAGCAGCAGTTCTCAACCTGTGGGGGTCACAAATCAGATATCCTATATGTCAGATATTTACATCGTGATTCAGAACAGTAGCAAATTTGCAGTCACGACGTAGCCAATGAAATAATTTTATGGTTTGGGGGTCATCACCGCGTGAGGAACTGTATTAAAGGGTCGCAGCATTAGGAAGGCTGAGAACCGCTGCTGAAGAGCTTCCCTCAGTAGCCCTCATCTGTGCTGGGTAGTTTTCTGTCAATTTAACAAAAGTTATGGTCATCTAGTTAAGAGGAAACCTCAACTGAGAAATGCCTCCATCAGACTGGCCTGTAGGCAAGCCTGGGGGACATTTTCTTTGTTTAAAAAAAAATTTTAATAAATGTATTTTAGTGTGTTCTTAAGTGTATGTCTGTGCAACATGCACGTGCCTGATGCTCAGAGCGGCCAGATGAGGGCGCTAGATCCCCTAGCATTGGAGTTACACAGATGGTCATGAGCTGCCTGACATTATGGATGCTGGGAATTGAACCCACATCCCTTGGAAGAACAGCTAGTGCTCTTTAATGCTGAGCCGTCTCTTTCTGTGAGGTGTTTTCTTGACAGAGAATGTGAAATGTGAAAGGGCCCAGACAGCTGTGGGAGCAGCCATCCCAGGGCAGGTGGCCCTGGGTTGTAGAAGAAATGAGCCCAGCGAGACACGGGAAGCAAGCCAGTAAGCAGCACCCCTCTGTGGCCTCCACATGAGCTCCTGCCTCCAGGTTCCCATCCTGACGTCCCTCAGTGATGAGGTGTAACAAACAAACTCTTCCCCACATTGGTTCTGGTTGTGGTATTTATCACAGCAACAGAGGAGACTAGGGACATTACCCCAATAGCTTCTGTCCCCACTTCAGTGAAAGGCTGATGGAGGAATGAGTGCCCAGCAAGGACATGGAAGGAACAGAGCAGGGAAGACCTGTTAGAGTTCCTGGCTCTGAGTGTTCACTCAGCTGTCTTTTTGGCATAGATTTCCCTGATGCCAGAGGGATGTGCAGGGACATGGCCTGGGCAGCATGGGCCTTAGTAACTACTCTCTGGCCTGTCAATCTCTTCAGTCAAGGGTGTGTGTGTGTGTGTGTGTGTGTGTGTGTGTGTGTGTGTAGTTCAGCCCATAGTAGATATTCCTGCCTGGGGTCTGGAGTTATCTGAGTACCACTGCCTCCAGTTTAAAATTGCCCTGTCCCTGGAGCAGAGACACAGAGGGAGATGAGCGGGGACAGAGACTGGCCTCTGACTCCTGCGAGTCTGCTCAATGGATCTTACAGCTTTCAGCAGCTCACCCTGCTTTTGCCTGTTCCAGGACATTCTCTTGGGCACTGCTCAGGTTCGGGTCAGTCAGTGTCCTCCCCAGAGTCCCCCAAGATGTTTCTTGGAGGCTAACCCCCAAGGCCCAGCCTCCTGCCACTCTCAGTTCCCCCTTCCCTGCTGGTACTTCCCAAGTGCTGCCCCTCCACATTCTGAGGATGGACATCCCAACACACACATACCTGGAAGACAATGACGAATGCCAGCCGGGCGGCCAGGACGGCCCAGAAGTCTTTGGAAATGTCGTACTTGTGTTCTGACCATGGGGGCTCACGGTAATCTTTGTACCTGCAAAGAGTATCAGGAGTCAAGGACAGGTCACGTGGATCTTGGGCCCCGAAGAGAAGTTTGGGGACTGAGCCAGGCTCTTTGGCTGGCTGCAGAGATGGCCTGTTCTCTGCCCAGAAATTCTCTCCACATTGGATGGGGTGGTCAGGGCCTGGGGGCTTGGCATAAGACAGACTCCAGGGACTTTGGAGAATGTTGGAGAATGTTGGAAGTGCTGTGGCCCTGAGGACCTTTTGGGGCAGACTCGCTGCAGTGTGTTCAAACCGTTAGGGCAGGGGTGGGACGTCCTGATTTAAAGTGATGCATTTGGTGTGAAGGTAACAGAGGATGGCTAGTTTTCTTCTTTCGAATGTTAGTTACGTGTGTCTGTGCGTCTGTGAATGTGCATTCAGTGTCACCTGTGGCTAGGGAGCGGCAGGTCCCCCTGGGGTTGGTAACGTGAGTGGTTGTGAGGGGTCAGATGTGGGTTATGGGATCTGAATGTGGGTCCCCAGAAGAGCAGCCGGTGCTCTTAACCGCTCATGACTGATCTTGACTGTCTAACCTGACTAGATTCAGAACTGCCATGGGGGGCTGTCGAGATGACTCAGCCGGTAAGGGTGATGGCACCAAGCCTGACTACCTGCTTTTGGTTTCCAGAGAGAGAACTGAGTCTTGAAAATTGCCCTCTGCCTTCCACAGGTGCACCATGGGACGTGCACCCCCCAAACAAACAAACAATAAACCACCATAGTAGAATCACTATGGACCCCTGGGCAGGTTCGAGGGTGTTCTCAAAAGGTTAACCAGGTGGGAAAACCCACCTCGAATGTGGGTGGGGTCCTCCCAGGGGCTGGGGTCCTGGGCTGAATACAGAGGAAAAAGCAAGCTCTTTCCCAGCAGTCTCTCTCTCTGCTTCCTGGCTGTGACGCAATGTGACAGACCAGCCGCCTCAGGCTCCTGCTGCCTTGACTTCCCTCATGATGGACTTGCTCCCTCAAACTGTGAGCCAGGACGGACCTTCCGTTGATTTTTGTCAGTGTTTTTGTCACAGCGGTGAGATACATAGCTAATATAATACAATTCCCTGAGGCAGGGACAGGGTCTCTACAGCAGCTGGTGTGTCCTGGGCTGGTCACTAATGGCTTTGAAGCCCGGGGAAGTGACACCAGGAGGAGGCACCTGGCCCTAGAAGTACAACTCTGATGCTCAGCTCACGCTTATTGTCAACTCGCTGTGTGTCCCTGAGCACTTGCTTGGCCTCTCTAGGCCTCGGTCTGAGCATTCCCTCACTTGTTTAGGTCATAAGCGTCTGTCAGTGGCTACTGAGTGCCTGGCCGCATCCCAAAGGACACATGGGTGAGAACACAGCAGATGGGGCCTTTTGTTCATGGAGGGAGTTAGACAGGAGTCTCTAGGGCCTGTTTTCCACGGAACTACCAGCTCCCCAGATAGGACCAGCTGGGGATGGTGGCAGGTGCTGAACAGAAGTTGTACAATCACTCTGACGGGAACAGGTGGCCTATGCTCCCGAAGCTCACAAATGTCCCTTCCTCCTTTTCCTTCAAAGCCTTGGGTCCTCTGGAAAATTCCGATGCATCCCTGAAAGCCCACTCGATGACTCTCTTCACTTACCGTCTCCCACCAGCCATACTGGACTCCAGATTTGTTTTCTTCCCTTGCTTAGCTTTATTAATCAGTGGCCTTTCTCCATCCCCCTTGGGGAGAAGAGAATGTGGCTTCTCAGTGTGGGTGGGGCTGGCCTGGGCCATGCCTGCTTTAGCACAGACATCAAGAGAGGCCTGTAGGGATCCCATGTCCTAGCTCCTGCCTCTGCCACACTCTGTGCTGGCCTGGGCTCCGGCTTTGGGAGGTGGCTGTGGTGTATGTGGGGAGTGCAAGGTGGCTGAGCTACAGGACTGTGAGAAGTCCAGATGGTGAGAAGTCTGGCTGTAACTGGAGCTGGGGTCGAGGGCCTCTGTTTTCATGGGGCTGAAGCAGCAGGAGCATAGGTGGGGCTTTGGCCTTGTGTTTTTGGAGATCTGCTTCCCTGGCTTGGCGTGGAGTCCTCTAGCTGTGTCCTCCCTGCCACCAAGTGCGCCTCACCCTCGGCACCATCGCCACTCTGCGGGGAGTGTGCAGAAAAACGAGCCACTTCTGATTTCACCGAGTGCCCAATGGCGCCCGAGGTGAGGATGCTTTCAGTGATACTGCGGTGTCCTGCAGTCTGGCTGCCCGATGTGAGACTGGATTTTGAGGTGTCTCCCTGAGTTTCGTACCTTGACACCACAGGGTCAGGTCATCTTCCCCCTCTTCTCCCCTTTGCTCCCCAATGCAGGAGTCCTCTCTTTGGGGAGCAGCATTGCTTTCCCCAGGAGTGACCAACACCACTGCTGGAGTGCACACGTCGGGGCCCAACTGACCCACAGCTCCATGGACAAGATTTTGACTCCACAGGGAGCAGAAACTACCAACATTCACAGGAAATCCGCTTTGAACTTGGCCCTTTCCCTGGTGGGGGCTGAGTCCCTCTCTCCAGACCTGGTACCCGGAGACCCTGGGGCAAACGAAGGGTACTCTGCAGCCATGCTGGGCAGCGGAGGCCAGGGGAAGCTACATGCTTCTGAGGTGACTTGTGTTTTCAATTTGGAAGGGTTCCCTGGGCTGGGGGGATTTTTGTCCAGGGATGTGTGCAGAGACAGAGCTTTCAGACATGGAAGCCATGCTGGGCTGTCTCCTCCCAAAACCTGCCCTCCTAGCCTCCACCTCTGCCCTTATTTCTTTATTTTTGCCTCTGAGCAGGGTTCCAGGACAGCTGCAGTTCTGTCCCCAGCACCAAACCACATAGAAGTGGTGTTCCTTTTCTTTCCCACTCTCTTTTTCCTTGTCATAGCCTGAAGCCACTTGAATAAATATTACTTGTAACTTATTCATACATAAATATATCATATATAACAAATATACTATATAATGCATTTATAATAAATATATAAATTTATTTATTTGAAGTAGGGTCTCATTAGCCTAGGTGCCTCAAACTCAATATGTAGGCTTGAATTCCTGATCCTCTTACTTCTATCTTCTCAGTATGGATATAACAGTGTCAGGCCCCACTTTTTTTGTTTTTATGTATGGATGTATGGATGTATGTTTTTTGTGACAGGCTTTCTCTATATAGCCTGGCTGTCCTGGAACTCACTTGGTAGACCAGGCTGGCCTTGAACTCACAGAGATCTGCCTGCCTTTGGTGCCACCACCACCACCACCACCATCTGGATCCAGGCCCTACCTCTTAAAGGTACCTCACCTCTGCCACCCTGCAGAGAAGCTTCCCACATGGGAGTCTTCAAGGAAAACCCACACTCACGCAAGAGCATGAGCTAAGGTATCATGTTGGTTTCTAAGGGAAGAGATCATAGGCAAAACAGAAGCTCCAGGGACAGTGAAAAGCTCTCTGCCCCTCCCTGCCAGTCTACCACATTCTAATATTTTTTATTAAAGATAGGACCTTAGCTGGGCAGCATGTACCTTTAACCCCAGCAGTCCTGCTTTAAGTCCTGCAGTCCGGACTTAGACTTGGGACCTAGAGACAAGAGGATCTCTGTGAGTCTGGAGACACCAGACCTACGTAGTGAGTTCCAGGCCAGCCAGGGCTACGCAGTGAGACTCTGTCTCAAAGGAAGTAAAAGCAAAAACAAAAACGATTTTTACTTATTTTATGTCTCTGCATGTTTTTCCTGCATATAAGAACGTTTGTGCACCACATGCATGCTTAGTGCCCATGGAGGCCGGAAGAGGGCCTTAGATCCGCTGTTGCTGGAGATATAGGGCCATTGACTGCTAAGCCATCTCTCCAGCCCATCTTGGTTTTTGGAGACAAGACCCGATAAAGCACAGGCTGGCCTCAATCTCAATATGTAGCTGAGGATGACCTTGAACTTCTGATCTTTTGTTTCCACCTCTCAGTATACTACGTTTGAGACATGGTCTCACGTAGTCCTGGTTGACCTCACACAAACTCACAGCAGTCCCCCTGCCTCAGGCTCTGAGTGTGGTATTACAGACATGTGCTACCCCTATAGTCTCTTTTAAAAATTGCTTGTAACTACTCCCAGAGTCCTGCCCGGGAAGAAGCCTGGCTCCTCCTTAGCCTTTCCCAGCTGCCCCTGCAAGGGGCTCTCTTCAGAGGGAGACGAGAAGGCAGTACCTGCAGATCTGAACCTCGTAGCCCAGGTCCAGTGGGTCATTGGGTGCTGTGCCATTCTGGAAGTCACTGACATTGAAGGAGGAGAGCGTGTGGTTGACGAAGCCATGCATGGTCCCGTTCTGACTGTACATGTAGAGGTATACCAGGCGAGGGATGAAGTCAGATGTGAAGGAGATTACAAAGGCCTGCAGGGAAACAGTGAATGTGGATCTGGGTGAGGCAGGGGCAGGGTGGGGCAGCGCAGCCACAGGGGTGAATAAATGGTCAGGATGTTCTTGTCCTAAGCTGCAGCTTGCAAGAGCCTGAAGGGCTGTGGTAGTGGTCCTTAAGTAGGGACAGCAGGGACAGTGGGCTGCCTTTCACAGGCTGTGTGGCTCTGGTTGAAGGTCCCAAGCCTTCTGTGCCATCTTTCTGTTCTTGTTCAGCAGGTTGACCGTGCCCTTTGGGCACAGACTCACCTCCTGGGTTTGCTCAAGAAATTCAAGAGCTCAAAGAAAGAATTTGCAAACTGTAAAGTTCTTGCCTACCTTTATGACAGACCTGTCTCTGCAGTGACTTCATGATGGGGTCTGAAGCTCAGTGGCCTTGGATGGCTGTATGGCCTTGGGTAAGTCACCTGCCCTCTCTGTGCCTTAGCTAGCTGCAACATGGGCTAGGCCACACTTCCACCAGCTGTGTGCAGGGTAATGGCTTGGCATGTGGCAAGAATGCAGAAGGCTTAGAATGTTCTGGGAGCTTCTAACATTGTTGCTGGTGTCCTCATGAACTGCCTTATGTGTGCCCTGGTTTCACACAGGCTGTACTCCAGGGCCCCCTCGTTCCGCACTCTGCTGTTGCTCCCTTAGGATGAGGCATAGGTCTTCAGCTATATTTCAGTCCTTCTCAGTCCCTTTAACAAGGGGCCTTAAGGCCTTAACTGGAGAAGTGAAGACTTGGCAGGAGGGAAGGACAGTGTAGAGTTTGGAGGCTCCTAGCAGCTTGAATATCACCCCTATGCCTATTGAGGACTGGAGTCCAGGTGTCCTTGTGTTGGGCACCCCGGGCCTGCTACTGTTCTGGGAGCCACTCCTGTTTCCCATGTGCACAGGGTCTGCATATGGGGGATCAGTCATCGGATGGAGAGGCAGGAGGTTATAGGGACACTGCTGTGGATGCTGCAGGTCCACTGTGGTTCTCATGCTTCTGAGCCAGCCTTGGGCTTTGCCACAGCAACATGGAGCCTGTGGGGACCTCAGTGGCCAAGGGCTACGCCACTCCTGACCTGAGGCTAGGAAAGGCTAGTAGGGGCCATACCATGGGCTGAGAAAACATGGTCATGGGCTGGGAAGGAAGCTAGGAGTGTGACACTGGGCTTGAGGGAGGTAAGAGTGCTGGTTTGTCTCTCCCTTTCCAGCTGTGTTCCAAACAGGCTTTTTGGTGTGTTTGGAGATAGGTTCTTATGTAGCCTAGTCTGGCCTTGAACTCTCTAGGAGGCTGAATATGACCTTGAACTTCAGATACTTCTGTCTCCTGTTACACCCAAGTGCTGGAAGAATAGGTAAGTAAACCTCTCTTGCTTTATTCAATGCTGGGGATAAAATTCAGGTCTCACACATGCTAGACAAGCAAGCTACCTACTGAGCCGCAGCCCTAGCCTTCAAGGGAAGCTTCTAAAGAGAGACATCCCCACCCCTTGGTGGCCTCACTGCCCAGCCAGGATTCCCATTCCCTTCACTTACATTGATGATGACAGCCAGCTTCCCGACTCCTCTGAGAATGTTATACCAGATGCCTAGGAGAGAAGCAGATAGGAGCTCCTGTGGTCAGGTGTAAGGTTTGTGATGCCCACACAGTGCCTGGGTGGGCACAACCTTGTAGGCCCTGGGGCAGCTAGAGAACCACCCTCACAATACTAGGTAAGGCACAGAAGGGACCCAGGGAATGCCAGTGTCCTTGGCTGTACTGTGTTGCTATGTCACCTTATGGGTTGTCTGTGAGTTCCCAGCCTTAGATGCCTTGGTCCCTTGTGGTCCCAGACCTTCCCTGTGAACCTGTCTATAGGTACTCAGTGTAGGAAGAACCCTTTCCTTCAACCAGTGACCTGGCCTCGACCCCACTGCTTAAGCGTCTGTGGCTAGGGCATCCTGGCTGGGATCTTGCCTTGGGTGTGATGCTCAGCAGTGTTCAGCCAATCACCGTGCTTGGATAAGCCCTGGCTTCCACTCCTATGATCCCAAATGGGGAGAAAGCCTATACCAAGTGTGGTGGGACCCTGCTTCTTGACCGTCGACCATTGAAAAAGGAAGGAACAAAGCCCAGGAAGGAGGTGAGGTGCTGGTTGGGGCCTCCAGGTTGCGATTCTTGCAGGGAGTCTCATGCCCTGTATGCCTCAGTGCCAACTTCACCCATGAGGCTGGCTGTGTGCCCAGTGGTCCTGTCCTGAACTGCACTCCATTAGGCCACGAGTGTGTCCCATCCATATTTGGCTTGCATCCCTGGGCCAGGTCTGTGCAATGGCCCATCCACCCTTGGGGAAACTATGGCAAGTGCTTTGTTTCAGGTGTGGTGTATGGCCTACTGCTACATGCTGCCCTTCTACCTAGGAACCGTTTTGAGCCTCACACTGGTGGACCATGAGGCCAGCAGGTGTTCAGCCCTGTGCGTCCCAGCAGCCAAGGCTATGGCAGTGTGCATGTGTCAGGTATATCCTCCTGCCCCATCCAGAGATGGTTCCAGCTTAAAACAGTCTCCATCATAGCAACGAGGCACCCACGTGTAGCTATCAGGTAGGAAGGCTAGGAAAGAGCCACCCCACGTCCCTGACCCTGGGATAGCCTACTCCGAGATGAGACGTTCATGCATATCCACCCGGTGCTTCTTGTCGTGGTAGCAGAAGTGGTAGGCAGACAGGTAGATCCTGCATGCTGAAAATCCCATAGGCCTGAGAGAGCCAGCAAGCTACGGGGGAGAGCATCCCTGTTAGGTCATTGCAAACATACTTCACCAGTGGGAGCACTGCATGCACAGTCTCTTGTGCCGTTCTTTTGTTTGTTTGTTTTTGTTTTTGTTTTCAGGAGCAGAGAGCTCTTCTGTCGACTCAGAACAGGATGTGGCTTAGGCACCCCTATGGCTCCCGAGCCCTGTGGCATTTACCCGTTAGATGTTTGATGACAGCGTTGCGGGAGTGTGCAAAGCCTTTTCAGAAAAACCCAGAGGATTCAAAGATGCAGGCCTGCCAGCTACAGAGCCCTGAAAACTGTTGGGTCAGTGAGATGGTCCAGCAGGTAAGAGCTCCTTTTGCTCAAGCTTGATGACCAGAGTTCCATCTCCTGAACCACAGCAGGAGACAGAGCCCACTGTTCTGTAAGTCGGGCTTCTTATAGAGATGCTGTGGCTGACGCTGGCAGCTCCCGAAGGCCAGCTGACACACATTCCCTATGTATGCCACCTCTTGGAGCCATGAGACGCTTCTTGCTCCTTTAGCTCTTTTCTTTTCCCTTCCTTCCTTCCTTCCTTCCTTCCTTCCTTCCTTCCTTCCTTCCTTCCTTCCTTCCTTCCTTGTTTCTTTCTTTTCTTCCTTCCTTCCTTCCTTCCTTTTTTCTTTTCTTTTCTTTTCTTTCTTTCTTTCTCTTTCTTTCTTTCTTTCTTTCTTTCTTTCTTTCTTTCTTTCTTTCTTTCTTTCTTTCTTTCTTTCTTTCTTTCTTTCTTTTTTGAGATAGGGTTTCATGTGGCCCAGGCTAGCTTCAAATTCACTATAAGCCAAGGACAGTTTTAAATTCCTGATCTTCCTGCTTCCACCTCCTGGGTGCTGAGACTACGCTTGGCACATGATAGTATGTGCCATCATGACTGAGTTATGAGATGCTGGGGACCTTTGTGCACGCCAGGTAGGTACACGCCTATGCCAAACCCCTAGCCAAGCAAAGGTATAGTTCAGGGTGGCCTCAGCTTACTTCTTCTTATTCATAGGGTCATACTCTGGAGCCCAGCTTCTGGCCTGGAACTCACTATGTAGCCCAAGCTGATCTCAGACATGCAGCAATCCTCCTGCCTCACCCTCCCGAGTGCTTAGATTTACCAAGCATGGCTATGCCCGATCTATAGATACTTTTTAATTTCAACATTTGTTTTCAGTTTTCCAGGGCATAAACCAGGAACAGAATTGCTGGGAGACTGATAATTCTGCAGTGTAGTTCAATCTCAGAACTCCAGTCAGAAGGGGAGGGGAAAGTTCTTCCCCTTCCCTCCTCTTTGATTGTTTTAGACAGGGTCTCACTGTGTAGCCTTAGCTGGCCTGGAACTCACAGAGATCCACCTGCCTCTGTTTTCTGTTGGAATCAAAACTATGTGCCAGAATGACTGGCCAAAGTCTATTTTTACTTTATTGTTTTTGGAGATAGGTTCTCATGTAGCCCAGGCTTGACTTTGAGATGAGGATCCCAGAATGACCTTGAACTTCTGACCCTCTCGCTTCTACCACTTGAGTTCGGGGATTGCGGTCATGTGCCTTCGCATGAGAATCTTTTTCTCCTTCTTCTTCTTTTCCTCCTCCTCTACCACTCCACGGGACTCTAAACTCCATTTCCAGTAGCTTGATAAGGAAGCATGCTGCTTCGCCTGAACACGGCACCCACTCACCTCAGTGCTGAGACCAGCAGCTACAGCTTCTCACTACATGCAGTGTGGCTCAGGCAGTCATTACTGCCTGAAGACCTGGATTCTGGGGTCCCCGACAGAGAATCCCAGCTAAGAGCCTATGTGATAAAGGCTCCTGCTGTCTGGAGCACAGCTGCCACTATCCGGGGTCTGTGGGGGTGCAGGCCGCTGGCGCCACTGGGTCTCCTGTCCCCTGGGAAAGCTGGCCCAAAGGCTCTGCACGGATCAGAGGAGGAAGACAAAAGCCCCTTTGAGCAAAAGGTTACAGCTCAGGAGGCCACAAACAAGCATGTGAAAGGCAGGTCACGCCTCCAACCAACTAGGCAGGAACCAGGAAGCAGCCGCTGATCCGTGAGGCCTGGGAAAAAGCAAGGAGCCCGGAGCGAGGGCTCTGAGGACACACCAGGAGCCCCGTGGGGGTGGGGAGGACAGCAGAAGCTAGGAGGCCACCCACACTACCCTGTTCACCTGGAAACCTGGTATTTCTAGGGTTCTAGAGGACACCCTGTAAGGACAGCAAGCCTTTGTCCTGAAGCAGAATTCACCAAACAGTAACATAACAAAAGGGGACTCTGCTCCGGCATTTGTGAGAGCCCAACGGGGACAGTGTGGCCATACGTTTTCCTTCCTTTCCAGCCATGAGGCAGCGAACTGAAGAGCTTCTAAAAACTACCTCGGAGAGCCCAGTTCCCTTTGGGCCTCCAGCATTCAGTAGAGGGTGTGCAAAGCTGACCCCCTGTTCATCTAGGAGGGGGAGCGCCCTGCTTTTCTAGGAGGTAGGACTCTGTCCAGGCTTCCTCTCAGTTTCCTCCAAGGGCCAAGCAGGTGGAGAGTTCCAGGAGAAGTTTGCCCTGGGCATATCTCTGGACTTGTCTCGGAGCAGGATGCGGGGTGTCCATCCTGTGGCTCAGACACAACCCAGATGTGGCCAGTGGCCAGTGGTTCTACATCAGCCCTCTGTGGAAAGGCTTTTACATTTCTCAGAGCAAAGGGAACGTGCCTGGATTTGGCCTTCCACTAAGAACAGTTGTACCTCTAAAGCTGTGGCAAGCCAAGTGCCCGTGAAGGGCTCTTGTAGCTCTGAGGTCAGCAGTCTGGACATAGCGGGGTGTGGCTTACCTGATGACCACAACAGGGCAGAATAGGGGACACTGGGGCCCACGAGGGTCAGTTTGTCTAGAGACTTTGAATGCTTTTAAGTCTATGGGTAGAACCCAGGGAGACCCACTTGGGTGTCTGTTTCCATTGTCTGAGTTGCCTGGGCAGAAGATGGCATCAAGAAGCCACAGTGTCCAGGCACATTATAGGGACCTCACATATGAGCCCTGGCTCTGACCTCTTCCTCACCTAGTATCCATGTTTCCAGGCTACTCTCAAGGCTGGGGGTGGGGGCAGGGTATGTGTCCTTACAGGCTGGTAGCGTAGATGTGAGGTAGGTTATAGAACCAAACCAAACAGATGGATGTCTCCATAGCTCATGTGCTTGACTACGGCCATAGCAATTTCATCCAGCTCAGCGTAAAAGGTCACAAAGTGACAGAGAAACCCAGTTCACCTTCTCTCAGCGGTAGCTAGGAGACTAGAGGGTGTGGTCATTTCTGGCAGGGGCTGGCCATGCTACCAGAATGGGATGGCCCAAAGAACACCCAGCCTGGCAGACACACTAACAGAAGCAGGAGAGAATATGGAGCGGATGGTGCAATCTGAGGGTTCCCACAGGGGTGGGCGGCACGACCCAAGGATTCCCCACATGATAACCTGGATGTCTAGGAGGCTGAGAAAGGTCTTAGAAAGGCCAGCCACCCTTAACAGTCTTGCAAACTCCCATCTGGGACACAGAACCCAACCCATCTGGGAATATAATCTATATGGGTAGGTGACCAATGGCTTCCCTCGTGTGATTCAATCTTTGTTTATTCCAAGTGTCAGCCCAGAGCTGCCCTTCTCACTGCTCAAGAGGAGATGGATTAAACGTGGGTCTCACTTTAGAGTAAGGACATCATCCTTACAGGCTCTGGCTGATGTGTGCATGGCGTCTGTCAACTCCATCTTCCATGTCCTCTACTGTTCCCGGATACATGCAGTGTTTCGGCTTAACTGCCTCTGATGATGGGACACTCACTACCAGGGGGATGGGTGCTCTTCCTTTGATGCTGCAGACTACTGCAGTGCTGTGAACCCCATCCCCCTGCTCACCATGCACAACACACAGCCTAGAGACTCAGGGGTCATAGCCTCATGCTGGGTTTCCTCCTGGCCTTGAAGTTCATGGGCAAGTCATTCAATGACAAGCCTATGCTACCTCAGCTACAGGAGGCACCCTCTACCTTCAAAAACATTTCTTTTAAGGTTTGTGTGTGTGTGTGTGTGTGTGTGTGTGTGTGTGTGCGCAGGTACCCTTGCAAGCCAGAAGAAGGCATTGGATCCCCTGGAGCTGGAGTCACACTCAGTTGTGAGATGCCCAACACGAGGGCTAGGAATGAAGTTAGGTCCTCTGCAAGAGTAGCCCAGTATGCTTAACTGCTGCACGCTCTGTCCAGCCCCAGCTATGCTGCTTTCTGTGAGCACTGAGTGTGGTAGTGCTACAGGAGGCAGGGGGTGCTCACTGAGCAGCTAACGGTCTACCTCTTAGTTCTAGAGCCGCCCCAGTGTTGGAGGATGGGGTGTTGAGAAGAAGCATGGAGGAAAAGCAGCCCCTTACCTGTGTCCGATGCCTCCTGGAGAACCAGCACAAACTTACATGACTTTTGGTTTGTGTGTGTGCCTGTGCATGCCTGCGTGTTTTTTTTATAACCCAGTTGTGCTTTTCTGAAGCATGAAATCTGAGGATGACGATGTCATGTCACAACACCAAAAGGGTGGGCATGCCTGAGAGACCTACATAGTGGATGGCCGAGACAAACGGACAGCTGACAAATAGTCCCACATGTCGTCGGTTGCTGACACATCTTGGAGGTTGGGGAACCAGGGGACCACATCTAAGATCTTGCATCACTTGGAAGGTGGTGGGAAAGCCCTCGTAGGGGAACACTGGTCTGGATCCCCCCCCCCCCGCCCACGTGCTCTGAGCCCATCTCCCGGTTCACTTACCAATGTCTTTGGCTCTGATGGCTACTGGCCTCCGTAGCTCAGTGACAAACTTTTTGGCATCCAGGCGGATCTCAATGATGTTGTTTAGCAGGGCAAACAGTGGAGCCAGAGGGAAGGATGCGACAAACAGGGTGACAAAGCCGAACTGAATGACTGTAGGGAGAGCGTGCACTGTCAGCGATGCAGCCGCCCACCACCTGACATCCAGCGTGACTCAGACCAGGCCTGCCTGGTACCCTGCCTCGAAGGAGCCCACCTGCATGGACCTGCCTGCAGGTGCACGAGGGCCTCTCTGGAGAGAGCCACTACCGTCTCGGACAATGTCCAGGCCCAGGGAACTGAAGACAGAAGTCATAGTATCTGGAATTAAACTTGTGACAATCCTCCTGCCCCAGCTTCCCAAGTGTGGCAGGGTGCCATCATTCTGGATTATTTATTTATTTCCTATATGTGAGTGCATGTGCATGTTTGCACAGGTACATGTTTGCACAGGTACATGTTTGCACATGTACGCGGAGACCTGAAGTTGTGAACGTCCGTCCTCAGGTGCCGCCCACTTTGTCTGTTTGTTTTTTAAGTAGAATCGCTCTCCGGGACTTGGGGGTTCAGATTAGGCTAGACTGACTTCCCAGAGAGCCCCGGGGATCCTCCTGTTTCTACCTCTTCAATGCCAGGATTACAAGCACATCACCACCCTTGGCTTTTTCCAAGGGTTCCGGGGCCTGAACGCGTGCCTTCATGTTTGCGTAGAAAACACGCCACCTCCTAGTCCATCTCCCTGGCTCTGCTCGATGTGATTTTTATACCTGTCTTAAGTGAGCTCTGGTCATCTTCACGAGGATGTGACTCCTGAGTCCCATGCATGCTCGAGGCTCAGAGGTCTGATCTTAGGACATCTCTGCTCACAGGCAGATCGAAGTGAGATCATGGTCTGGCCTGGCCCCTCCGTATCCCCAAATCTCCCTAGGTCAGGAAGGCCTGCTCCCATTACTGTGTCTCAAGAGTCCCTCCTTTCCTCTTCAATCATGCCTAAGACAGTAGAAGGACATCTGTCCTCCATGATGGACATGGGACAAAGGTCCCAGTTTTCTGTCTCCAGGCCTTGAGTTATTGTTCACCAGCTCTGGGCTTCTTCAGCCCTAAAAGCTGCAGTCAACCCGAGTTGCAACAGGTCAGGAAAAGGTCACCAGAGGGATGTGAGTCAGAAAGCTGGTCCAGGAGCTGTATGGCAGGACCTGGTCCAAGGGCGCTCCGTGCCAGAGGGTAAACAAGGAAGCTGCAGAATGTCACCCTGTGCTCAGATGGCTGAGTATGGCCATTGTTACCACGGTGAGGAGGCTGTGGGAACTGTCTCAGATGTCTTGGTGACCTCTCATTGGCCCTGAAGTGTGGGGCAGTGGGGTGGGATGCCTCTTCTGAGGCCTGAGGTGATGGGGGTTATGGTGAAACAGGACCAGCCACGTGCCATGGTTGTATGCATTGCTGTGGTTGTGTGCATGGACCCTGGCTTTTGAGGCTCAGGCTCAGGCTGAGGGGTGCTGTAAGGAGGCTTTCCCACTTCAAAATAAGTTGACATGGGATCTCACGTCACCTAGGTTGGCCTCCACTTTACTATGTAGCCAAATATGATCTTGAACTCCTGATTCTCCTGCCTCCATATCCCAAGATCTGGGATTACAGTACAGGCCTTCACTACCATTCCTGATTTATGCCAGGGATTGAGCCCTGGGCTTTGTGCATGTTAAGCAAGGAATATGCTACACTCTACAAAGGAGCTATAGTTCCAGCCTTGGCTTTACTACTTCTGAGTGGTATCACTGCCTCATCCAGCATGAAGGGGATGAAAAAGAGAGAATGGAGGGGAAGTAGGAGAGACTCTGGGCCTGAAGCTAGTGTGGGATGCCCTCCCATCCATATCTGTGCGCTCCTGTGCCCAGCCTGATATTTCCCTGGAGAAGATGGCAGCTAATGAGAAAACCAGGTGAGGAATGCACCCTAGTGGTGGATGAGGTGGGCTACTTGACACATAACAGACGTCTGTCCCTGAGATCTCCTTATCACTAAGCCCTGGAGGATCATGGGAATCCGAGGTGAGAGTTCAGTAGTTGTGAGAAATGACCACGTCTCAGTCAACTACAGGGTGCTTCTCTGAGGCATCTGGTCTCCTACAGTCTCCTCAGAGGGCTGAGGCCTGACTTTGGGGACACGGGGACCAGTGCCCCAACTCTACTGGCCATGACCCTGGGAATGAGCAGGGGGAAGAAAGGAGCCTGGAGTTCTGTTTGGCCCCCACGCTCTCCTGAATCTTGGGATGAGATGATTCCTGCCAGCCATGAGGGTGGTACTTAGAACCACATGAACAAACATAGAGAGTGGCTGGGGGAAGTTTGTGGGGGCAGAATCCCCTGGCCGATGTGCTGCAGCCTGAAGGTCACCTGCTCATCACTGGACTCCAGGCCAAGGCTGAGGAGCGCTAAGGCCACATACCAGGCCTGCCTTGCTTTTCAGTACTGTGGGAAATGTGGGATCTGGGGCGGTCCCTCCCCTGCCAGGACCTGGGGCAGGCTTGATGCTGCATTTTTTTTTTTTTAGTCCTGTCCATGGTCCTGTCCAGAGGCCTTGCCAGCCTAAGTTCCCTTGGGCTTGAGTCTTCCTGACTGCATTCACTCCTTCATACGTCATCTGCCGTATACACAGACATGCACTGAGCATCTGCTGTATACTCGGGTCCATTCTAGGGGCTGCAGACGGCAGTCAGGAGTGGTAAGGAAAGGTCTTCCCTCCACAGGGTTTTCATCCTCCTGTGAGACGGATAGAAAGGGAGGGAAGAACGACTGAGTGTGTCGGTGGGATTTGAAATGGGGCCAGAGAAGGAACTGGGTCCTATGCCTGAGGAGGGGCTAACATTTTCAGCCACTGCAGTCAGGGAAAACCTTTACTGGGGGACACTCAGAGCAGAGTCCTGGGAGAAGGAATAGGGAGGATCCATGCAGGTACCTGAGGGATAGCATTCTAGCGAGGTTAGGTAAAGGCAAAGGTCCCTTGACAGGCCTGAGCTTCATTCTTACAGAACAATGTGGAGTCCAGTGTGAGCATAGAATAGGGGACAGATGGACAGACAGGAGGGAGGCTGGAAGACCCCAGGGCTACATAGGCCACACCTGGCCTTTCTCATCTCTCCTTGGTCAGCTCTGGGCATCCTTCTATGCAGGCACACCTACTGTTGATGAGGTCTACACATCAGCCTCTCTATGAGTACTGGCTTTATGCTGGGGTCACAGCAAGCCCAGGCAGAGTCAAGTATTCAGTGCTCAGGAAAAAGAGAGGAGTCACAGACCCAAGGGAGGACTCTCAAGGGGTGTGCCTATGGTATCCCAAATGCTGGGGCCTCCGATGGAGCTGGTCTTGCTGGTGAGGGAAAGGAATTATTCCTTGACCTTATGTGTCACACTGTGTGGCAGGTGACTGTGTGTTGCCTGTCCTGGGCTTTTGGAAGACAAGGTTGGAAGGGACAGTGTTTACAGCCCCGAGGAAGGAGCAGAGCCTAGAGCCAAGAGTAGGCTGAGCTACTTCCTATCCTACCACTGCCTGATGCTGCTGAAAGGGGAAGGGGAACTGAGGGTCAGGTCATGCACAAGCCAGCCCCACAGCCCTTTCCCTATTTCTCACCTAGTAGCCTGTTTCCTGTGTGTGTGTGTGTGTGTGTGTGTGTGTGTGTGTGTGTGTGAAGGTCAAAGGTCAACTTCCTGTCTGTATCATTCCCCAGATAGGTCCATTTTATTTTATTGGCACTGATCTCTCACTGGCTTGGTACTCAACAAGTAGGGTAGGCTAGGCTGGCTGGCTAGTGAGCCCCAAGGATCCTCCTGTCTGCTTCCTTCATGCTGGGATTACAAGCATACACCATCACATCTATTCTTTTTTTTTTAATGTGGGTTCAGGGATTGAGCTTAAATCCTAGTGCTTATAAAGTAATTTACCAAGTGAGCCATCTCCCTAGACTCAGTTTCTCTTTTTGTTTCATTTTGTCTGTTTTGAGACTGGGCTTCACTATGTAGCCCATGCTGTCTTCATACCCAAGAGCCTCCTGCCTCAGCCTCCAAGGGCTGGGATCACAGGCAGGCTTCAATCACCGTGCCCAGACCCATCGTCTTTGTTGTGCCCACCACCCTGCCTGGAATACCACTCACTCATCTCCATGTACTCGGGCGTGAGGCCAGCGAAGGGTTCAAGGTTGAAGTCCACCTCATAGCGCTGCTTCCGCTTCACGGATTCCTCGCGGTCAGTGGGGCTCTGCCTGCGCAGCTTCAGGTAGCGGATGAACTTTTTCATCTTCCTGCAGGGGGCGCTGTGTCAGCAAGTGGCTGGGGTGGAGGCTGTGCCCGCCACACCGGAGTTAGATGGTCCTGCCTGCTCTGAGCCTGAACCACTGGTTAGTGTAGTAAAACAGGCATCTTGTTTTGTTTTGTTTTGCTTTGAGTCAGGGTCTTACTGTTAGCCCTGGCTGGCCTCAGACTCACCCAAGTCCGCCTTCCTCTTCTTCCCTAGCCCTGGGATCAAAGGCATATACCACTATGCCTGGTAGAGGCCTGCTGGAAGGGAATGACAGCTCTGCCCTTCTCCTGAGAGGCAGCACAGCTCGGCTGGTTTCCTAAGATGCTGAGTGGCAGGGAGAGTGAGAGGCCACTTATTGCTGTGTGAGGCCCTTGGAGGCACCCAGGAAATGTGGGCCGCACCATGCCCCTGTGGCCTTTCCTCAGTACTCTATGGCTACAGGGAACCTGCACCTCTGAGGAGTGGGATGAGGGGATTAACCCCTGGGTGGACAGTCTGCTACTCAGGAGGCAGTATTGAGCCAGGGGCTGTGTGGCACCCTAAAGGTGGGAGTCCGTATCTCCCTGTCTACAGTGGGGCAACTTTCGCTCCATGTCCCCTCCCCATCCTCCTCACCTCCCCATTTCTGATGTCTCCTACCCCAAAAGAGGCTATTGCTTCACCTGTCACAGAGGCTATTTCAAGAGGCCGCTTGAGTCACCCACCCCACCTGCCACGACCCCTCCCGAGGCAGCTGCCACTCACGGGATGCCGATCTCAAAGAGATTGTTCTGGATCAGCTGCTTGCCCAGCATGATGATGCTCAGCTGGATGCAGAGCTCCATGAGGCAGCCACCCGGAGCACACTGTGGGGGAGAGGGCGGGTCAGACCTAGCCAGGCTCTGGGCAGGGGGCCAGGCTGGCCCTCAACCTGTGGGGTGACTCATGGCCTCTTAAAAGTTAGGTTCAGGGCTAGGGGGGGTGGTGGGTGAGATCTCGTGCTGTGCAAGCTTGAGCATCTGAGTTCAAACCCCAAGCCAAGCGTACTTGCATGGTTTCTCAGCATTGTGGGGTGGAGGTGGAGGCAAGTGGACACCAAGATCTCTCTGGCCGGAGAGTGAGAGACCCTCTCTCAAGTCATAAGGAGGGCGCGATAGAGGAAGACACCTGACATTTTCCTCAAGCCACCTCTCTCTCTCTCTCACACACACACACACACACACACACACACACACACACACACACACGGGAGCGCACACTCAGGCGTGCAGAGAGGCAGGGGGCTCACATCTCCACCTTCTGAAACTTGGAGAACAAGGCCTCGTTTGGGAAAGAAGTCATTGCTGATGTGGTTAGCCAAAGGAGGTGGGACCATGCCCTGCTTCAGTGACCTATGACCTCTGCAGAACACAAAGACCCAGAAGGAGACTCCAGCATCTGGAGCAATACAGAAAGGGCCACCAAGAAGCCAGGACTGGTGGTACGTACCTGTAACCCTAGCACTGTGAAAGTGGAGGTAGGAGGATCAGGAATTCAAAGTCAACTCAGTTATGTGAGGCTGGCGTAGGCTACGTTAGACCTCTGCTCCATAAAAAGAATAAGGAGCTGACTCAGTCAGTGAAGTACTCGCCCCACAAGCACCTGAATTCCATTCCCAGCTGGGGGTGGCTTGTGTCCATAATCCCAGTGCTGGGGAGGCAGAGAGAGGCAGAGGGATTCCTGGGGATGATTACTGGCTTGTCAATTAGTTTAGCCTGCCTGGTGAGCCTACTCAGGTTGGCCTTTGGCCTCCACATGTACACACTATATACAGACAAACACATACAAGAGAGAGAAACACACATACACATACTATATACACACAAACACACACAACAGAGAGAAACACACTTGCCCAAGCTGAAGAGAAGGAGAGAGGGAAGGAGGAAAGGAGGGTGTGTGGAGGGAGGGAGAAAGAGAAGGAGGGAGAAAGGGAGGGGATGAGTTATCAGCGATTCTATAGATGCTGGGAGAGGTGGGCCACCCTCCCCAGGAGCCTTCAGAGGAAACGGTCCCTACAACACCCTCATGTGCTTTGTCTTTTCGGGGTTCAGAGACAGGTGAACCAGCAAGCAGGTGGGTAATGGGGGATGGCCAGACCTCAGGCTCCTTCCTCTCTCCTCCCTGGGGCTTGTGCAATTCTTTTTTTGTTTGTTTGTTTGTTTGTTTTTAAGGAGACTCTTTTTTAATTATCATTTATTACAATTTATTCAATTTGTATCTTGGCTGTGGCCTCCTCCCTCATCTCCTCCCAATCCCACCCTCCCTCATCTTCTCCCCCTATGTCCCTCCCCCAGTCCACTGATAGGCGAGGTCCTCCTCCCCTTCCATCTGACCCTAGCCTATCAGGTCTTATCAGGACTGGCTGCATTATCTTCTTCTGTGGCCTCGGAAGGCTGTACCCCTCCTCCCCCCAAGGGGAGGTGATCAGAGAGCCTGTCGCTGAGTTGTTGCCAGAGAAAGCCCCTGCTCCCCTTACTAGGACCCCACTTGGATACTAAGTATATGGGTTACATCTCAGCTGGGGTTTTAGATCCTCTCCATGCATTGTCCTTGGATTGGGTGTCAGTCTCTACAGGATCCCCAGCGCTCAGGGTTTTTTTGTTTTTGTTTTTGTTTTTTGGCTCTGTTGGTCTCCTTTTGGAGCTCCTGTCCCCTCCAGGTTTTTCTATCTCCCTCTTCTTTCATAGGATTCCCTGCACTCTGCCCAAAGTTTGGCTCTGAGTCTCAGCCTCTGCTTCAAGACCTCAATCAGTAGAGTCTGTCAGAGGCCATCTGTGGTAGGCTCCTGTCCTGTTCCCTATCTTCTCCTGCTTCCACTGTCTATCACGTTCGTCCTTCTGAATGAGGACTGAGCATCTTCCCTAGGGTCTTCCTTGTTGTTTAGCTTCTTTCGGACTATAGATTTTAGTATGTTTATAGCCACAGAAGGTGGGATCATGAGGTTGGGAAGCCTCATGGTGTGGTGATGGCCACTTCGCCGAGGCTCAAAAAACCCCACAGTTTCCCACTGTTGGCTAGGGCTGGCAGGCAGGGGCTGATGAGGTGTGTGAAACCAAACTGGCCCAAGCACAAAGGTGAGCCCTGGACACAGTGATTGTCAGAGTTTTGAGCAAAACTTTCTATAGAGTCACTAAAGTCTTTGTCCTAGAGAGCTATAATTCCACTAAAAACACTTGGTCTGCATGTTCTACACTGACCCTCCTCTAACCCTACGGAGGCTGCAGAGAGGATGCTGTGCAAGAAGCAAAGAATCCTCCACAAACGACTACATCTGTAGAGGAGGCCCTGGGGTGCCTGCGTCTGTGGTCAGATAACTGAACTAGGCTGCCCTCAACTATCTGATCATCTCTTTGTACCTCATTCCACTGTTTCCTTATCAGGAAGGCCCACTCCTGTCTCTACTGGTCTGTGTGTGTGTGTGTGTGTGTGTGTGTGTGTGTGTGCACACGTGTGTTTGACATGTACTTGTGCTTGCATGCACGTGGAGGGCAGAAGTCAGTCATTTCTCAGGAGCCATCCAGCTTGGTTTTTTAAAGACTTTTTTTTTTTTTTCTTCCCAAGACAGGGTTTCTCTGTGTAGCTCTGGCTGCCCTGGAACTTTCTCTGTAGACCAGGCTGGCCTGAACTCACAGAGATCTGCCTGCCTCTGCCTCACAAATGCTGGGATTAAAGGCATGCACCACCACTGCCCAGCTTAAACAATTTTTTTTTTTTTATTTTAAGTATATGAGTGTTTTGCCTGCGTGTATGTCTGTGTACCACACATGTGCCTGGTGCCATAAAAGCCAGAAGAGGGTATTAGATATTAGATGTCCCAGGTTTGGAGTTACACATGGTTCTGAGCCACAGTGCTGAGAATCAAACCTGGGTCTGCTTTAAGAGCAGCAAGTGCCCTTAACCATTGAGCTATCTCTCCAGCCCTCAGGCCTGGCCTTTTGTATGAATGCTAGGGACCAGACGTAGGCCCTCAGGCCTGTACAAGCAAACACTGAGCCATCTCTCGAGCCTCACTCCCTTGTTTTCTGATAAGCTGAGCTTTCTTGTGGCTGGAAATGCCAGCTGGCCACCTGGAGACCTGAACCTCTGGCAACCCCAGATACAATGGAGCAAGCCTACAGGTCAGGGCTGTGTCAGAAGGTGACCCTCCAGGGCCAGAAGCCAAATGTTTCCACACTGGCTCTAAGGACAGAGGTGGGTGCTGCCATGCTGGAGTTTAAGAGGATGCAGCCAAGGTCTATTTTTCCTTCTTAATTCACTTTAACCAGAGAGGGAAATAGTCAAAGGATATTGAAAGTAGCCCCAAGGAAGCTAATGGAGTAGAGAGGGGGGGGAGGGTGGGAAATGGAAGGGGGAAGAGGCAGGGATTGAGTGAGGAGCAGAATAGGGAACATGGAGGTGAATATGATGAAAATATGTTACATATGTGCATGAACATGTAAGGAGACCTATTATGTGTAATTAGTATGTACTGATAAAAACAGGGCAGATGTGCTGGCTCCACGGGTAAAGGAGCTTGTCACTGAGCCTGGAGACCTGAGTTCAATCCCAGAGAACCGTGAGGTAGGCAGAGAGAACCAACTCCTAAAACTTTATACTTCGGCCTCTACACGTGTGTCACAGCTTGCACATGTGCACACACACAACAAATAAGTAAATGTGGTAAAAAAAAAAAAAAGATTTAAAAAGGAGGTTGGAGAGAGATGAGCGAGCTTTTCAGAGCCCTTAACTGCTCTTCTGGAGCCAACCTGTGCTGGTTGGCTCACAACCAGCTGCAACTCCTGTCCCAGGAGATATGACGCCTTCTGCCCTCCTCAGGCACCCACTCATATGTGATGTACACAGACTCAGGAAGGCACATATATGGGGCTGGAGAGGGGGTTCAGTGGTTAAGAGCAGTGGTTGCTCTTCCAGAGTAACTGGGTTCAATTCCCAGCACCCACATGTCTGTAGGTCCAGATGCAGAGGGTCCAGCAACCGTACACAGACATACGAGCAGACAAAACACCAGTGCACAGAAAATAAATACATAATTTCAAGAAGAAGGTACACATACATACACACAAATAATTAATAAATCAAGGACTCTTTATAAAATTAAAAAAAGCAAAAATTTGAACCAAAAGGGTAGCAACAAAAGCTAGGCATGATCCCCTCTCCATCTCTCCCCCTTCTTCTCTTCCTCGAGGTAGAATCTCGCTGTGTGGCTCAGGCTGCTCTCAGCTGGGATGGTAGGTGTGGACTGTCATGCTCAGCTAACTGTTTCCCCCTGGGATCCTGGACTGTATAAATGAAGAGCACGAACAGAGCTCGAGCATCCTTGGTTCTCTGCTTCCTGACTGTGTTTGAGATGTGACCAGCTGCCTTGGGCCCCTGCTGCCTTGACTTTCAGCCCTGCTGAGCCGCAGCCTCGCACTGTGAGCTGGAGCAAACCTTTTCTCCCTTAAGTTGCCTTTGTCAGAGTGTTTTAATCTCAGTGACGGGGAAAGAAACTAAGACATTATGCACCCACATGGGCATGTGAAGAGGCAAGAAAGTGTCCTGCCCGCAGTGCAGAAGGCTAGAGGACAGGAAGCTAAGCAGAGGGCTGCTGGGAAGGGGGGGTGGGGTGGCATGTTACCTCCTCCATCCGGAAAGAGCGGAAGATGTACACATAGTCACCGGGCCGTCCAACAAACCTGGGACAGTTGGGGTAGTGGTTAGGGAAGAGCTGGACTCAGCCCCCAGGGGAAACCACCCAAAGGCCTGTGCTTTTGCAGATCCCCAGTCAGAGCCAGCAAGGGTTTTGCACAGACTGCCTCCTTTCCTGGCTGGCCCTCAGCATGCATATTTATATAACCAGTCACTTGGTGCCACCTGGCCCGCTCAGGGCACTATCAGAGGTTGCTGTCTTGGCTGTTGTCTGGGATCTACGGGCAGAGTTGCCCATTGCCTGGGGTCTATATTGCTAGGGGCTCTCTCTGCTCTGTCGCCCCAGCTGAAGCCAGTCCTCCCCAGAACATCATGGCTATGGGAGCTGCACTTCTTGTCTTCCCTGGGCTGTGGGGGGCTCCCACCATCAGGAGGGACAAGGTAGGACAGGGCCTTCTACCAGAGTGGAGGAGGCGGAAGAACTTAGGGCCAAGGAGTTCCTACCGGCCTTTGAAGAAGGCGACGTAAAAGATGGGGGTGTAGGAGTTCACGAACTTGAGCAGGAAGGCCTTGAAGGTTAGCCTGTCCTCGAAGCTCTTCTCTGTCTTCGGGACCTCTGAGGAGAGACACATGGTGTTGAATGTGCTTAGCAACCCACAGACAGGCCAGGCCAGGGGCAGGCGGGACTGGCCAGAGCCCAGTCAGTGGCCAGGCTGCCTTCCTCAAGGCTGGCCGGCACCAGGGCTCATGCCATCCTGCACACGGTACTCACCAATCTTGGTGAGCCACCTGGCAATGCAGCCGTAAACTTCATCCAGCAGGATGATGACCACAAGGTTGATGATGACAGCGGTGGCCGTGACTGTGACCCTGATGTTGGACCGCACAGAGGGGGAGGAGTTCATGGCCAAGGCTGCGGCTGTGGAGATTCTATAGATGATAACTCCCAGCACGATGGCAAATGTCACTGCGATCTGAAGGGCAGGCGTGGACATGCTGAGTGGTAATGGTAGGGGTGGTTTGGGGGCAGGTGAAGAGTTCCCTTCAGCCTGCCCATCTGTTCCTAACCCTCAATTTTTCTGCGTCAGAACTAAAGCTGAAATTACTGGAGATGCCAAGTGCTCTGCAGGTGTCAACCCCACAGAACAAGGAAAAAAAAAAGCAAAAGGACTCCAAGGACCAGGAAGGTTGTGCGGCTGGGTCAGGGCACCCAGCTCTGGGACTGGGCTTCAGTGCTTAGTTCTTCCAAGCCTAAAGTTTACCAGATCTACATACTATCCTCCCTTATCGTCCCCCGTGCAGATCCCAGGACACTGATGCCACACCCCAGTGGCTGTTCTGGTAGATGTTAGAGCAGAATGGCTACAGGGAAAGCTCCTTGCCAACCTGGGGCAACGGGGATCTGACTTTCTGGATTGTGTCCAGGGCTGAGCCAGGCACCCTTAGCCACTGTGATTAGGCAGAAGGTGGCATTCTGCAGGTTGGCTGGGACATGGCCAGGGTCCTCTCCCCATAGCTTTCTTGGAACCACCTTCTAAGCCCTTCCATGACAGCAGGCCGCTAGGCTGGCCAAACCCATCTCAGGCTACAACATTCCATGGAACCCAGACTGGTGGTGCCTGAGAGATGGGTGGGAAGCTGGTGACAGGTTTGTTCCGCCTGCTACAATCGTCTGTCTGGGTTCCTTTTCCTTTTGGCATGGGTCCATGGGTAAGACCCAGTCTCTGCCCAGCCCAAGGGTGTGCACACCCCACCCTAGAGCTTGCTGGGCGAGGGTGGGCATGTCTGAGGCTTGAAGAGCAGAGCCTAGCTGGGCTCCAGCCACTTATGTGTGGTTTTTGGCTGCTCTAGGCAGGCCTCTGGCCCTTATGTCTCCGTGTCCTGGATATAGGGCAGGTCTTGTCCTTGCTGGCATGGTCCCTCATGGTGCCTGGCACAGCCCCTGCTGACCTATGTTGCCCACTCAGGGGACATGGCCTTTGGAAATCTCCTCAGAAGACTTGCCCTGCACACTGTGGGCCACAAGTCCTTTTTAGACATCTGTTAGTGACTAAACAGAGAAACACCCTCCCCAGGAAACCATCTGCAGCCCCCACTATGCCCTGCAAGCACAAGGCACGGGTACCACGCCCTGAGCTATGCCAAGGAGTGAGGGCTTTCCTCGGAACACCCCTTGGGCCTGCCAAGAGGCTGCTCCCGGCCGTAAGGCCATGTCTGGTGCCAGTATGCAGAGGTGGGGACGGCTCTGGGCCTGTGGTGACTCAGCAGAGGCAGTCCTCCACCCACCTCCTCCCAGGGAGCCACAAGCCATGTGCTCTGCACCTCCGGCTGGCCACGCTCGTTAATGTCTTCAGGACCCGCACCTGTGGGGCATCAACATCTGTGCCTGAGTGGAACTCTGGGGTCAGGGATGAAACTGAATCTCCGTTGGCCCACGAGCCCAACTCACTTGTGACAGGATTCTCTTCTGGGAAAAGACAGCCAGCTGGTTTCTTATCCAAGCCCGTCTACCCTGGCTCCACTTGCCTACCTCTGCTAGATCACCATGTGTTCCTTGTTAAGCCTCTCTGCAGGGCAGGTGGGCAGGAGAAAGGGCTCGACCAACGAGACAGGCTGTGGGAAGGTCTTCTGAGGAAGCCCCCTTCACAGAGAGGCAGCCTGAGCCGCTCATCTTTCTGCCCTACTCTCAGCCTTCCTTTTCTCTTACCTGGAGTGTAGAAGTGATGTTGTGGATGGAGTATCTATATTGCAGACAGGGCGAGTGAGTACAAGTCCGGGGAAGTTGGTACCTCTGGTCACACTAGGCCCTAGGCTACCCATCCTCTTCCTAACATTCACCAGTCCCTTTGCTAGGAGCAGCTGGACTATGGTGCTGCTTGAGGCTCTTGGTTCCCGAGATTTGCCCTTCACTGACTGAGGGCTGGGGGTAACATTCTCCAGTTGTGCCTCAAAATGAGGCTGACAGTGTGTCTGTGGTCAAGGTTTAGAAGCTCAGGAACAGCCTGAGAGACACAGACCTCATCACGTGGAACCAAAGCAAATGAGGCCGAGCTTCTCTTCCAGGGAGTCCCTGGCTTCTCCAGGGAAAGAAAAATGAACGGAGGATCCCCCCTGTGGAGGCTGCCCCTTTCAGGATCCTCTAGGTAGACAGAAGGTGACCACAAGTCACCCTGTCACATGAAGGTTGACAAGGATACAGGAGGTCTGAGGCAGAAGCCTGGGAGTCTCCTGAGAGCTGTGGGGCATTTGCTGGAACATTTGAATCGGCTCAGAACCACTTGCACTGTTCCTCCTCTTTAAATGTTTTTTTCTTAGATTTTGTTTTGAGATACTCACTATGTATCCCAGCCTGGCCTTGAACTTGTAGCAATCCTCCTGTTTCAGCCTCTTGAGTGCACTGTCATGCCTGACCATCATGTGAAATCCCATTACTGGTTTCTCTAAGATTTGTCAGCTTGGTTTTAAGGGGTTAGAGAAGATCCCAGCATGAGCCACTCCCCATTTAGGGCAAACTGTGTGTCACTGCAGTCAGATCACACACTGCAGGACCATCACAAACCCCAGCCTGTCCCATCTTAGGGACAGAAGAGTGGGGTCCCTCACTCCCTCTCTATCCCAGGAGTCAAGGCCACAGTGTCCCAAGATGAGTGCAGGGCACCTCTGACTCCCAGCCCCTCCAACCTTCTAGAACTTACCATGAAGATGATGGAGACAAGGTTGGTAAAATAGGCTGGGAATCTGTCCCTCCAGGTCAGCTTCACCTTGTCCGTCTGCAACATGAAACCATCTGGTCACTCACTGGGAACCAGCCCAGCGGGTGGAAGGGAGTCTGCACAAAAACTCAGAGAAACCTCCAGAAGGTGCTGAGCAAACATGACAGCACAGTGAGAGTGGAAAGCACCCCTGTGAACAGGGTCACAGTGTGACAGAGAAGGGGATGGCCTCAGAGGCTAGGCTTCCTCTATGCATTGGGCATGGCATTGCCCACTGCTCCCTAAGAACTTCGTGACCTGAGAGGGAGCAGCCCACATCTGAGATGCTCTTCTTTCTCTGTAATCTCTTGTCCAGGGCTACAGGTCCTGAGCTGTTGGGCCATTTGCCACCCAGACCATAATAGCTATTTCTCTCTTTGCTGAGCATGTCGGAACATGTGGCTAGCACTGCATGTTAGGACTCAGAGCACTGTAAGGCCATACTGACCTGGGGCCACATAGCTCACAGAGGCTCTCTTGGGACCTGAGCTGGCTGGCCTGGAGGGACCTTAGGGAGCAGTTAGTTGGTCACTAGCTTTTTGGGCCCTGAGCTGGCTGGCCTGGAGGGACCTTGGGGACCAGGTCACTAAAACCCGGGCAGTTTCAAGCATGTGGGGGAGGAGGGGCTTTCAAAGACAAAAACACATACTGGATCACAGCATGCTGGCCTGGTTGGTTGTCACATGGGAGGCGACTCATTCCAGCAGGGTCTGCATGCATGCTCACAAGAAAGCAAGAAGCAATCGTGGACATTTGTGACAAGCATGTCTCCAGAACCCCCCCCGACCCCCATGAAGCTGCATCTGCTCCCCGTGGATCCTTGACAGCCATGCAGTGACATTGCAACACACGGCAGGCTGCAGGTGGTTGGTGAGGAAAGGGGCACGGATGGGAATGTTCCAAGAACACACCGCAGAGGTGGCCAGGGACAGACACAGTGGCCAAGGAGGCCTGCCAATGGTGTCAAGGCTCAAGTTGCCCCAAAACAGACAAGTACCAATTTCACCCCTGCCATGGCTGTCCTAACCCTCTGCTTCCATTTGTTGGTCGGTTCTTCTGGAACATTCCGGCGCTTCTGAGGGTGGGTAGGGAGAGAGAGCACTGGGTGGTGGGATGGGGCCGGGGCACTGCTGATGTTGGATAGGGATGTGGGTCTAGGCAATGGTTCACTCTCTCGAGCACCATGTGCCAAGGCCAAACCAGGCCCTGGGCATTTTAAATAAGTTAACACACAACAGAGACTCAATTCAAGGTCAGCGCAAGGGGAACTACAAGTTTTCAGAATAAAGAATCCAGTATACAGCCCCCATATGCTCCTTCAGAAACACATCAGGCTGCGATTTCAGTGTTTTAGAGCATGGGAAATACAGGTCTGTCGCCACCGCCGTCCTGAGACAACAGAAAGGAGGCCAGGAAGCACTCGAGATGCACAGGTTGACAAGCCAATCAGGGGCTGATCTGGTTTAATAAACTAATTGCACGGGGTTGGGACCGAAGCTCAGTTGGTAGAATGGACCACCAGCCCCACAAACACACTGTGATGTCACATGCCTCTAATTTCAGCACTCTGGAAGATGGAGGCAGGAGGATTAGAGATTCAAGGTTATCCTCAGTTATACAGCTAGTTGGGAGGCCAACATGGGCTTTATAACCATGGGCCGGCAAGGAGGCTCAGCCGGAAAAATTGCTTATGGCCTAGCTGAATGCTTCAGTACCTTAGGAACCACACCGTGGAAGGAGAAAACAGACTTCCTAAGGTTGTCTTCTGATCTCCACATGTTGTGTCATGCACAAATAATGTAGCAGAAAAGAAAAAGAGAACAAAACCGCACGAAGTGATTTTGTTCCATGACTGGGGAAAATTCAAGGCAAAGCAGTCACTAGGAGCCACACGAGATTGGAGAGAGAATGTGGCCATATGAAGACCATGGGCTCAGGGCTGCCATCCTCCCAGAGGCTTGGAAAAACCCTCCTCCCAACAACTGTGTGGCTCTCTCATGATCCAAGAGCTGGGGCTGAAACTGAGCTGGGGTCAGGCAGCTCCCGTTCTCTGAAGTTGCCTGCTGTGGTGCCGTGTGGCGAGTCGGGATCTCCAAGCCTCTGCTGCTTTAGGAATGAGAGAGACGCTTTTCTGTATTCATTCCAATCTTCGATATGTGACTAGAAAGCCAGTAGGCCCACAGTGCTGGGGGTGGGGGTGGGGCTGGGGCTCAGGCTGACTCCTGAGATGTCTCCACCCAGGCTTAGAGCTAGGAAGGTGCCCTAAAGACATGATGGAGGCCTGTAGGGTCTTCTTGGCGGGCAGGGGGCAGGGATGGGACCCCAGACTGTGTATAGATGGGACTGCCCGGCTGATCTGTTAAGTCAGACAGCTTCTGGCTGATGTGTCCAACCAATGGGCCGCATGTGGCCTACCACAGCCCAACATAAAATTGTAAACTTCAAACATTATGATTTTTTCTTTTCTTTCTTTCTTTCTTTCTTTCTTTCTTTCTTTCTTTCTTTCTTTCTTATTTTTTTTTTTTTTTTGCCATTTTATTGGTAACTTGATTGTAAGGTTGTCTCAGCCCTATAGATGACAATGCTGTGCCTCAGTGTCAGAACACCGATTGCTTATATAATTTCTTTCTTTTTGAGACATGGTCTCAGTATGTAGCCCTGGTTGTTCTGGAACTCACTGCGAAGACCAGGCTGGCAGAGTTCTGCCTGCCTCTGCCTCCTGAGTGCTGGATCAAAGGCGTGCACATGACCACATCTGGCTGTGATTACCTTTTGCATCCTTAATTCCTGTTCAGTCTCTTTGGGGTGTTCTGGGAGATGCACCCCCTTCCTTGGTACAAGAATGGGGCCTTGTGCTTGGCCTGCTTGAAGCCTCTACTATAGTCACCTCCATGTATTTGTCAACTATATACAGAGGCTGCTTGGTACCATGAGCTCTGTGCATGGGACACATGACAAGGTAAGAGCCCAGGATTTGTCCTGGTTACTCCAGACGTGGAGGGTGCAACACATCAGCAAAACCACAAGCCTGGAAGAGACTCTTCTGATACCACCCAGTACCAACATGAGCCAGCAGCCTGAAGTTACTGTCTTATCCCACCTTGTTTGAAAACCATGAATAACAAACAGGCCAGTGCCTTCAGAGGTGTGCAAGAATGCACGCTGCACGTAACAGACACTGTTACACGGGTGGCTGGCAGGTGAGACCCTGCCAATCAGAACAAGAGGCTTTGGGGACAGCTTATAATAAAAAGACAGTGGTCTGAAGCACATAATGATGCCCACATCTTCTCTCTATCCCTATGTCCTAGACTCCAGGACCTAGAGACATGAGAAGGTCAGGACTGTGCCTCTACAAATGTTCCCAATTCATTGTTTAACACAGAACACAGGCTGCACCGGGTGGGGCAGGGCCTTCCCAGAAACTAGATCCTAGTGTGACATGTTTGCTGAAGTTGAGGTCATTCTCAGGATACATCAGGGAACAGTCTAAAGAGAGCTCGGCTAATTCTGGCCCTTTGGTTCGATCTGGCCCCTGGTCTGTTTTTGTAAATAAAGTTTTATGGGAACACAGTTGTGTGTATTTGTTTGCCTTTTGTCAACAGCCCTGTTCATGCTACAGTGGCAGAGCTGAGTAGCTGTGGTACAGGCTAACACAGCTTAAATATTTACTCTTTGAGCTGAGCCCTGGTCTTGAGAGAGCACAGAGTATTTGTTAATACCTGTCTCTATCTGGGAACGCACAGTTTTTGCTGACTGCTGGTCATACCTGATAAATGGATAACATTTACTGATTCCTGGTCATACCTTATAAACAAGTGTTTGCTGACCCCTGATCACACTTCAGACACACAGCATGTCATTACAGGAAACAAGCGGTAGGGCCTGTACCTCTTTATTTCTGGATTCTTTTCTCAGTGACTTCTCTAAGACTCTGGCTTCATACTCTGCTCTGGGATGGTCCTGAGAAAGACAGCAAGTCAAGAAAGGATGTGTTAGTGCTGAGTCCATATCCCTCCACATGAGTCCATGTATTTGCCTCAGGAACCCTGGGGACCAGTTCACAGCTGGCTGTCACATCTCCATTGTCAAACTCCCTGTACTTGGCCTGAATCTTGGCCCTGGACTCTCCCTCTCATTAGGAACCCCAAATCAATGGAATGACCAGAGGGTCTGGCCTCTGCTCCTGCAGGGGTCCTGGCTGTGCCAGGCTTCGGTGAACACCCAGTTGTGAACTGACCCTCTGGAACATTCTGTGGAGTAGCCACAGGGGTCAAAAGAGACATAGCAAGAGGCAGCAAGCGCAGGCAGACTGGAGGTGCCAGGCCTCAGGGAGCCCAGAGCAAATCAGCGGAAAGTGCTGGAAGGAAAGACCAGGTTAGGTGAGACTGGGAGAAAGCAGAGCCCAGGTGAGAGCCACCAGGAGACGTCTGGTGGAAAGACAGGAGCATGTGTGTGAAGGTCCCTCTCCCAAGAGATAGGCTAGAGGAAGGTAGAGTGACCAAAAAATATTCCAAACCTTGACAGCTTCCTGCGGGGAACCGGGAATAAAGACAAAAACAGAAAGAACCATTACTGATGTTGTTCATCCGTAGAGCCAGGATGATGATAATGTCCAGCAGAACAGGGATCTGGATGTTTGCCGCTCCCAGATCCCAGTTTTGTAAGCTCGCTGCAATTCTCAGAATCAATGGAGAAGCACAGAGAACAGTGACCTAGCTTCCCCTTGTTCCATCCAGCCTGGGTTCGGACCACGGCATGGGGATAGGAGGATGGAAGCAGCCCCTTCACCTGAGGCCAGCCACTCCCCCAGGACCATGGCCAACCACAGGGCATGAATGGCTCGATTTGGGGACTCACTCAGGCCCACTGGGGTTGTGTGGCCTCAAGGATACATCTCAGAAATAAAGCCCTAGATCTTGCCATGATGAGGTCAAGATGGGGAGTGGTGAGGTGTTCCCCTCAGCTTTCAGGACACCACGGAAGTGTGTCCACCTGGACAGGAAGACCCAGCAGCTTCTTCTATTGAAATTATCAACATGGAAATAGCACCAATGAAAGAGGCCACCTGAGGGGTCAATGGGCCCACCCAGGCCAGAGCACCAGTAATTTGTGAAATGGACTCACTACAGAAGAGGACAGACACTGTTACATGGGTGGCTGGCAGGTGAGGCCCTGCTACGGTTAGCCAAGTAACTCTCTGGGAAGCTTTCTGTGCCCTGGGCACAGCTATGACCTAGCAGAAACCTTTTCAGTCTGGTCAACTGAGGCTTGCTCCTCAGTGCCTATGGGGCAATAAAGGGCACTGGACACAGGCATGTTAGCCAATATACCCCACGACACATAGCAATGATAGTGTCAGATCAGATGAAGTCGGGTACTGTGGTCCCAGAGGCTGGGGCCACAACCTTATAACCACAGCCTGGCTGCCAAGCTGCTGTCAGCATGGATCAGAAGCCACCACAGGTACTCTGAAAGGTGCATGTGGCCAAGAGAGACCAGCAGACTAGAGCTCAGGAGGGTGTGAGCTGTGTGAGTTTTATAAGGACACAGAGCTGGGGCTCAGTTGCACCATTTGTCTAGTATGGTGAAGCCCTGGGTTTAAGCTCCAGCAAGGGAGAGAGAGAGGGAGAGAGAGAGAGAGAGAGAGAGAGAGAGAGAGAGAGAGAGAGAGAAAGAGAAAGAGAGAGAGAGAGAGAAAGAGAGAGAGAGAGATTTGTAACACATCAAAAACATCTAAGGGCCTCACTTATATAAAGCAAGCCGAGCCCTGGCAATGCAGCTGAGGTGGGAAAATGTTTGCATGCATAAGGCTACAAGTTAGATCCCCAGCATTGACTAAACCAGATGTGGCAGAGCACACCTGCCTGCAATCCCAACACTCCAGAGGTAGAGCCTGGAGGGTCGGGAGTTCAAAGTTATCCTTGACTATTCAGCAAGTTAGGGGCAGCCTGAGCTACATGAGACCATCTCAAAAGGGCGGAGGTGGAGAGAAAAGAAAAGAACAGGAAAGAGAAAGATAAAGAAAAGGAAAGAGAAAGAAAACAAAGGAAGCATTCCACAAGGTGTGCCTCCACCCCATAACCCCAGCTCTTGAGAGGCTGGGTCCTGAATTCTGTACTGTAGGAAGTGCAAGGCCAGCCTGGACTACAGAAAGAGATAGCATGCTGCACCAGGCAATGGTCATGCCTCAGCACATGCAGGGAACAGCCTGCTCTTCATCGAGGCTCTTCTTTGGGGTGTGGAGGGACGGTACTCCCTAATGACCCTAACTGGGAATTTCTTCCTGCTGGAGATAGCAGTCAGGGGACTCGGGGGGAGGACCTCAAGCTCCCTGACTCCATGGCCATCTACCACCAAGCATCTTTTAGGAACCCAGCCCTGCTTGCATTTAGTTAATAAAGGGTTTCTCAACCTACCTTGCCTGCAGGCTGAGGGATGGTTTGGATGGAGCACAGAGAGGAAGGCGGCCTGTGGACAGCAGTGACTCCCTGCCCACACCCCACAACACCAGATGTGATGAGGTCAGTGTGGAGAGCCCTGGCCAGCACCTGAGCCCACACTCGTGGGTGTTATGTCTTTGGGAGCATGGAGACGGAAAACACTGGCAGATGGAAAACAGTTGCCCTGGCAACTGAGGAATACCAGGGCAATGAATGGAGGAGCCACAGGAGTCAAGCCTGGGATAGGGGGCTAGTCAGGACTTGGGGTGTTCATGTGAGCTGGAGGAGGTGGCAGAGGGGGCCCTGGAGAGGGAGGACACAGCCACTCACCTCCTCCTCCTCAAAGCCTGTGAGGTCCCAGCGGTAGTTGAGTCTCATCTGCTTCCGTTTCCAGTGCTCCATGAAGGTGGCGGCTGCAGGATGAGGGGAAGCAATCAGGGTCACTGGATAACTCAGAGCCTGTTTCTTCCATGCCACTGGCTGAGTGAAAGCCAAGGCCACACAGCTTCAGCCCTCTCACTGACCCTGCCTGGCCATTGCTTTCCCACTTTGCTGATGAAGAAACTGAGGCAGGTGCAAACTCTGGCCAAGGTAATGCAGCTAGGAAAAGAGGGGTAGGCTGGCTAGCCTCTGACCCTGAATCTTTGGTCATCTTGCTTATTGTTCTCAGGGCCCCTGGGGCACAAGCCCTGGGAGATCTTGAGATCAGAAAAGAGAAGGATTCGCCATCCTTAGAGGCAGGGTGTCCTGTACCTGAGGCTGACGCTGAACGTGCTGTGTGACAGTTTGTTTTACTTGTCAACTTGCTGTAATCTAGAATCGCTTAGGAAAGGAGACTCAGTGGAGCAACTGTGTAGATCAGACAGACTGGCCTGCGGATATGTCTGCAAGGGGTTGTCTTGATTGTCAAAGACCCATCCTGAATGTAAGTAGCACCATTTCATGGGCCTTATAATGTATGAATGAAGGGAGCTAGCTGAGGGCAAGCCTCGGGAAAGCAGCCACTCTCCTTGCCTCTGACTGTGGGAGTCCTGTGACTGCTGTCTCCAGCTCCTTCCTCTGTGGTTTCCCTCGGTGTAACCTAGAATTTCAACACAAATAAATCCTTTCCTCCCTTAAGTTGCTTATGTCAGGGTATTTTTATCACAGCAGCAGTAGAAAACTAGAGCATTATGCAAGGTCGGCCCTGAACCCCTGATTTTCCTGCCTCCACTGCCAGAGTGCATAGGTATGAACCATCACATCTAGATCTGTCTAATATCCCTGACAGACCAACCAAAGTTTCAGACGCGACCTTCTCTAGGAGATGCTGATGACTAACCCCAGCCCCCACCTCCCACCTCCTGCTGAACACACCCAGCGTCAGAACACACCAGTCAAGGGCTGGAGAGGTGGTTTAGTGATTAAGGGCACACTGACTGATCTTGTAGAGGATCCAAATCAGTTCCCAGCATCCATTTGGTGCTCACAACCACCAGTAACTCCAGTTCCAGGGGATACGTTTCCTTCTTCTGGCCTTTGAAAGTACTATACTCAAGTGGGACATGCGCATTCCAGCATACACACATGCATATACGATACATACATCTTAAAGGAAAACACATCAGCCGACCCCTCACAGGATGCGATGCTACAGACATGGCTGGAGCATCTCCCAAGACTCAATTTTGAAATTTTATCACCACCATGAACTATGAAGACAATGGAAGCTAATCTCACTGTGCTATTCAGGGGTGGGGCCTTCAGGCGGCAATTAGTTCTGATAGGTCCCCAGGGTGGAGCCTGGTGGATGAGCCCCTGCAGCTTTGTGAAAGAGGAACAGACATTGCCAAGTGAGGCCCTGCACTGCCCTGTGATGTTGCCAGCAATGAGGACATCCCCAGAGGTGGGCTCTTGACCTTGAACCTTCAGTGTCACCAAAATGAACCTCTTTGCTCTATAAAGTTACCAGATCTCAGAGATTTCATTTTTGTATGAAAACGAACTGACACAAGACCAACCCCAGACTGTATCAGTGATGTTTCTGCCACCTTCTAGGATGATCCCTGTCCATCTTGTGTGGCCTTTCTAGGTATCTAGGGTAGGAATAGGGCCTAGCTCCTCTGTCCATAGTATTCGGCTGGTACCTGGCCCAGACAGGCTCTCCACAGTGACCACTGATGGACGGGTGATTTTATGAACACACATTTTGCAAAGGTGGAAACAACAGCTGAATGTCTGCTGGGAACACTGCTCTCAGAAAGCCAGCAGAGGCAGGGGGATGGACAGCAGTCACAAGGTCACTGGAGCTTGAGATTCTCAGGCTGCCACATGCAAAATGCTGTACCAAGAACTGTCATGCAGAGAAGGTGCGTCCGTGAAACCCTGTGGTTAGTTATTGGCCAGAGCTGACTTCCACTGTTTTATTGAGGAAACTGAGCCTCAATCAGGCCACAAACTGCTCATCTAGCAAGTGGGGACATCAAGATGGAAATAAGATGTCCCAGATGGGAATCCTGGTGGGGTCTTCCTGGAGGAAGTCAGAACCATGAGGATACAGCCATAGTCACTGCTGTACCAGGACAAAGGGAGAAACAGCCGAATGTTCTTTCTTACTACTTTCAAAGCCACACTGGAGAGACGACTCAGGGGGTAAGGGCACTGATTGCTCTTGCAGAGGACCAAGGTTAGATTCCCAGCATCCACAAGTCAACTCACAACATCTTTAACTCCAGTTCCAGGGGACCTGATGCCCTCTTCTGGCCTCTGTGGGCACCAGGCACATGTGATGCACAGAGCTATGTGCAGACAAAACATTCATTCACACAAAATAAAAGTAAACTGAATCCCAGTTTTAGAGAAGACTTAAAGCTGAGTCTTCTAGGAAGTGGGAAATCAAGGGAGCCTGGGAAATGTAGTACTTAAGGAGCAGAAAGGCAGGGTGGGATAGTATTCAAAGACCAGCCTGGACATTCCACTAGGTATGGACTTCTAGGAACTAGAGGGAAAGACTTTAAAGGTCAATGCAAGAAAAAAACCAAACCAAACCAACAACAAAACCAAAAACAGACCGGAGCGGGGTGGCACATCAAATCAAAGAATTTCCGCAAAGTTGAAGAAACCACTGAGTGAAGGGATGGCTGACAGAGTGTCAGTCTGTACAGGCTGCAGGCTGATCATCTGCAGTGACTTTAGATGCTGGCTCAACCTGGTTGAAAATAGGCAAATTGTGGGCTGGGGATGGAGCCCAGCTGGTAGAGAGCTTGCTTAGTGTTCAGCAAGCCAGATTCAGTCCCCAGCACTGCACAAACTGGGTACAGCGCGGCATGCCTGTGATCTCAGTACTCCGAGGGGGAGGAAGGAGAATCAGGTCATCCTTGTCTATACAGTGGGTTTGAGGCCAGCCTGGGCTAGTGAGCCTGAAGCGGGTAGACAGGCATGATGACTCTTGCCTGTCATTCCAGTACTTGCAAGGTTGAGGCAGGTGGTTCACCATGAATTTTAGGACAACTCGTGCTTCAGTGTGAGTTCTTGTCTCAAAAAAAGAAAACAACAATAACAATACACACACATACACAAAAGTAAAACAAACAAAACCTGGGAGCCAGAGATTGAGAGCTCTTTCTGCTCTCACAGAGGACCTGGGTTTGGTTCCCAGTGCCCATATGATGCCTCACTGCCATCTGTAATTCCGCTTCTGCTCCAAAGGCTCACACATGTACACAGCACACATAAACTCACACAAGCGCACAGTACACACATGCACGAAAATGAATGAATGAATTAACCGAAAAACCCAAACCAACCCAAACGGGCAAAGGATGTGAAGAGAATTCTCAAAAGGAGACATGCAAATGAGCTACAGTAGGTTTATAGATGGGCTAGCCTCACTTGTCACCAAGAGGACCAAAACCCACAACCCACAATGAGTGAAACAAAAGATACATAAACACAGAACAAAACAAAAAGCAAAATCGTCCCCCATCACAGTCAAAACAAACGCTATCAAAAAAAAAAAAATAAGAGAGAGAGAGAGACAAATGTTAAGTCACAAAGAGAGGGAAATGTTTGCTTAAATCTGGTTGGAGAGGAATTCACAATCTGTTCAAAGCACAAGGGGCCTCAGAAACCAAGGGCCAGGGCTACTACACCATCAGCCCATCCCCCTACCAGCTGTCTATGCCAGGACAGTGCCAGCCCTGAGGGAAGATCCCCACATGCATACACAGGGCAGTGCTGTTCAGGGCAGCTAATCGCTCACCAAGTATGCATGAGTGGATGGGTAGATGTTGAGCAAGAATTGGGTACATACAGCTGTGTCTTAGTCGGACATAAGGAAGTGAAACTCTCCTGATGGGACCAGGAGACCGTGACGAGAAATACAAGCAGAGGAATGGAGGCTTCGGAGAGGCCATCAGAGGCCAGGAGCAGAGAAGGGCTGGGGGGTCTGGGTGCCTTCTGGGTCCTGGAACAGGTCTGGTGTTCCATGACAAGTAGGTGATTGATTGCTGTCAACATCTTTGTGTTGTTTGATTCTGAGAGCCAGAAGTCAGGACTGCGGATTTCCTCAGTACGGTGATGTGTAAGAGGCCTGGAAACCTCAGTGCTGGGAGTGGCCAAACCTCCTTCTGGATTCTAGAAGGATTCTGTAAAACCCTTCCCTGCCCATGTGGATGTACCAGGGGGACAGGAACCTTGCTTTCTGAGTCTGTGGGAGGAACCAGGCCCCAGAATAAAGATGCCTCTACCCTGGGGCATGGTACCATGACAGAGGCCAGGGCCAGCGCACCTCTACCTGCCCCTGATGTCCCTGCTTCTTATAGTGTTGGTGTCATGGGCTTTGTCTGACATGGCAACACACCAAGATCTCAGGCAGCATGAAATGGCTGGGCTCCTCTCTGCCACCCCCAGTCTCCACCTCTCTACACCCAGTTCCCTGACCTGCTGGCTGCAGTCGCTGACTGGCAGTAGAGTGGAGGCTGGCTAACCTCGTGTCTGTGAGTGTCAGAAATACAAGGAATGAGCCCATAAACAAAACAAAACAAAACCAGGACACCGAGGCTTGGGAGGCATCACACTGTGCCCCAGGGCAAGCTCGGAAGAGGATTCTGAACTGATTCTGGCTGACCTTAGGGTCTGTGCTCAGTTACCATACCAGAATAATGCTGACAGATACTGGATTTCCTTAAGGGAAAAACAATCATAGCCATATTTTATATGTCCAAGTATTCAAGCCCTCTCTCTGTTTCTCTGTCTCTGTCTCTCTCTCCCCCAAGGTCTCTCTATGCAGCTCTGGCTGGCCTGGAACTCACTTATGTAGAGCAGGCTGGCCTTGACCTTACAGAGTTCCTCCTGCGTCTCCTCGCAAGTGCCGGGGTTTAAAGATGTGCACCATCATACCAGGCTGAACACATCCTCTTTCCAGGCAGAAACAGAGAAGCAGAGAGGTTAAGTAATTTGCCTAAGCTCGCACAGCTGGTTCTGGAACGCTCTTTGCTTGTTTAAAGGGAGGTGTGAGGGTTCTAACCTGCTGGGATCCAGGCTGACCAAGACCCAGCCATCCTCAACTGTGGTGAGAAGTAAACGTTTAATATCAAAGTGGAAACTGCCTGTTTCTTTCATATGAGCCAGAGGCCAGAGCTGGTGCTAGGAGGAGGCTGGGGCTCGGCCTCCTGCGCTTGGCCACAGGCCACAGGCACACTATCAGCCAGGCTGCAGGCATTGTACTGAGATGGAGCAGAGGTGAGACTATGCTCAGATGAGGCTGCAGGAAGGGATCAGGGAGGCTCAGACAGAGGTAGGGTCAGACCTCAATGCTGGGCATCAGATCAACGGAGAAAAGTCCCTTCCATGTGGACTGAGCAAGGGCCGGAGGGAAGCTGACCACTCATCTTCCCAGGGTACTCCTGTGGTCCACTCTCCCACAGTGAATCCTGATAGACGCTTTCCCCAGCGTTTGCATTGCACACCACACATGCCGTCACATAACAGCTGAGGCACACAGCAGCCTCCCACACAGGCTCCCTTTTACCCAACCCCCAGGGCCACTGAAGCTGGGATAACACACCCCACTTCACAGACACAAACTGGGGCAGGGGTCCACTCGGCTCTTCTCTATAAGTGGTGAGACCTGGACCCTGATCTTGTGATGTCAGCGTGGCTTGTGGAGAGGAAGATGTCAGCACACAGGGCCTGAGCCATGCATGGAGTCCAAAACAGCAGGACCACCACCCTGGCTTGGAGTACAGAGACTGGCAGTGAGGAGGATGCAGGCCAGGACCGGAAGAGCACGGAGCCACAGTCCTGCTTCCTTAAGCATTTGTTTTGGCTACAGTACGTTACACAATTGTCTTCCCATGGAGGATCCAGCACTGGGTGGTGAGTCTCTGGACCTGCCTGGATCAGACCTTGAGCTCAGCATGTGAGTGGCCTCCACTAGCCTCAGTTTCCCTAGCTCTAGAAGGGCTCAGTGTGCATCTTGTGGAGCTCAGGCTGCTCCCAGCAGTCCTCGGGTGGGGCCTGCTCTTACCATCCAGCCACTCTGAAGGACACCTAGCGTATCAGTCAGCATGACACGGGTCAGGGACTGAGATGATGCAATTGTTCTGGTGGCCCCGAATATGAAAACATCTAAACATTTACGGCAAATCTTTCCTCGGGCTCTGGGGATTTGAAGTCAGGTCCTCATGCTGTACAAAAGTGCTCCTGCCGACCTGGCCATTTCCCTCTCCCCAGCTTTTTAAACTTTTAAATACTGGCTGAGCTGCGTGACAGCATATGATGGCGTGTGTCATAATTCATGCATTAGCTCCCTGATTCATGTAAATCCTAGATTTCTATGTGGAGGTCACCACCCTCAAAGTGCTGGTGTGGGTAGTGGGGGCACTGGGACCCTCGAGGACAGGATTGGTGCCCCAACTGAAGAAATCCTTATTGTGTGAAGACAGAGTGAAAGGGGGGGGGGTGCATCTGTATGCCAGGAGCTATAGAGTCTGGGTCTCCCCGCTGTTGGGGCTTCAGCGCAGACAATGGTACTCCTGCATTTTTACATGGGACCCTACCTACTCACCGCTGAAGTTCAGCCCAGGACCTACGACTGGCCTTTTGATCCCAGCAGACAGTCGCATTGTAACTTGCGGTGATGGGGCCCAGGCTGGGACAACACTATCAAATCTCGGGCTCAAATCTGACATGCCATTCAGCAGTGCCTCCAGACCCTACCACCGGGCAGAAATCACCGTCCTTTGTTCTGTGTGAGGCTGACAGACAAGTAAGGCCTGTGATTATTCTATAATGTCAGAAAATTGACAGTGGCAAATAGCTAAATGGGCTCAAAGTTGCTCAACGTGACATTTCATTCTGAGTTTTAAGATGTCAGACATAGCAGGCAGGAGCCGTCGGAAGCCAGGGTTGCTGAGCCCACGCCAGTGAGGCGGAGATTAAAAAGCAGTTTTGAAGATTAAAACAGCAGTTCTGGGAGCCTCCTCATTGCAGCCCATGGGGAACAGTACGGCAGGCCCACCATTGTGCAGAGCTGGGAACAGCTGGAGGGCAGGAAAAGGCCTCAATGGAAGGAGGGATTTGGGGAGAACTAATCCTTCAGAGGGTAGTGAATGGGTAATTGATGAGGGATTTGAGATCTCCGCTAACGCAAAGGGCCCAGGATGGGTTTTCCTCGTATTTTCACTACTTCCCACAGCTCCCTCCTGTGGGCCCCTCTTGCTTCTTTGCTTTCGACATAAGCTTCCTTTCTCTGAAGCAAGGCCTCACTGGAGGGGGTTGGCTTTCCCCTCTTTTTTTTTCTTTCTTTCAAATGGGTGGGTGTGGAGTTAGCCAGCACTTGCTTTTCTTCTTGATGGACAGGCACACAATGGAGACATGCTGGTGAGACCCCAGCCTCAGGAGAATGAAAGCTTCTAGCTGCTCCTCTCCAGGTGCAGAGGAACAGGGTCTCAGAGAGAGGAGGCTGACAGACTCCCACCATCCTGCCTGGAGCAAAGAAATTCTGAAGATTCCTGTGCCCCTCCCTTTGGCCATCAGACTGTTCAAACAATGGACCCCAAAGCATTGGAATTTTCCCAGGAGTCCCATGCTGGGGAAGAGAAAGGCTGAAGCCTAGTGCCAGACAGGGGGAGCTTGTTTCCCAGGGACCTCCCAGAGTTCTGAGAACTTGTCAGACCACCTTGCAGGAGAGACTGGAGCTGAGACAGTGAGGGGTGAGTGACGGGCAGGACCACACCTTGACCAGGACTGCTTAGCTATGCGCTCCTCCTGCCCTCTGCTTAAGCCTGAACCTCATGTCCAGACTCTAAAGAGGGACTTGGGGGTCACTATTCCTCTTTGTCCCTCTTCCCAGTGTGGCCTCACTGAATGACTCTCCTCCCTACCTTTCACTGTTAACTTAGCTGTTTAATTGGTCTGTTGGTGATGGTGGCTGAGCCTGGCTGGCTAGAGCTACCTGGGCCCAGGCTCAGCCCCTGACATGTCCTGGAAAGGTAGAGGTTCAGGGGAGTGGCTCACTGGCTGCCCCACCATAGGCACACATTTAATGAGAAGGCTCTCATTCCCAGACTGTGAGCTACGCCGGGCAGCTCCGGCCTGTGTGCCCTCACTACCAGCTTAGCGCATACATCTGCTTTTCCAGGAGGGCACCCTGCAGGGGCTAGGAGGACATTTGAAGGTCAAGGTGTAAACAGAGCCCTTACTTGTACCTCAGAGGCAGACAGACAAGACAGGCAGGCAGACAGATGGATGCAGAGCTGATCTCCAGCAAATCACTTAGCCTTCCTGTGTCTCAGAGCCCTCAGTAAAGAATACAGCCCCAAATGTCTGCAGGTACAAGGCAGCCTACCAACCTTGTTCAGCACATGGGTCAGACATGGTGTCCAGGTGTTTTTTTTTTTGTGTGTGTGTGTGTGTGCTGGGGATTAAACCCAGGGCTTCATGAAGGCTAAGCTCAGGCTCTCTCTCTGAGCTGCACCACAGCCCTAGACATTCCCTTTTTCCCCTTCCAGACAGAGTTTCCCAGTGTAGCCCTGGCTGTCCTGAAACCCACTCTGTAGCCCAGACTGGCCTCGAACTCAGAGATCCGCCTGCCTCTGCCTCCTGAGTGCTGGGATTAAAGGTGTGTGCCACCATGCCCGACCTCTAGAAGTGCCCCTTTAAGCAAGCTCCCTGAAGAATTCTGGAATGGTAAGTCCTATCCTCACTGGGAGGAAAACAGACAAACAGCCCCTGCCCCATGGAGTACAGAGGTATGAGTGTCCTTTCTATACATCTTCCCTGGGATGGCACCAAAAACATGGCAGGTGGGTGCACACACACACAGGCACACACACACACACACACACACACACACACACACACACACACCACACACACATACACACACACACACACACACACACACTCTCTTCCTACTGCCACATAGCTGTTGGAGGCAGCTGTGACGAATCCCTGAGCTGCTATGTATGTCACCAGGCCAGTAAGCTAGAGATCAACTTGGATCAAAGTGACTAATCTGACAGTGTGCTCTGTGTTTGTGCTGGGGTGCCACTGTGGGACTGCCCTAGCTGAGCAGGGTTTGCTCCCTCCTAGGGCAGCAGCAAGGGGGCAGGAATGAGGGGCAGTGTTCGAGAGATGGTATAAGGGAGACAGTGGTCAGAGTATGCAGACTGTATGGCCATGACAGCATACATCCCCATCCTCACAGGCAGGAACCAGAAGCAAGAGGATTTGGAATTCAAGGTCATCACTGGCTATACATCAAGTCTGAAGCTAGGTGTGAGCTTCATGAAACCCTGTATTAAAAAAAAAAATCAAAATAAGAAAAAGAAAAAAGAAAGACACCACGTGCTGCCTTCTCTGGAATGGGGCAGGGCAGGTGCTGTAGGGAAGACGGATGGCTTTGTGCACATGGGAGAGTTAATCCACTACCTGTGACAAGGACTTCATTCACTGTTGGTGAACACTTCTCATTCTCAAGGTAAGGCCGTTTGGGTGGAACCTGGGTAGGGACCCTTCAGGGGCCTGTAGGGCTGGGGCCCGGTGATAGATTGCAAGCTCAGCCTTTATTAAGCTGGCTGCAGGAGGCTCTGCTCCCATCTCTAGCCCACCCCCAGAACCCCCAAACAAACCAGCAAATGAACAAATCCAGCATCTGCTGTGGCAGGCTGTGACTTCCATATCTGGGCTGCAGCCAAGCCCCCGTCTCTCGAGATCTCGGGAATGATTAAGCTCAAATGAAGTGTGGGGTCACACAGACACCTCCTCTCCAGCGGAGGCTTCCTTCCTCCTAGGGGAGCCTCCCCCTGGAGGCTGCTGCTCCAGCTTTAAAGGGGGCCGAGGCTCCAGATGCTCCCCTCCTACCATTCTTCCTAGAATTCTCTAGGGACAGACCTCTTATCACACACAACCTTGAGGCACACCCTCCCGAGGCAGGCAGCAGCGCACCCCACGGAACGTGGTGGATCCAGGTCCCCCGTGGATCTGACATCCATCTCAGAATGCCCTGGCCATTGTCCTCCAGTGCAGTTGAGTGTCACTGGTGGACTTTCCCTGTCATTTATGGCCTCTGACTCAAGTGTAAGATGGGAAAACATCTATGACCCCACAACCCAGTGTTGGCTTCTGGTTCCTCCTAGCAAGAACATGAAGTTCTTTGGGGCAGGTCTCTGCTGGCCTCTCTAAGATCCCTTTGACACGCTCCCACCCATTTCCTGCAGCAGCAGGCTCCTTCAGTGTCCTGCACCTCACCCCCAGGGCCTTTGCACATACGGTTTCCTTAGAATTCTCGTTGTTAAGTCTTAAGAGCACTGCACACATCTGGGCTTGCTTCTTGTGGTTTCTGAGGTGATGAATACTTAGCAGCACCCCTTAGATACTGACTGATAGTTCTCTCAAGAGACTCTGGCAGCCCAGTGATCACCTTGTCGCTGCCCCCAAAGTTCTGGGGCTATAGACACACACACACAGTCGTGATCATTTTTTTTTTTTAAAAAACAGGGATGCTGGGGATTTGAACTCAGAGATCCTCAAACTTGCACAGCAGAAGCTCTTACCTACTGAGCTGTCTCCTGAGCCCCATTCTGTGGATGCTTCCATAGGCGTTTTCTTGAGTCCTCTCCCACCCCTCAATATTCCAGTGTCAAGTGGCAGCAACCATTCATGGAAGGCCAGCTCTTCGTGGAACATGGGCGGACACTGTGCCTGTGGCCTGCCTCCTCTCATCATATTCCCTGCTTATAGAGATGAGGAAGCTGAGCTTCAGAGGCGGACTGAAAAGTCTGCCGGGCCCCTACTCTGACTCTCACCCATTGCATGTCTTCACTGCCGTGCGCTGCCCTGCTGTATGACTGCCTCCCAGCCGTGAAGGCCAATCTGAGCCTGAGCTGCCGCTGCTGCAGGACGGGCACCAAGTGGGCACCAGGTGGGCACCAAGGAGAGATGCTCAAACTGGGACCTGTAGGTAGATAGGAGACTGTGGGCTGTATGAGTATCCCGGTGACCGGGAGGTTCTCCGGTACATCTTTGAGAGCTTTTTCCTGTTAGTAGGGAAAATCACAGGCCAAGGCCGCATAGACAGGGAAGGGACCCAGAATTACCCAAAATCATCAGCCTATTGGTCTATTATGGCTTCCCACAGCCAAGGCTGTCCTGGCCCTTGTTCCTACCCTGCAACCAGTCAGCCAGTTGAGTCCTGAATGGGTAAAGTGGGACCGCTCTGACTCAAATGCCACCTATAAGGCTATCATAGGTCAACCCTAGAGCTTTCCACCTCTTCCAGGCAGCCCTCTTGCATAACCTCCACCAAGTGGCCGGGCCCTTCCTTCTCATACCTTTCCCCATCAGCTGGGATCCCTGGAGGTGTATACTCAGAACCTGCAGCCAGTGTGGGAACCAACTGCCCCTGTGTGGCATATCCCCTGCTGGCAAGGCTGTGCAACGACCTGCTTGCAAGGAAGGGCCCCTGTCTCAGTTGCTGTCAAAATCATCTATGGGACGCTAGGGAGCTTGTTTGGGGCAAAGATTTTGCTGTGTAGGCACAAGGACCTGAGCTTAGTCTCTCCACCCATATAAAACCTGGGTGTTGTGGCACATACTTGTAATCTAAGTGCCTAGGAGGCAGAGACAGGAGTATTCTCCAGAGTTCCCTGGAATGCCAGCTGGTCTGGCATTACTTGCTGAGTGCCAGGTCAGTAAGAGACACTGTCTCCAAAACCACAAGCTGGGGCTGGTGAGGTGGCTCCCTGGGCAAAGGTACTTGCCACTAAACCTGACAATCCACGTGACCCTTGGGACCCATACGGTGGAAGGAGAGAACCAGTTACTGAATTTTGTCCTCTGACCTCCACACACATGCCATGGCTCCTGTGCACCCCTCTACACACATACAAAAATAAACGAATAAGGTGTAACACAAAATCAAACAACCCCCCACACCAAGGACAGCAGACAGCTCCTGAAGATCAATATGTGAGGCTGTCTTCTAGCCTTCACGCACATGAACACGCATGTGCGCCCACCCACACCAGCACCATCATCACATCACCACCACTACCACTACCACCATCATCATCATTATCATCATCTCCACACACCCAACAGCCACACTTCCCAGCCTTGCTGGTCTCCAAAGCTGAAGTCTGGCTGTTGGGATTATAGTCTCTGTGGTGAACAGCCAGTTGTCTCTGATCAGGCTCAGGATTGAGGACTGTGGTTTCATTTGGCCATTGCTGTGCAGAGATGGGTGGCCTCAGACAACTCATGACCCCCTAGGTGACAGTCTCCAGCAGGCTCTCTCAGAACCCTGGCTATGCTGACACCTCTCAGCCAGGTTAGAAGAGCCTTGCTCATTTTAGACACAGTGCAGACCTGTGGCCATTAAGGCACACTTATGGGATCCACCTTCACACGAGGGATACAGACCTGTAGACCATCGGACTCAAAGTCAGAAGAGAGTCTTCCCATCCTTGCCATGTGGGTGGCCTGAATCGAAGGCTCCACTTACCCCAGAGGGCCATAAACACAGAGAAGAAGACGGTGGCGGGGTTGTCAAAGAGGTGACTGGCGCGGGCCGTGGCACAGGCTGAGCTCATTTTCCAGTAGCTGCAGGTCTTGTCACACAGAGGACACATGGTGATGTTGTGTCTCTGGTCACACATCTCCATGCTGCAAGACAGAGGTGGCCTCAGGTTCCCAGGTGGTCTCAAGTCCTCAAGTCCCAGTCTGCTTTCCAGGGACCATGGAGGGTGGGCATGGTAGTCACAGTCAAGGCATGTTGGCTAACTGAGGCCACTCTGTCCCTCGCCAACCCTCCCCACTCCCTGCCACAAGGTTCACAGGCATGCGGCTCATGCCTGACCATGAGTTTCACGGCCCTAGGCTCCATCTGAGATCCTCAACTTAAGCTCCCATGGTTTTGGGGAAGAGTCCTGGGTTGTCACTTGAGCAGAACCCTGATGTTTCCAGGTCTGAAAACACCCACCCATGTCCACATTCTTCTTGGGGCAGAAAGGGGCACCAGGGTGTCCCCACTGGAGTGAGCCTTTGGCTGGTAACACCTAAGGCCAACACTTCTGATACCCCCATAGCCCAGGATCCCCAGGCAGCCTTCCTATTGTCCCCAGGACCCATCAAAGCTGTGCTACATGCACAAAAGCCAGTTTTAAAAAATATGGTCAGGCTTGGAAGCCCAAGGGAAGGATGGTGTGAACAGCAGCCGGGAGGCTCTCACTGTGGCCACACTCAGGCTGGGTGACTCTTTGGTAGCACTGGGCATCATGCCATGACCCTTACAGGGCACACTGGGCAGCTAAAAGAGAGGAGAAAGGGTGCCAGGGACTTCTCTCTTTGGGTGGCTAGACTCAAAGGAGCATGCCTCCAAGCTGCCAGGTCCCCAAGCATCCTGAGGCGTTCACTCAAACACAGAAGGCTCCAGGGGTGGCAGGTCCTGGTCACTGAAGCGCACAGAGTCAGCTGGGTTCCTAGGCAATGCCCTGGTTGAGGTGAGGACCTTTGAGGCCAGGGCACCTGGGCCTTCCCCTACTCGTGCTAACACATCAGGGAATTTACAAGACACCAGCAGAAGATGAGGACTGGGGCCTCATCACTAGCCTACTTGGTGTCCTCTGATCTGGCCTGGCACTGGGGGCTGTCACATTACAATCCCACTTCACGGATGGGGCGCAGGAACCCACAGAAGAAAATTAAATTCCTTAGGGCCACACAGCATGGTGGAAATTAAACCCTGATCTCTGAATGATAGCCCTGTGCTTGGACTGGCTCTCAGGGTCACAGGTCCCCTGCTGAGGTCAGGCTTCTGGGCTGTGTTCTGCACTGTCCTGTACTCTGTGACCACACTCAAGTCCTCTAGCTTCAGGCTCAACATTTCCGGAAGATGAGAAGGCCCAGAATGCTGTCCTCTAGCCACAGCCTGCCGTGAATTCTCCTTCCTTCGAACTTGGACCAGACCCTGATCTATAAATAGATGCTCAGGCTGCAGAGCTCATTCCCAGGGGTCAGATGGCCATTGGGAGAAAGCTGAAGTGAGTATTTTTGCTTTTTTTTTTTTTCAGATTTCTGGATCCTCATGAGTTTGTGTACATACTTGTGCTGGCTCTTCTTGGAGCCCTCCCCAGTGCCCAAGGCAGAGGATACCAGCTCCAATCTCATTTTGTGCATCAGGGGTACTGGTCACTCACCACAGACATGCAGATAAGGACAGGCTAATGGCAACCAAGGCAGTGGTTTTGGAATATCTGGGGAGATGTGATGAACACGTACACATGTGGGAGAGGGGTGGGCATCCGAGGAGAGAGGAGCCATTTGCTATGAGCCTGCTTTCCAGGGACCATGGAGGGTGGGCATGGTAGTCACAGTCAAGGCATGTTGGCTAACTGAGGCCACTCTGTCCCTCGCCAACCCTCCCCACTTAGAGTTCTAAGTTCAAGTCTCGGCTCTGTCGTGTGTGTGTGTGTGTGTGTGTGTGTGTGTGTGTGTGTGTAGTCTTAGGAAGGGTGCTGAGTCCTGTTGCCTCGGTATCCCATTCTTCCTAGATGAGCTGAATATGAGGGACACCAGGCTGTTGGGTTGCTGGGAAGGTGAAGTAAGATAGACCAGAATTCGGGGCCCATTCAAGGGCCGGTGCAACTTAGCTCTAAGGTGGCAACAGCTGTCACCATCCTCCTGGGGCCTTAAATTAGTACAACTTTACCAGATGCCCAGGACCTGGTCCTTCAGGGCCCATGTCTCTCCTCTCACCGAGACAGATGGTCAGGCAGCATGACCTCAGTTGTGACTGGCCCCTCTCCCTAGAAACTGGTGGATGGAAGGCTGTTCCTGCTGGGTCAGCCTGTGTCCCAGGGCTGTCTGTCTGCTTGGCTTAGGACTGGGCAAGGCTAGAGGGCCCGAGGAGTGGCCTCCAGCACAGGGAATGCCAAGGCACAGTTCCACCCACCTGCTTGCCTGCCCACCCATGAGTCTCTATGGCTTGTCCTTCCCGCTAGCCTCAGCTTTCAATAAAAATGCCAGCAGCCAAACAAAAGCCCTTTTTCTGGGGGCCTTAAACTCCGCCAAAGTCAAGAAATACAGCCTGAAGGTCCAGTACTTAGTGAGGGTTGGCGGGGCAGGGTACACGGGGTGGCTCACCACTGGCCACCACTCCCCTGACCCGATGGACTCCAGGGGGCACTACATGCCTCTGGCTGGGGCAGAGGCCAGGGTCGGACAGGCTTGGGCATTGGCTTTGCCCCTAGATGATCACTGCTTGTCTTACTGACCATGTGACTGAAGGAGGCTGAGCTGCCAGAGTCAAAAACCTTGGTGCTCTCTGTTAAGAGTCCACACCCTGAGCTGGCAGAGCGCCCTCTACTCAGGGACATCATGGAAACACCCCCACTCCACTTCCTGTGTCTCACAAGCTTTGAGCTCTGGCAGTTGACAACCAGCCTTACAACCTCCAAGTCTCAGCCGTTTTCACCCACCCCATCAGCAAATCCCAGCATGCACTGCATTATCCTTGCATTATAAAGCCTTGCAACATCCATGCAGACATAGGGACAAGCTTTCTTCAGCTTGGGACTGAGGGAACTGGGGAGCGAATTTGGGTGGCTGTCTTAGTCACATACTAAAACATCACGAGAGGGGCTGGAGAGATGGCTCCGTGCTTAAGAGCACTGACTGATCTTCCAGAGCCCAAGCTCCATGGGACAACAGCTCGCAACCCTCTGTGACTCCAGCTCCAGGGAGATCTGTTGCTCTCTTCTGGCCTCTGTGAGTACTGCACACACTTGGTGCACACACATACATGCAGACAAAACACTCATATACACATAAAATGAAAGCACCACAGAAGGCAAACTGGCCAGATAGGATCTTTTTGGTCTGAGAAGGTCCCGCCTTTTCCCCGGCTGACAGACACAGGGCTCTCTACTGATTAGAAACAGTGGTGATGCTCCAATCTGCAGCCCCATGTCAGGGAGGAACACTTCTGAGGTCGTGCAGCTGGTCACAGGGTTGGGCCTGCTCAGATGCTCCGTGCGGCCTCAGAACAGGGTGTCCCTGAGTATCGGGATTGCTCATCTCCCGTACAGCCTGGGACTGCTGCCTACCTGGGGATGTTTTCATCCACCGTGGCACATCCGTAGAGAAAGACGATGACGCCCACAATCGAGGCGGGGATGAGCATCTGGGTGTAGGCTCCAAGCCAGGCGAAGTATAGGCCAACCTTCTCTCCAAAGTATTTCCTATGCCAAGAAACACAGGGATGCGCTCACATCCTAGACCATGGGACACATCATGTGTGTGTCCCCCCCCCCAGCAAGGAAAAGCACCAACTGGCCACTGTTTCTCCTGCCTGAGTAGTGGAGAGTGAGGCTCTAAGATACCTTATGAGACTTGGGGTCTTTGTACATACTCCTACTTACCCATTTTTCTTTCTTTCTTTTTCAGTAATAAATTCGAACCAAGGTCCTCACACATGCTAGGCAAGTGCTCCACCACTAAACTATAACCCAGAGCACATTTATTCTCTCTCTCTGTCTTCCTGCCTCTCCACTTCTTCACCTCTCCGGTAGCCAAGGCTGGTGTCAAGCTCATGTTACAGCTGAGGATGACCTTGAACTTGTGGTTCTCTTCTGTTTACCTTCCATGTACTGGGGCTCCAGGTTGCATTGCCATGCCCAGCTTACACTGGGCTGAGCATGGAACCGAGGTCTACAGGTGTCCTAGGTAGGCACTCTGCTGGCTGAGCTGAATCTCCATCCTTCCCTCTCTTTTGAAGACTGGGGTTTTCTCTATAGCTCAGGCTGGCTTTGACCTCATCATACAGCCCAGGTTGGCCTTAAACACCTGATCTTTTCCTGCCTCAGCCGCCCAAGTTCTAGACCACACCTGTGTGTCAGCAGGTTGGACTCCGCCTCTCCTCCGTGGCCTGGGGAAGGGCACACTTCTGTCTCTGAAGCCTTTCCTGGTGGTCCAGGTGTGCCCCCATGGCTATGGATTCCATTCCAACCCCCCATTCAGTGTACGCAACAAACGAAACTTTTTATCATCACCACACACACCCTCATTTACAAGCCCCCACAGGACATGGAGTTGCCCACCCTCTCGGCCTCTTGGGCTGTCCCAGAGGTCCTCTCGGACCTGCTTGCAAATGCTCACTCACTGAAGCAGACACTTCTTCTGCTTGACACCATACCAAAGCTGGCGATCTCAGCAGCTGCCCTGCTGGCCAGGCTGAGGAGGGCTCAAGAATAGTCAGTGGGTATGGCCAAACAGTAGTCCTCCAGGAGACATGACTAGAAGACAGTGTCCCCAACCCTGCCTGAGCTGCCTTGCTTCAGGGAGACCCAGTGGCCCACACAGCCTTCAAGTACAAACAGGTTCCCAGGTGGCTGAATATTTGGGACGGTTGACACGACACGGCCGTGGACTTTGTCATGCTGACGTGGCCTTGAGTCTTGCTTTCCTCAGCCACTGCCTAAGAGGCCAGGTGCCCCCACTCACCTGACCAGGTCAATGGGCTGGTACTTGTAGAAGACCCCGTAGCTTGCCCATTCCTCATACAGGAGCTGGAGAGAGGAAGGGATGGGAAAGGAGTTGGCAGAGGGGCACACACTGGCACTGAGCCCTGGAAGAGCTTCAGGGTTTCAGCCAGCCTCTCCATCATTCATTCATTTGACAAATGCTTGGGGAATGCCAGGGAGGGGATTGGCATTCTGGGTTCGGGTTGGAGTGGGAAAGATCCTTCTAGAAGGTTGTGGACTCCTAAGCTTTTCACGACGGGACTGGGAATTCATCTATGACATCTGACATCAAGAGGTCCCTCGGATCAGATACCAGATTGTTTATTATCCAGAGTGCGTCAAACTACTAATGTTCAAACTGAGAGACACGGATGGTAAAATTGAAAGAAAATCTCCTGGCATACAGAGATAGCACAAAGTCCATCTCTGGAGACAGGCGTACCACCTGTCACGACAGAAAAGAGACCAGGGCCAGCCAGTCAGCCCGGCACGCAAAGGAGCTTGCCACCAAGCTTGGCAACCCTGAATTCAATCCCCAGGACATGGTAGAAGAGAGGTTACCTTCTGACCTCAACACATGTACACACACACACACACACACACAGAGTATGGGGGAGAGGGGAAATTACTGGTTAAAACAACCCCAAGTGTGTGAACGGGTCACACATTACTAACTTTGCTTCACACCCAGATCCTACGTCACACTGTCCAGCTTCAGGGTTGCTCTTGATGGCACAAAGTGGCCCAAACCCTAGAATAGCTATCTGCGTACTGTCATTGCTACTGTGTATGGACTGGGTGGTAAGAGGGCCCAGAGACCCTCCTTGGCACATACCCTCCATGCCTAGCCTGGCAAGGAACTAAAAGGCAATGGGCTTGGTCCCACATGCTTCCCAAGGGGGTCCTAGGCTAGAGCTCTTCTGCCAGTCTTCTGCGGGATAGGACTGTCTGGTCCTCAGTCATCCCTCTTTATTGGCATCAGGATAGTAGCAGGGAGGAGACTGGGTAGGGATGGCTGTGTGGACTCCCATGGGTCTCTGCCTCTTACTTGGTTGCTTGTGATGTGTCTTCTTTCTGTAACTTTCAACTACATTTATTTATTTATTTAAATGTTTTGGTCTCCCTCCCCGTGTGTGTGTGTGTGTGTGTGTGTGTATGTGTGTGTTTGTGTACGGGTTTGTATATGCAGATGTAGGTACATAGCTGTGTATGCCAGAGGCCTGATGACAGCCTTGGGTGTCATCCTCAGGCAGGCCATCCACCTCCTTTGATCTTTCCTTAGCCTAGAGCTCACCAGTTAGACTAGGCTGACTGTCCACAGCACCCCAGGGCCCCTCCTGTTTTCCTTTGAAAGTCACCATGTTGATTTATTTTTCACACAGATTCTGAGGATCAAATTCAGGTCCTTGTGCTTATGAGAGATGTACTTTACCAACTGATCTATTTCTGCTTTAACATTCAGATCTAAAAATCAGGGTGGGATGGTTCTCTATGCTCGGGTGTGGTTGTGCAGCCATGAAAACATTGCCCTAGACATTCTTATGGACTGGATGTATGGATTCCCTGCATATGTACAGCCCTCACTCCCATGTGACTACTAGAATGTGGGACCTTTCAGGAGAAAGTCAGGGTTACATGAGGTCATATAGTTGGGTCCTTCACCCCAGACCTCAAGGATCTTTTAGATGGGGCAGGATGGTGCTATGTGCAGGCAGGAAACCCAGCTGGCCATCTTCTTGGCCACTTGAGTGCCCCGTCTGTTCAGCTTCCCTCAGTGGCTATGGTTTCCTCACTGCCTGACTAAAAAGGTCCAGAGCAGAGGGGAAAGACTGATTCATATGACTCTTTGAAGATGAAAGATAGGTAGGCAGCATGACCTACCTATCCAAGAGAGGGTCTACAATTGGGGGGGGGGGTTCCTTCTTATCTATCTATCTATCATCTATTATCTGTCTCTATCATCTATCTATATCTAT